>NW_006921884.1:3690959-3758418 GCF_000298275.1 Orycteropus afer afer | reverse complement strand
GTTGAAGAGGGTCTGTGCAATCCTTCTGCCTAGTCCGCCATCTTGCCCCGCCTCGGCAAGGCTGATTCTTATCCTCACCACCACCACCACAACCTCCCCACACACACACACAAACACACACATACAGACCTTCTGAGCTCTGAATTTACTCTTTTTCAGCTAGCTTTACACTTGGATTCAGTCACATCTGAACATTTACACTAACCTTGAGACTGAACCGTTAGGTTTTTTCAATTATTGAGCCAATAAATGCCCCTGCCACATTTTTGTCCTAAATGAATTTGAAATGAGTTTCTGCCACTTGCAATCAAGTTATTACTAACACAGAAATTTATGAGATGTTTAAATGAGATAAGCAACTTTATACAGTATGTAAAACTTATAGGAAGGGAATAGATAAATTTATCTGTGCAGAAATCTTTTCTTGATGTGTGATAAGATTCTTTCATTGTTCTTTGCAGGGCATAAGTTTTTATTGGGTCTAGTTTTGGCCTGTATATCTGTTTTAGGCATGGATTTTTTAAAGCTGCTTACACATATAAAATGAAGATAATGATACTTATTTCCTAGAACTATTGAAGTTAAAATGAAATAACAAGTGAAATTATTTCATGCTATATATCTGTTGGGTGTTTTTACTATGGGTATCATCATCATTATCATCATCTTTCATTTTCTGTCAGCAAAGTTCCGGGATGGTTACTTAGTAATAGTAGTATTGATGGCTGTACAAGTGAAAACTGTAATTGAGCAAATAAATGATGAAAACAGGAAATCTGATTCCTTTTAGGCTATAATCATCCCAGGAATTTGTAAAGATCTGTTGAAAAAATATATTCAAAGGTGCTTTGAAAACAAAGGTGCTATATGATTATATTGTTATTGTTTTTGTTGTTAGTTGCCACTGAGTTGGCTCTGACTCATATCAACCCTATGTGCAACAGAACAAAACACTGCCCAGGCCCAGTCCTGTGCCATCCTCACAATCCTTGGTATACCTGAGCCATCTTTGCAGTCACTGTGACAATCCATCTCGTCAATGGCCTTTCCCTTCTTCATTGACCCTCCACTTTACCAAGCGTGATATCCTTCTCCAGGGAATGGTTCCTTCTGACAACATGACCAAAGTCAGACCAAAGTAAGTCTAGCATTCCAGCTGGACTTCCTCCAGGACAGATTTGTTCATTCTTATGGCAGTCCATAAGAACTTTCAGTATTTTTGATTATAAGGCAAAATATGATTATAAGGTCCTGTTATCTTAGCCCTAAGGTTGCTGAACCTTTGATGTTCATTGTTGTTGTTGTTATGTGCCATCGAGTCAGCCCTGACTCATAGCGACCCCTCCTTGGGTTTCCGAGGCAGTATCACTACGGAAGTAGGATTGCCCAACCTTCCTTGCGAGGAGTGGCTGGTGGGTTTGAACCGTCAGCCTTCTGGTTAGCAGTCAAGTGCCTTAGCCACTATGCTACCAGAGCTCCCTTGATGTTCATTAGCATATAGCATACATGTTTTATTTCAGAACTTATTAATATCTTATACTTTTCATTTAGTTTTAAAGCAAAAGCCCCACAGACTGCTACGGAGAGTGCAGCTTTATACAATAAATGGCTTTATCTTCGTTTTCATTCTCTTTAGCCTCCATGTGACATTTAACCTCCTTGACAACCCACTCCTTGAAATTCTTTCCTCCCTTTTAGATTTAGTAACACTACATTTCCTTAGTTCTTGACCTTTTAAATTACTTTTGATTACCCTCTCCTCTCCTCTTAGCTTCTAACTCTGAGGTCCCCCAAGGCTCTGTTTTCTGGTTTCTCTATCTCTACTCAGTTCCTAAGGAGCTCTGGTGATGTAGTGGTTAAAGGGTTAAATCTTTTGGGTAACGAAAAGATTGGAAGTCTGAATCTACCAGCTGCTCCAAGAGAGAAAGAAGAGGCAGTCTGCTTCCATAAAGATTTACAGCCTTAGAAACCCTCTGGGCAGTTCTACTCTGCCCTATAGGGTCACTATGAGTCACAATCGACTAGATGGTAGTGATTTTACTCAGTTCCTGAAGAATGCATCCATTCTCATCTATCTTGCATCAGTCTATAGTTTCATCTTTCTACTAAGTATTTTCAGTTGCATGTCCTGCCACTATCTCACTTTCAATAACTTCAAAATATATATAAGCTCCACTGTTCTAACTGGTTGTCTTTGCAAGTGCTCCATTTTAGTTGGTGGCACTGACATTGTTCTCATTATCCTGCCCTCCTTATTGTTTCCCTCTCTTTCAATCCCTTTGCCCAGCTCAAAGCACCGAATGCCTTTCAGGTTCACTTTCCTCTGTTCTCCTGAGACCATCACATTAGCCTAAGTCTCATCATCTTCATAGTTGGTGTCCTTAACTCTGAACTCTTCCCCACTCCTAAAATGTCTCTTTGTGAGCTCCATAAGAGCAAGAACCATGCACTGGTAATCTTGGTGTCCCTGGCACTTGGTATAGTGTCTGGCACATATTATGGACCTTAATTGATAGTTCTTTTCTTGCTCAGGGGATTTGCTTCAGTTGGTATGAGTGTGCATGTATAATCAATTTCAGACTTCTTAGCTTGAAAACAAAAATAAACAACAAACCCACTGCCATGGAGTCGATTCTGATGCATAGCGACCCCCTTCGGGTTCCCAAGGCAGTAAATCTTTACAGAAGTAGATTGCTAGTCTTCCTTCTGCAGAGTGGCTGGTGGGTTTGGACAACCAACCTTCTGGTTAGCAGTCAGATGCCTTAGGCACTATGCTACCAGAGCTCCTTGAATAGTCCTCCATAATATAAATTATTCATCCCATCTTGTTTCCCACTACTTCACAGAACCAACCAATCCAATCAGTTTTTTCCTTTTATAAACTAACTCTGCACTGATAATGAAGATCAAACTGTTTAGCACTCATTAATTCTCTACTATCTATGTCATTTGTCTTCTTACCTAGATTATGATATCCTTGAAGCCTGAAACTCTATTCATCAGCTATGTTGTTGTTGTTGTTTGCCATCAAGTCGGCCCCGACTCATAGCGACCCCTCCTTGGGTTTCCGAGGCAGTAACACTACGGAAGTAGGAATGCCCAACCTTCCTTCCGAGGAGTGGCTGGTGGGTTTGAACCTCCAGCCTTCTGGTTAGCAGTCAAGTGCCTTAGCCACTATGCTACCAGAGCTCCTATTCATCAGCTATAGAACAGTCTTTTGATCCACCCCCTACCGAAACACTCCTTCACAGAAGCACTGCACCTGACCCAATAAAATATTTCAACATCTGATGTTTTTCCTTTATATATTTGTACTTTGCTCTTATATTTATCTATGGCATTATATATCTCATAGCACCTATCATAGTGCTGAGGACTGATGGGCACTCATTAAGAATTTGTTGATTGATATCCATAGGACTGAATAGCATTCTACTTTAAATCTCTTCTTGCCCTGGAAGCCCAACACAAAACAGCATTCTAGTGATCTGACATTGTTCATTTCTTTCTTTGGATGTACAAACTTGTGTTATCACCACAGGGTGAGTGCTTTTTGGTAGAGGAATGATAGAATCCCAAATACTTATTTTAGCTAAAACAAATAAATAAAAAAACAGAGAAAGCAATGATAACAGCTGTTGATAAATATGATTGAATAAAGCAAGGGATTTATGATGAAAGACTGCCTCTGAGGTGTCCCAATGTATAAAAAGAGGTGGTGAAGTAGACCAAGGACATTCACCAATCCAGGCTTGTATAATTTCTGACCAAACAACCACCTGGTAGCCTAAAAGAATTAATGGGCCTCTTTTAAATTCCTAACGCAAAGCAAGAGAGTTATTTTGAGCACTTAGTAAAATCTAACACATTGTGTTGATGCAGGAAGGAGCCTCAGAAATGGAGTCTTTAAGGCTGTATAATTCTGCATGTATTTGAATAATTAAAACTTATGTACCCTCTCCCCCCCAACCATCCTTTTATTCCCAGCACACTACAGACATTAATGACGTGAAGCAATAGTGCACTCGCATACTTTCTGAAACAATTACACTAATTGTGGACTTGCCAACTCCTAACAAGAATGCTAGTGTGCATTACTAGGCAATGGTGCCCAGTTCCATGGAAAGATAGCAACACTTTTGTTTCCAGTAGCCAAGGCTCACAGATGGGTCACTCGGCTGAGGCAGAATTGGGCTATGCTCTTGGCAGATGGATTGGAAAGTTGGCTGGATTGTTCAGAAACCTGATGTCCTGATCTTCGCCAACCACTGCAGTCTTCTGACACACAATTCAACTTCATCAACCCCCTTCCCCATCAGCATTTTCCTTGGAAAATCCTTTTTCACTCTAGCTCTTTCATTGTTTCTTTTGTAACTAAACTTTTGCATGTCCATCATATAAATATATCTTTATAGTATATATATTTATACTTTTATAGTATATTTTTACATGTCTACCATATACATATATCTATTATCCTTTTATATCCATGTATTTATGTATATGATGGATACACAAAAATACAATCACTAAAGAAATAGAAAGAGAGAGAAAGCAACTCACAGTTTTTCTCAGCCTCCAGATTATTGACATCTTTTGCTGGACAATTCTTTGTTGTGAGAGGCTGTCCTGTCATGAGAGCCAAAAATGTCTCCAGACATTGCCATGTGTCCTCTGGGGGCAAAATTATCCCAGCTTGCAAACCACTGATATAGAGTACAAATGAATTATTTGAATTAAGGTCTTGGTTCACTATACATATAGGCACAATCCACTATAAAGTACAACCATATAAAATTCATTAGAACCAAAGTATTTCCAACTAAGAGTCACTGTATCAAGAAATACCAAATACAACATGATTAAAAAATTTAATGGACAGGCATATGAGGTGAATATATGAGGGAGATATACATACACACAAAAAAATTGAATGGACCCTTAAATTTTGATGCAATTTGTCCTCAGTCAAATGCATTTGATATACTAGGCTTTTATTTAAAATGTCTGAATGAAAAAGAAAAACATTTCAGAAGGCTGCCCACCTCTCCTTATGAGAATAAAGATTTTTGCTTTGTTAGGCCTGACTCTATATTGTTAGAATAAGTTTCCATATTTTTAGCTAAGATGCCACTTCTTTAAAACCTGGTGTCAATCTTGTGTTGTGATTGACTTGTTCTCTTTCTCAGTCACAATTATCAGTTCCTGCTGCATCCTGTGATCTAAGGCAGAGCTATGTCAATAAAGGCTTCTAGGCCAGACTAGGAGCTCTGGTAGCATAGTGCCTAAGGCACTTGACTGCTAACCAGAAGGCTGGCGGTTCAAACCCACCAGCCACTCCTCGGAAGGAAGGTTGGGCAATCCTACTTCTGTAGTGATACTGCCTTGGAAACCCAAGGAGGGGTCACTAAGAGTCGGAGCCAACTCGACAGCAAATAACAACAACATAACAGGCCAGACTTTGGGACTGGCCAGCTTGGCCTTTGACAAACACCAATAAAACCTCTTAAGGATTACCTGACTGCCTGGGACTCACAGGAAATATTCCTTTCTCAATTACCCATTGTCCTATCTAACTTTTGAAAAATTGTTAATTAACCCTGCATACATGCTGTGTCCCTTTTTCCTTTAGTATAAGAACCCTTGATTGTAAGTGCTGAGCAGAGCCGGCTTTTTCTGGAGTGACTGAGACCCTGTCTCTCTCGTTGGTGTACCTCCTAATTAAACTCTCTTCTTCCCCTTTAACTCTATTGTGGACTATTGGTTGCACCGCTCCAGAGCCAGACCCTGGCATTTTCCAGATTACATCCTCTGCTACCCTATGAGAAAAAGAGCTACTTTTTTGCATTTTTTACTATATACCAGATCCTAGGTGTTTACAAACATTTTTAAGGTAAGTAGTTCAATAAATTTGAGTAATTACTGTTATACTTAACCCTCATAACAACCCATTGAGGTAGAAATTATTATTCCTTTTTCATAGACAAAGTTCAAAGAAGGAATTTTCACAAGGGTCACACAACCAAAACATGTCAGAGCTGGCTCTAGAGCCTGGCTCTTGCTGACTCCAAACCCTATGTTTTAACCATTTCTTGCCTTCCACAATAAGGGAACCACAGCTAGGGGAAGAAATAAATTATCCTAAATCTCCTGAGGGATTTGGTAGCTCCACCCGTGGTTCAGTTGTAAAAGGGTGATGATGAATGTGGCATTGTTATGGATTCATTTGTGTTTCCCAAAAAGATATGTTCAAGTCTAAACCCACAGCCCTGTCCCCAGCCTGTGAGCATGACCTTGTTTGGAAATAAGGTCTTTGAGGATGTTATCAGTTAAGTTATTATGATGTGATCTTGAAGTAGATTGGGGCCTTAACCAATATTAGAGATAGACAGCTGCTGTCAAGTCAGCTTCTACTTTCAGTAAACTTATGTACCACAGAACAAAATGTTGCCTGGTTCTTCATCACCACAGTTGATGGCATATTCAAGCCCATGATTGTGGCTATTGTGCCATCCATTCACTGAGGACTGGCCCTCTACCTTTTCAAACATGATGTCCTCCTCCAGCAATTGATCCTTCCTCATGACATGTCTAAAGCAAGTGAATTGAACAATGTTCTGTGTAATTTGTAAGGTTTTCATTGGCTTATTTTCAGAAATACATTGCCAGGCCTTTTTTCCTAGTCTATCTTCATCTGGAAGATCCACTGAAATCAGTCCACTACAGGTGACCCTGCTGGGTATTTGAAATACCAGTGGCCATAGCTTCCAGCATCACAGCAACACAAAAGCCATCATAACATGTCAACTGAGAGATGGGCAGTAGAATCCAGTATTAGTGGTGTCCTTATAAAAGAGAAGACACACCAAACCATGTGACCACAGAGTCAGAATATGTAGGAGATAGCTATAAGAAAAATAATATTAGGATTACTGGGAACCACAAGAAGTTTGGAGAGAGGCATGTAACAAAGTCTCTCCGAGAGCCCTCAGAATAAATCATCATGTTCAATGCTTCTGATTTTAGACTTCTAGGCTCCAGACAATAAATTTCTATGAGACAATAAGTTTCTGTACTTATAAGCCCTCCAGTTTGTGATGCTTTGTTACAGCAGCCATAGGAGACTGATACAAGCATGCAAAGCCTCACTCAGGACTGATTTTTCCCACTACAGCCTTAGAAGTCATCCTTTTGCCATCCCTTCAGGGATATTTCCCCCTAAATGTCTTCTGGGATTGTATCAAGAAATGAGGTTTCGGCCTACACCAGGAACACAGTAACTTCTGAGTCAAATTTTGATCTATGAGGGAGTGACATAGAGTGTGTTCCTGATGGAACTGGTAATGTGAAAGGATTCAGGGACTCACAGTCAGGACCGATGTCAGTGAGACTGGGAATTATGGAGTCATAGGGTAAGCAAAAGGAAGTAAGGGTTCCAATGGAAGGTAGGAGGAAAACAATGTTAGAGGTGAGATGAAGATCGCACTGCTGTTAAGTCAGACCCGACTCATAGCAACCCCTCCTTGGGTTTCTGAGGAGGAGTCACTATAGAAGTAGATTGCCCAACCTTCCTTCCGAGGAGTGGCTGGTGGGTTTGAACCGCCAGCCTTCTGGTTAGCAGTCAAGTGCCTTAGGCACTACGACACCAGAGCTCCTGAGATAAAGATTGTTGTTGTTGTTGTTATGTGCTGTTGAGTCTGACCCAACTCATAGCGACCTCTCCTTGGGTTTCCGAGGCAGTATCACTATGGAAGTAGATTGCCCAACCTTCCTTCCAGGGAGTGGCTGGTGGGTTTGAACCGCCAGCCTTCTGGTTAGCAGTCAAGTGCCTTAGGCACTAGGTGGCCCAAAACTAGACAGAGAGAACATGATCATAGCCCGGAGAGGGAAAGCCTGTACTAGGGAAAGAGTATGTTCCCCAACCTTAGTTAGTTAAATTTACATTACTGTTGCAAAGCATCCAAATGACATTGGATGCTGTGGTGTATTGTTCGATATGGCCCTTCTAGCCATAGTCTTTGTAACTCTCACTAAATGACTGGATGAGACTATGTAAATGTGAGATGCTTGTGGCCCATCAAGGGTATAGGATAGCTTGCTAATGATGTAAATAAGATACATAACACCTTTCTGAGAGTGGGATCATGGAAATAAGTTGCATGGAACCCCAACATAGGGATTGGCCATTTTGCCATCCACGAAGCTTAAAATAAGGAGCTCTGGTGGCATAGTGCCTAATGCTTTTGACTGCTAACCAGAAGGTTGGCAGTTCAAACTCACCAGCTGCTCCATGGAAGGAATGTGGGGCAATCTATTTCCATAAAGATTTACTGTCTTAGAAACCCAACGGAGGTTGCTATGAGTAGGAATCAACTTGATGGCAATTAGTTTGGTTTTGAGATTTGAAACGAGCCATCCCAAAGGCAAAAAAGAGGACTCTCACTATCACCGAGAAAGAAGATACAGGAGTGGAGTGTGGACCTGAAATCCCTGTGCTGAACCTCCTCAATCCAGAAGACAGAGAGAGAGGGCTATACACTTTGCTGAGACCACAAGAGACAGTGAAAAGCACCAGCAGAGAAATGGCAACAGCAGACCCAGCAGGAGACAGTGCAGTGGGCTTCTAGACCCATGGAGCAATAAAGCTGAGTGCCTTTGGACCGAGGCTTACTGGCAGAGTGGGGTGCTTTTAGACACTTACTAACAGAGCCAAAAGAGCTTTGTAACACTTGCCTGAACAGGGCAAATGCCAAGGAGCCACGGAGCCAAGAGGTAAAGGCCCAGAGAGAGGCACTGCGGAGAACAGGCTGTCCTGATCAAAGAACTATAATATCTTGAGTTGTTCCAGATTCTGAATTGTAACCTGTTACTTCCCTAATAAACCCCACAACATTAGTACTATGTGGGAGTTCTGTGTGGGCATTGCAACAAACTGAACCCAGAAGAGAAGTAGAGAAAGCTGTGAGAGGGAAGATTGGCATCAGATTGATTTTTTAAAAAAAGAAATGTTGGAGGGTGGCAGCATGTTTGACCTCAGTCTCATAGGAATCAGCCTTGGGCAGCTGATGTTGATCTTGATCCTCCTCCCCTTTTGTGAAGTTAGAGAAGGTCAGATGCCACTGCCACACCCTTTTTATAGATGCTTAAGGATAAGACATTCCCATGTCTGTTTTGCTATATTCCATCTTCAGCAGGAGTGACCCAATGCCCCTATTTCCAGGTGCAGACACTGGAGGGATTGATCAGCAGCTGGGAGTCATGATGAAGCCAACACCCTGTTGCCAGGAGAATACCTCACAAAAGCTACTGTAGGCATCTTTTAAAGCATAAGGTAGGCTTTTGTTGTTGTTGTTCTTGTCATGTGCCATCGAGTCGGACCCGACTCATAGTGACCCCTCCTTGGGTTTCCGAGGCAGTATCACTCTGGAAGTAGATTGCCCCATCTTCCTTCCAAGGAGTAGCTGGTGGGTTTGAACCGCTAGCCTTCTGGTTAGCAGTCAAGTGCCTTAGGCACTATGCTACCAGTTTTGAGATTTGGTTTTGAGATTTGAAATGAGCCACCCCAAAGACGTAAAAGAGGACTCTCACTATCACTGAGAAAGAAAAGACAGGAGTGGAGTGTGGACCTGAAACCCCTGTGCTGAACCTCCTCAACCCAAAGCTCCCAAGGTTGGCTTTTAGGCACTGGCAATTCCACTTCTGAGCTAAGGAAGTTTAAAAAAATAAGTGTCTTTCAAGATAAACAGAGATCAGAGGTAAAAAGGAATGCATTTTAAATGAAACAATTTAAAGGACTTAGACCATGTGTCAGTGACCCAGAAGTAATTAAGACACAATTGCAGTACAATGAAGTGTAGAGACAGAGTTAATTTGTACTCGGTAGAGTAGAACCCAATCATAAATGTAAGCATCTGAAGTTTGAGTCAGGAAATCCTCAGAGTTCTAGGCAAAATCAACTAAGCATTTGCATGAGACTTTCTGTCTTTACATAGCTCTTGTTCTTCTTTTTAGCTGCCATCAAGTTGGCCCTTGACTCATGGAAATTCCGTGTACAACAGAAAGCAATGTGTTCGGTCCTGTGCCATCCCCAGGATCAACTGCATATCAGATCATTGTAACCCATAAGGTTTTCACTAGCTGATTTTCAGAAGTAGATTACCAGACCTTTCTTCCTAGTCTGTCTTCATCTTGAAGCCCTTCTGAAACCTGCTCAGCATCATAGCTACATGAAAGCCTCCAATGACAGAAGAGTGGTGCAGTAACTGTTGTCGGAGTACCCTGCACCCTTCCCTACTCATCTGTTGACCACAAAAGAGGGCAAGTAACCCATGCTGGGTCAATCATAGTGCTCCATCTCCTTCCCACCCCATTACAGTTATAGACCAAGGGTGCACATACAAATCAATCCAACTCATTTTAAGTCCTTCTGTAGAATTTTCTTCTGGAGCTGTAGGGAGAGGAGGCTCACTCTTACATCTGGGATCATGATGCTGTAATGGTGTCAGTTTGGGGCTATCAGCAGCTATGTTTTCCACCAGCAGGGGGAATGAAGAGAAAATACAGCACTGGTAGCCTTAAGCCATTCTAATCCCCTAGACCCCAGAGGTGCCTAGTTCTGGCTTTTCCTTCAGTTCTGTGAACTACTCCAGTATCTACCCAATAAATCAAATTCTGGTCATGAGCTGGTTCTGGATTTCTGTCACTTACAACCTTTCAAAATCCTGAATCATACAGTCAGGTTCTGTTCAATGACTGTAGAAAATGAATTATTTTCGTGCATAGCTATACATGGACAGCTATACATGGACTAATATTACCTGAGAGTTTAATATGTGCCAAACAGTATTAACTCAAATTGAAAGTTTCCATAGAACTTTTGGATATGGTTTCACTGACTCTACAATCAAGGATATCGTAACTAGGAGGGTGAGAACCTACCATGTCCCCACTCTATGGTTATCTGTCTCTGAGTTCTGTCTAGAACACTTGTTGTTGCTTGTTAATGTGCCTTTGAGTCGGCCCCGACTCATAGCGACCCCTCCTTGGGTTGCCGAGGCAATATCACTACGGAAGTAGATTGCCCAACCTTCCTTCCGAGGAGTGGCTGGTGGGTTTGAGCCACCAGCCTTCTGGTTAGCAGTCAAGTACCTTAGGCACTAAGCTACCAGAGCTCCTGTCTAGAACACTAAGCAATAATAATGACAGTATCTGGTGCAATGAAAGGGCAGAATGAGAAGAAGGAGTTACTATGTTAAAACCTCAGAAACTATCTGAGCAGTTGACACTTAATTATAGAGTAAAATAATTTAAAACCTTAGGTATGCCTGTCAAAAAGATTTACCTTGCCTTTTTATCCTGGACTGGGCTGACGGCTTTCTGTGCTCATGGTAATTAGCCCTACCTGAACATGCATCAAGTCACCACAGGTTCCCAACATCTCTGGAATAGTGTGCCACTGCCTTAGCCTTGCAAACAACCTACACAATCTCACTCAACCTTTTTTCACATCTTTATCACCACCTCACCTCCTTGCTTCTTGATTTTCTTCAGCTGTAGTAAGTCATCCACAGCTCTCTCCGTGTGTCTTATACGTGCCCTCTGCCAGTCTTCTCCTGCCCATCTCTTACCCCTGAAGGCAAGCAGCCAGCTCAAATGTTTTTCTATCAGCACAACTGGAATAGGTCATTGATCCTTGAACTCTAGGGCTCCTTGGTTTGCCTCTTTCACCACACTTGGGATTCTCTGCCTTTCAGTGTAGCTCTTGGGAGGGTGTCCTCTCCTCCTCAACTGTGTACTTCTTAAGAGTAGTAGTTGTTGTTGTTAGTTGCCATCAAGTGGATTCCAACTCATGGTGACCCCATGTGTACAGAGGAGAACAGCTCTTTAGGGTTTTCAAGGCTCTGACCTTTCAGAAGCAGATCTCCAGGCCTGTCCTCTGAGGTGCCTCTGGGTGTGTTTGAACTGCCAAACTTTCAGCCAGCAGTTGAATGTTTAACTGTTTGTGCCACCCTAAGAGTAGAGACCATGGTTTTATATCACTCACCTAGCAGAGTTTTCAGCAAATATTTTGTTGAATGAGTGAAAAAAAAAAAGAAGAAACTTTTTTTTTTTTTTTTTTTTTGGCATTCAAGGAAGGCTCTCTTTTATCTGGTCTAACTGTATTTAACCCATTTTCTTTCAACTTTTTTTCCAACATGCATCATGCAGGTGGTTCTTTCCATTGTTTCCTGGGTACATTTGGTTGATTTTAAGTCTTTGTTAATACTAACTCTCCATGTACTCTTTCATTCCTTCAATCACTTATTCATCCATTCATTTATTCACCCATTCACTCACTCACTCATTCTCTCATTGAAATATTGACTGAGAATTTACCAGTGCCAGGTACTGTGCAAAGGCACCAGGACCCAAGAATGTCAAGGACTTGTTTCTTGTCTTCCAGTATCCCTCAGTACAGTAGGGAAGATATATGTGTAAACTGATATGTAAACTGAGCACTACAAATAAGGAGCTCTGGTGGTGCAGTGCCTAAGCCATTTGACTGCCCAGAAGGCTGGTGGTTCAAACCTGTCAACAACCCCACAAAAGGAAGATGGGCAATCTATTTCTGTAAAGATTTACTGCCTTGGAAACCCAGTGGGAGTCGCCGTGGTAATTAAGTTTGTGTGTCAACTTGCTAGGCCTGGTTGAGTGGCTGGGCAGCTTGATGTAGTATGCCTTATGATGAGACTGGTAATCAACTCCATGGTGGGATCTACCACAAGCAGCTGAGTAGCTGCTTTAGGGATGCAGTTTGCTTCCTGTTTAAAAGTAGCAGCCAATCCATTGAAGGGGAGTTTCCCTATGGGTGTGGCCTGCTTCCAATATATGTATGGACAGCCTGGGAAAAGAGATACCCTTCTGTGGATCGGGATCCTCTTGTGCTGCCTACAACTGTCAATGAGTGAGCAATCCACCATTCGGCCTGGAGATCTTGGATTCGTCATTCGTTGGAGTCAATAGCCAGTATACTGCCTGCCAACCTTGAGCTCATCAGCCTCTGCAGCTGTGTGAGTTGGGAAAAGCCTCCACCTTGACGTTTGATCCAAGAACTTGGGACTTTCCAGCTTCTATAAGTGTGTGAGCCATTTTCCTAATATAAAATTCTCTTTCCCTGTATGTATGTATAAGCCTTACTGGTTTTGCTTCTCTAGAGAACCCAGCCTAACACAGTTGCTATGAGTCAAAATTGACTCCATGTTAATCAACTCTGTTAGAGAGGTACCTACCACGTACACTGTGAAGCCAAAGGAAGACAGGTTAACTATATCTGGTAGGTGGTGGAATGGGTTCAGGGAAACTTCATAGAGTGGGTGCACCTACAAAACCAATTATCACACATATGGTTATTGCTATGAGTGGAGTCAGGTTAAGGGTAATGAACAGTCCTTAATGCAGCTCTTCTAGCCCCAGTAAGGTCCTCTCCACAAGCAGAAACTCCACTGAAGCCAGTGTTTGGGTCTCTCCTAAGAATGGAATTAGGAACCCAAGACCCACTCAGACTTGCTTTTTCTGTCCTAACTTCCAGCCCTCATCCAAATGCTTTGTTTAGGTAAGTTCTGATTCTACTCTACACAAATTCTACTCTACATATATAGTTCCCTTGACCTATGGTTGTTCAATCCTTTTATAGTGCTTGCATCCGGTGTCATCTGATTTGTGTTCATTTTATTAGCTAAATTCTCAGAGTACACTGGGTGACTCCTTGGCACACCCTACATTAGACTGTTTCTCCAATGCAAAGTTCTTCCTTCTGCACTCATCTCCAAACTCTCTAATTGCAGGGTCTACTTTATTCTAGCTGCTTATACTGCAGCACCAAAATTGCTTGGCCCATGGTAATGGGTCAGTGTTTATTTAGCACATAAATTCTCTCCTATCTCTAAGGGGAGTCCCTGGGTGGTACAAATGACTTAGCTTCTAATTGAAAGGTTAGGAGTGTGAATCCATTCAGAGGAACATTGGAAGAAAGACCTGGTGATATACTTCTGAAAAATCACCCACTGAAATTCCTATGGAATACAACTCTATTTTGATGCTCACAGGGTCTCCATGAATCAGAATCAACTCAATGGCAACTATTTTGTTTGTTTGTTCTTCGTTTCCCCCTAAGACAGTTTCCATTTTTTCTCCTTTCCTCTCCTTCTTCTCCAACACTTTATTCACTATCCTCTATTCTCCCATCTACTGCAGTAAGCTGTCCAGGGGCCCTGAGGGGCAATCCACTGTCTGATGTTGTTGTTGTTAGGTGCTGTTCTGTCAGTTCTGACTCATATCGACTCTGTACAACAGAACAAAATACTGTCCAGTCTTGCACCATCTTCACAATCATTGCTATGCTTGAGCCATGTGTAATCCATCTCATTGCAGCTACTGTGTCAATCTGTCTTTTAAGGGTCTCCCTCTTTTTCACTGACCTTCTACTTTACCAAGCATGAGGTCCTTCTCCAGGGACCGATCCCTCCAGATAACATGTCCAAAGTGACATAAGGTCTCCCCATCCTCCCTTCTAAAGACCATTCTGGCTGCACTTCTTCTAAGACAGATTTGTTTGTTCTTCTGGCAGTCCATGATATATTCAATATTCATTGCCAACACCATAATTCAAATGCATCAGTTCTTCTTTGGTCTTCCTTATTCACTGTCCAGTTTTTGCATCCAGAAAATGCAAAAAATGTTTTCTGGAGAATTCAGACCTTTTCCCTGGGGTGAATATTGGAATGTAAACCAAGATTAGATAGAGGTTTGAATTAGCTGATCTTTAGCATTCCTGAGATTTTATGATTCTGTCTTAAGGCACTGCTTTGCTTTTAAGGGTCAAGCAAATTATCCCTGTTTGCCACAGCTCCTTGTTTTCCTGTGTTATGGGAGTGTAGGAAAGATTTTCAATATAATCCATACCTTAAAATTGAGATCAGGAAATCACAAATTGATAAAATAGGTTTATTGTTAGTCAGCAAGGAATTTACAATGTAATCCTTAAATCACACAGTTATAAATCAAAGCAAACCAAGTTCAAGGGTGTTTAAAGGAATTAGCATGTATAACAATGTTTTGTAACCTCCAAATACTATGCAAAAACAAAGTGTTATTATTAATATCATTATTAATTGTTGTTGTTGTTGTTGTTGTTATGTGCCATCGAGTCGGCCTAAATATATAATTTTCCTGACTCAATTTATAAGATAAAGAACTCCAGAGCACTTTCAGTTCCTTGCCAATGTAAGATATTAGTAACAAGCAAGATAATTTTCTCTCTTTCTCAATTCAATATGCATTCTGATCTATAGTCAAGGCCAGAAATATAAAATGATACAGTTCATTCAAGTAGACTATGCATCCTTTCAATGACAGGACAATGTTTTAAGACCCCCAAAAAAAAAAAAAAATGTTTCCTTGAAGTAAAACCTTATCACTAGTGGACACTGGTGTTTCAGGCAAAAATAGAAGCTACCGTAGAGCTCATAGGGATTGGTCCTGAGGGGTGTCTCCCTGGCATCTTCCTGATGCCCCAAATTGGTTATGCTGCTAGATATATATGGTTCATCTCTTAGAAAAATAAAAATGGGTGGACTAAGGTTACCAACAAACCCTAGGAGCACACCCTCTTATGCACATGATTTGCATAAATATATCTGTTTGGGCTCAAGGGGGGAAAAAAGCCAAACTCACTGCCATTGAGTCGGATCTGACTCATAGCAACCCCTCCTTGGGTTTCCGAGGTAGTATCACTATGGAAGTAGATTGCCCAGTCTTCCTTCCAAGGAGTAGCTGGTGGGTTGAACAGCCAGCCTTCTGATTAGCAGTCAAATGCCTTAGGCACTATGCCACCAGAGCTTCTAGAGTGTTTGTAAAATATAATACAAAAATGTAGAACAGATGTATGAATTCTAAGTGAGGAGGAGATTGAAAAGAGAATGGCAAGTGCTTGAACTATTTGCTTTGTTTCAGGAGCATTTCGCCATGCTTATGAATTTACTGATGAATAACATTACATTAAGTGAGCTAGTAAATGTGAAGTAGAAATGCCATTGCCTGGCACATGTTGTTGTTGTTGTTGTTGTTGTGTGCCGTCGAGTCGGCCCCAACTCATAGTGAACCCTCCTTAGGTTGCCAAGACGGTATCACTACGGAAGTAGATTGCCCAACCTTCCTTCCGAGGAGTGGCTGGTGGGTTTGAACCGCCAACCTTCTGGTTAGCAGTCAAGTGCCCTAGGCACTATGCTACCAGAGCTCCTTGCCTGGCACATAGTGACCACTCAGTAAAGTTTAGATCCCCACCCCCAATCCTTCTACCATTGCAGTCATTGAGCCCATTGCCAAATTTCAAAGACAAGATCTAGAATAAATTCCCACCAGGAACAAAGACATAATCAGGGGCACATAGAGATTCCATTAAGACCATTGCACACTCACCTTTCATTCAGTGCCTGAAGCATGTGACCTTTGCTTATGCAGTGTTCAGAATGAATCACTTTTAAGGCAAATCAGTCCTGACACTGTGCGCAGTCTTGAAATTAGTTATTAGACTAATTGACCCATAGACACACAGAAACAGAGACAGGTGGAAGAATAAGTAGATGACATCAGAAATGACCCAAAGCTTCTAAATCTAAGGCTTCAGGATCAATTATGAAGCTGCCCTAGTCCCAAGAATCTCTCAGTGTATAACAATCCTCATAAAATAAAATTCTGACTTCAGAGCAGTAGCAAGGAAAGAGACTATTTCCCTTCAAAACACCACCTTAGTGCATCAGTCATCACAATTGAAAATAAATCATCATTCATATCTAGCATTTATCAAAGTGCCCAAAACATTGTAGACACTCAATATTTAGTAGATAAATGAATCTCAGCTTTTTAGAATATTTGACAGTTAGTTTCAAGTAGAGATGATGGATTGAACAAACATGTCTAATTTAGTTCCTTCTAGAACCCCATTAAGCCCACAAGAATGGTTAAAGAGTGAGAAGAGGAGAGAGTAGAATTTTGGAGGCTAGAGAGAAATGATAAAGGACTTGGCAGACCTGAGAAAACAAAAAGCTAACCTAGTGGCATTGCAATATCCTCTAGATACGAATAAAGATGCAGGAGGCTAAAATAAGGAGAATATGTAGGAGGCTCTTTGAGAATTAGTTGGAGTTTAAGATCCTGTTCCCCTACTGTCTTCCACAAGGTGAACATCCTAACAGAAGTAGGGAATTAGCTACTTCTTATCTATGGCTGAAGAGTTAGAGATTTCTGGGAGAAAATAGGATTAATTAAGCAGGCATTCTAAATGCTGAGATCTCCTCCTAATTCCTGAAATACTGGGAGTCAAACTTTACCCTCCAGGAAGATTAGAGGAGACTTCTCTAGAAAATATGACCAGCCCAAGAGAAAAGAAAACCCTAAAGATAGTGATGCAGGGTGGGGTGGAGGTTGGAAGTCTCCAACAAAGAGCATACTCAGCTCATCTTACTGTAAAGTTCAGGGTCAACCAACAAGTCTCTTAAAAAGCACAGAGCTTTCAATGGGCATTTTACTATCCCACCCTTAAATACGAGTAGATAGCTACGATTGCCAAACTTTTGAGGAAATCTTTAACATGAAATGTAACTGAAGGACCTAAATTGCCAAATGAGCGTCCTCATTTAGACCCACCAAGTACTCTGTTCAGTGAATGGAAACAGACACACACCAAACATATTCTCATGAAATTTTAGCATTCTGTCACAAAGTCAAAATTCTCCAATCTTCCAAAAGGTGTATATAAAAGTAGGGATCAGAATGGCATTGGACTTCTCAACAAAAACCCAGAAGCTAGAGGACAATAGATCACTGCCTCCAAAATTCTGAAGGAAAATGATTTCTAACAATTCTATAACCAGCTGAATTGTCCATCAAGAAAAATGTTAGAAGAAACACAAATTCTCATAAAAGCTTCCATCTCATGACCCTTTCTAAAGAAAGTATGGAAGGAATAAATCCAGAAAAAAAAAATGTATGGATTAGAGGAAAGTGGAAGACCCAAACAAGAAAAACAGGTAAAATAAGTCCTTAAGATGATGATGCATTAGCTGTATATATCAGATGTAAAGGGTTCAGTCCCCATTGGAGCAATGTGATTCAAGAGAAAGATGCATTGAGAGAGGTTTTCACTAAGATTTCAACTGCCATTATACCACCCTTTAAAAATCTGAGAGTGGAATACCTGAGTGAGTCTGATCCAGGTTCTTATTTATATTTAGTTTGCCTTACCCATGTTTTGGTGGTTTGTGCTCTTCCCCCCATCTTCCTCCCACCATGACCTACTGGCTGGATCAGCTGAGGACACTTATTAAACCCCACAGAAGTTTTCTGCTTTGACCTACTCCAGAACTGGATATGAGCTCTGGTGAACTTAGAAGCAGGAGATACAGAGAACCATCATCTCACTAGATGCCCAGTACTCTAATTGTGGCAGGTTCCATGTTACCCAGGTCTCACTTATGACCTTGCCCACTTATTTCCCCAGAAGTTGCCCCTTATACACTTTCATGGAACCTGAAGCCAGATCATTGCCTAGGAATTCTGTTCACCTTATCTTCTTTGAGATCTTTATCTAACAAATCTTTTTTGAGATCTTCACCTAATATTGCCTTTTTCTTACACATTTGGGTTTGTGCTTGTTACTCAATTTTTATATTAACCACATAAGTTGTTATTGTTGTTAGGTACTGTCAAGTTGTTTCCGACTCATAGCGACCCCATGAACAGCAGAACGAAACACCGCCAGATCCCGTGCCAGCTCCATGATCCTTGCTATACTTGAGCCCATTGTTGCAGCCACCGTGTCAATCCATCTCGTTGAAGGCCTTCCCCTCTTTCGTTGGCCCTCCTCCACCTTACCAAGCATAACATCCTTCTCCAGGGAATAGTCTGTTTTGACAACATGACCAAAGTAGGTGAGACAAAGTCTGGCCATTCTCCCTTCTAAGGAGCATTTCGGCTGCACCTCCTCCAGGACAGATCTGTTAGTTCTTTTGCCAAAGAATGGCACCTTCAGCATTCTTCGCCAGCACCACAACTCAAAAGTATCAACTGTTCTTCAGTCTTCCTTATTCATTGTCCAGCTCTCACATGCATATGAAGCAATTGGAAATATCATGGCCTGTGTCAGGCGCACCTTAGTCCTCAAGGAAACATCATCCTTGCTTCTCAGCACTTGAAAGAGTTCCTTCGCAGTTGACCTGCCCAGTGCTACATGTCATCTAATGTCCTGACTGCTGCTTCCATTGGCCTCGATTGTAGAACCAAGCAATGTGAATTCTTTGACAACCTCAATCCTTTCTCCATTTATCGTGATGCCACTTATTGGTCCACTTGTAAGGATTTGTGTCTTCTTTATATTGAGATGTAATCCATACTGCAGACTGTGTTTCTCAATCTTCATCAGTAAGTGCCTCAAGTCATCCTCACTTTCAGCAAGCAAGGTTGTATCATCAACATATCTCAGGTTGTTAATGATTCTTCCTCCAATCCTGATGCCACGTTGTTTTTTTTTTTTTTTTTTTTTTCATATAGTCCAGCTTCTTGGATTATTTGCTCAGTATATAGATTGAATAAGTATGGGGAAAAGATACAACCCTGATGCACTCCTTTCTTGATTTTAAACCATGTAGTGTCCCCTTGTTCCGTTTGAATGACAGCCTCCTGGTCAATGTACAGGGTCTTCATGAGTACAATCAAGTGTTCGGGAATTCCCATTCTTCTCAGTGTTATCCATAATTTATCATGATCCACACAATCAAATGCCTTTGCATAGTCAATAAAACACAAGTAAACATCTTTCTGGTATTCTTTGCCTTGAGGCAAGATCCATCTGACAGCAGCTATGATATCCCTTGTTTCACATCCTCTTCTGAATCCAGCTTGTACGTCTGGAAGTACTCTGTCAATGTACTGCTGCAACCACAACCACATATAGATTATAAAGTATTTGAGAAAAAAATAATATTTGATAGATTGTATTCCTTACATATTGCTATGCTTCCTCTCCTTGGACATTGGTGATGGGTTCTTGAGGACTGAGCCAATGAGTAGTGAGAATGAAGTGGACAGCATCTGTAATGTAGGAAAACAGCCTGAGAGAACATTCATCTTCTCAGTCCCCTCCCTCCTCTACCCACATGACTGCCAGAAGTGTAGGAAAATGATCCTCCTAAGTGGAAGGAGCAATACTGGACAGAGACTAAGGGTTTGATAAGGAAAGTGAGTGCTAGGTCATTCTGCTGCTTAAAACCCTTCTTTTATGGATCCCTATTTCCATTGCCCCATCAGTGGTTCCCTTAGCATGCAACACAAAGGCCCTTTATAATCTCACCTCTGCCAAACTTGTCAGCTTTTTCTGCTGAAGCATGTGACCATTTTTCTCTTTGTCTACAGCAATATTGAACTACTTGTAGTTCACTGAACGCTGTGTTCATAACTCTATTTTTGATCATGCCTCATGCTAGGCTTTCTGCCTGGAAGTCTTTTCATACACCTTCCCTTCTTCTTTGACTGGTCCTGTTGTTGTTAGTTCCATCAAGTCAATAATACCTGCTTATTTTCAAGACTTCCCTCAGGAAAACACTCCACCCCAGCCCCCACTCCTTTCTAGCCTAGGTTAGATGTACTTTCTCTGTGCATACCTATGCAGACCACATTGTACTGAAAATGATCTTTTTATCTCTCTTTAGTCATGAGACTAAAATCCCTTAAATAGGTCTTCTATCTGTGTATCCCCAATGCACAGCATTATGACTAGTATGGAGTAGATAATAAATATTTACTGAATGCAGTTATTATCATATATACTAATTACATAATGTATATATATTGAAAATGGTTATGTTCATATTACTATCTTCTAATTAACTCTGCAAGGTAAGTATTATTTTTAATAGATGAACAAACTAAGTCATAGAGAAGGAATATGACTTATTGAAGGACACATAATGAGTGGCAGAACCAGGATTTGACCTTCTCACAGTCCTCTGCTGTTCTGCTTCTACATACATGCTGCCCTCACTCACCTGTCCCTTTCTGTAGTGTGTCATGAGGCACTGTAAATTATTTAGTGTAGATTGACACCCAAACAGAAAGAACATAGGCTCTGGGGTCATTCAAATACCTGAGCTGCACATACAGATTTCTTAGAAGGAAATGAGGGTGTTAGAGAAATGAATTTTTTAAATCCTCCAAGTATGTTTCACAGAGAAAGCTGTCTTTTGGCTCTTCTCCAGGAAAACATTGAAATGTGAAAACGTAGGCGGGCTGTTACTCTACTGTTACTCCTCTCTTCTAGCAGCGTCTTAGGAATTCACATCCTAACTAGTTGCCATGGAGTTGACTCCAACTTATGGCAACCCTATGTGTGTCAGAGTAGAACTGTGCTCCATAGGGTTTTCCATGGCTGATTTTTCAAAAGTAGATCTCTAGGTCTTTCTTTTGAGATGTCTCTGAATGGACTTGAGCCTCCAACCTTTTGATTAGCAGCCAAGCACTTAACCATTTGTACCACCAAAGGACCCCATCTACTTCATAATCCATCTCAAAATGAAGGGAGGTTTGCTACTGAGTAAATCTGTTTAAGGGGTGGCCAAAATATAAAGGCAAGTAGTTAGAGTACTTCAATATGGTAAGCTGTTATGGGGAGAAAAGTGAGACACTGTAAGGGCATAAGGTACAGGAAACACATCTTGTGAATGCCAGAGACAAGATACAAAAACAGAGCAACTGGGTATCAAAACCAGAGGCAGTTATACTAAGCAAAGACCCTTATCTCTTGAGGAAAGTGTAGGGTTACAAATAGTAACAGAGAAGAATGCTGGATGCAACTTGGAACTCATTATTGTTCACATTTCAATCTTTTCAGCATTTGCAGAGAAAACCAAAATACCACAATGGCTTACTATTAAAACATTAAATAAATATTCATTGGTCCCCTATTTTGAGTCAGGCAGATTATTTGTCTGAATAGAAGGACGATAAGAAGATAATTTCCTAGTCCTTGAGGAGCTAACTATTTAGTGTATAAGACCAGCACATAACAAACGCATCATTTCACAACATGTAAAAGCCTACTAAAGGGTGAAGTGTTCTGTTGGTTAAATAATTAATTCATATAATGTAAGTACTTAGCATAATACTGCCACATAATAAGTGCTCATTATATGTTAATTATTACTGTTATTACTTCATTTACTCCTTGTAAGAGCCCTAATGCTAGATATTGCCATCTCTACTGTTCTTATCAACAAACAGTATACCCAAAAACCAAAACCCACTGCCATCAAGTCGATTCCTCCTCATAGCAACTCTATAGGACAGAGTAAATGTGGCCCAAAGAATTTCCAAGGTTGTAATCTTCACAGAAGCAGACTGCCAGATCTTTCTCCCATGGAGTGGCTGGTGAATTTGAATCGTTAACCTTTTGGTTCACAGCCAAGTGTTTTAACCACTGTGCCACCAGGGCTTCTACAAACAGTATACCAAAAAACCAAACTCATTGCCATCCAGTCGATTCCAACTGATAGCAACATTCGTTGAGTTTCCAAGGCTGTAAATGTTTATGGAAACATTTTGTTCCATCTTTCTTCCATGGAGTAGTTGATGGAATCAAACCACCAACCTTTTGGTTAGCAGCCAAATGCCTTAATTGCTACACCACAAGCAGTACATAGAGTGCTTTAAAACTTGTTTTTTTTAAAAAAATTACAGAATGAGGAAGTGAACCTGGGTTTGCTCAAAGTGCATGTTCTCTCTATATTCTTGCTGTCTCAATGATCCTGGCAGAAGTAACATCATGTCCCAGCATTAAAGAAAATGCTGCTTTGGACACAATGACAAGTTGAGTGCAGCCAGAGCACAGAGGGTAGGGAGGGAGCTGTGGGTGGTGGAGGCTTCTCATACCCAGTCTACGAAAGGCCTCCAATAACTGAAGTTCATAAAATATGTCAGTCCCACTAATTTGCTCATGATATTTAGCTCTAAGAACTGCTGAAACTGAACATTCCCTTTGGAGTGCACAAAATAAGACAAGCTCTGTGTAAGACATTGTTGGTCTTGCTAAGGTCAATGTGGTGGGTTTGCTGCTGAGGAAGAGTTCTGACAATTGCTATGGAGATGCCACATAAACAAAGATAAGCAAAAATGTCTGTCTTCCAAAAGCCAAAGTAGAGGGAAGAAGAGTAAACAAGATTCCGCACATGCCAGGTGTCTTAATTATCTAGTGTTGTTATAACAGAAATACCACACATGAATGGCTTTAACTAACAAAAAATTATTTTCTCACAGTTTAGGAGGCTAGAAGTCAAAATTCAAGTCCAGTTCTAAGGGAAGGTAGACAAACTGTCAGCTCTGGGGGAAAATCCTTGTCTCTTTTCAGCTTCTATTCCTAGATTCCTTGGCAAGCATGTGGTATGTACCTTCCCCTCATTTGTGCTTGCTTGCTTAATCTGCTCTTTTATATCTCAAAAGACACTGATTTAAGGCATACTCTAACTTAATAAGGAGCTCTGGTGGCACAGTGCCTAAGGCATTTGACTGCTAACCGGAAGGTTGGAGGTTCAAACCCACCAGCCACTCCATGGAAGGAAGACTGGGCAACCTACGTCCGTGAAGATTTACTGCTTCCAAAACCTAGTGGGGGTCGCCAGGAGTTGGAATCAATTCCACGGCAGTGGAATGTTGTTCTGGTTACCTAGTGCTGCTCTGACAAGAATATACCACAAATGGGATGGCATTAATAAACAGGAGTTTATTCTCTTATAGTTTGAGGGCTTTTAAATCCAAATTCAAAGTGCCAGGCTCTAGGGGCTGTGTGAAACCCCTCAAATTTGGGCTTCAGCTCTGCCTCTTGTTCCTGGCCCACTGAAGCTAGAAGCATCTCTTCACTCAGGCAGCTACTGGCTGCTGAAGCTAACAAGCCCAAGATCAATAAATAAAACGGCACAGTACCAATGTTACTGAACCACTTGGCAGGCCATTAACTCAAGTCCATCATAAGTCCCAAGGTCAGCAGAGCATTGCAGGCTGCTGAACAAAGACATGATTGAATGCAGGGTTCAAGCGTGCCATAAACTAGAGACCATTCCCCAAGGCTTCTGCTTATATACAGGAAGCAGACCACATTCCCTAAGGCAGCTACTCAGCTGCTCACAGTAGATTCCACCATGGAGTTGATTACCAGTCTCATCATGGGGAATACTGCATCCAGCTGCCCAGCCATTCAACCAGGCCCAGCCAAGTTGACACACAAACTAAACTACCACAGATGTTGATGATGAGGACTAACCTAATACTGCCTCATTATCCTAACAAAGAAAACCCACTGCTAGGTGAGGTTACAACCACAGGGTATAGAGGTTAGGATTGACAATACATACTTTTTGGAGACACAATTCACTACATAACACCGTGTTTTTCAAATAAACATCAATTCAAAGAGAAACTTCAAGAAATAAAACTGAAATTAACAAGCCCAAGTCTTCATAGAAGATCCTGCATGCCCTCTCTCCCACACGATTGGACTGCTTCATGTGAGGAATTTCTTTTGCTCATCCTATGGCTTCTTTTATTTTCTTTATTTTAAGAGTTTGTTTTACATTCAACGTTATGTGTACAATTAGTTTCACTCCCCATTTACTGTGCCCAACCCTAACCCAGTCTCCTCCCCTCCTTGCCCAGTAACCCTCCCCCTGTGGCCTCCTGTTTGTCCTGCATTACCTCTGTGTGAATGTTGCCCCTCTGGTGTCCCGTGATCTACTGCTCTAAGGGATGTATTACCATAGAGTATGTGGGTGCATCACCCTGGGTTGAGTGGTCTGCATGTACATCTTGTTAACTATTGGCCGAGAGCCAGCCCCTGGGGGTGAGTTTTATTCCAGGTGCAGAATGTATTCCAGTGCCATAGTATTGGTGGTCTCAGCAGACCCCATCTGACCAGCAATTCTTGTCATTATTGAGTTTTTGGATTTTGTTCCATATTTTTCCTCCCACTCTATCCAGGATTTCCAGATTTGATTCTTTCCTGAGTTGTTAGCATTGGTAGCCAGGCGCCATCTAGTTCTTCTGGTCTCAAGGGCCATTGTGTGCTAGGGCTGATTGCTTCCAAATGCCCTTTTTTTTTTTCACACTCTTCTTCACTTCCAATGCTAGGAGACCATTAGGTGCATCTTAGATGGCCACTTGAAAGATTTTAAGACCCCAGTCGCTACTCACAAATGTAAGATGAGGATCAAGGCTTTTATGCATTTTGTTGCGCCAATTGAGTCTGGTGTTCCCCAGTACTATGTTCCTGGAACGGTAGATCTGTTGGATCTCTCTCCCATAGTGTCTAAGTGTCTGTGAGGGATTGCTCTGTGTCTGTCTTCTATTGTTTCTGTGAGGATTGCAGGTATTTTGTATCACTGGTATCTGTTCAAGATTAGCCTGTCCTGACTCTATTCTTGGTCTAGAGTATACTCCTGTTCACTGACCCCCATCTGGTCCTCTCAGGTGTTTATGTGTTTATCTGTAGCCTGGTGTTTGGTGTTAATGGTAATGCATTATTGTGGACCCACTGGTTGGTATTAGCATCTGTCGTCTATCTCCTACGTGCACAATTCAGTGTCCTCCCTTTTCCTAATGTTATCATGGTGGTCTCCAACCCTCCCCTTACCCACCTCAGCATGTGGGCCCCAACTAGCCTGAAATTAATCTCTCACCTTCCCTTCCCAACCCTGTAACCTACAATGTGAGTCTCCTTTTGCAAGCAAACCCTTCTTTGTCTTTTTACAATAATGGGCTCATACAGTACTTGTCCTTCTGCGATTGACTTATTTCACTCAGCATAATGTCCTCCAGGTTCATCCACGTCGTGAGATGATTCATGTATCCTTCATTGTTCTATAATGTAGCATAGTATTCCATTGTGTGCATATACCATAGTTTGGTTATTCACTCATCCATTGATGGGCATTTAGGTTGTTTCCTTACTTTGCTATAGTGAATTGTGCTGCAATGAACATAGGTATACATATTCGTGTGCTGTCTCTCACTTCTTTAGGATATATTCCTAGTAATGGGATTGCTAGGTCAAATGGTATTCTATTTTCAGTTTTTTAAGGAAACACCATACTGTATGCCTCAATGGTTATACCATTTTACAATCCCACCAGTAGTGCACAAGAGTTCCAATCTCTCTACAACCTAACCACCATTTGTTATTTTCTGACCTGTTAAACTTTGCCATTTTTGCTGGGGTGAGATGATATCTCATCATTGTTTTGATTTGCATCTCTCTAATGATTAATGATCGTGAGCAATTTCTCATGTGTTTGTTGGCTGCCTGTATATCTTCTTTGGTGAAGTGTCTGTTCAAGTCTTTTGCCCATGTGTGAATTGGGTTATTTGTCTTTTTGGTGTTGAGGTGTTGAAGTTTTCTATAGATTTCGGAGATAAGTCCTTTATCAGATATATCATAGGCAAATATTTTCTCCTAATCTGGAGCTTCTCTTTTTACACTCTTGATGAAGAATTTAATTTTTAAAAGTTTCCAGTCATCTAGCTTCTCTTCTACCTCCTGCACATTCTGGGTTATGCTTGATAGTCTATTTATGCAGTAAATTAGAGCTCCTAGATTTGCCCCATTTTATCTTTGATGAATTTTACAGTTTACAGTTTGGGGTTTTACATTTAAGTGTTTGATCCAGCTTGAGTTTGTTTTTGTGTATGGAGTGAGGTATGGGTCTTTTTTCATTTTTCTGCAATGGATATCCAGTTTTGCCAGCACCATTTGTTAAAGAGGCTGTCTCTTCTTCATTTAATGGATTTTTGACCTTTGTCACAGATCAGCTGTCCATAGATGGATGGGTCTATATCAGGACTTTCGATTCTGTTCCGTTGGTCTGTCTATCATTGTACCAGTTTTGACTACTGTGGCTGTATAGTAGTTCTTAAGATCTGGGAATGTGAGACCTCCCACTTTGTTCTTCTTCAGAAGTGCTCTGCTTATCCGAGGTCTCTTTCCTTCCCATATGAAGTTAGTAATTGCTTTTTCCATGTCCTTAAAAAATTTTGTTGGTATCTGGATCGGGATTGCATTAAATGTGTAGATTGCTTCAGGTAGTATTGACATTTTCACAATATTTAATCTATCTATCCATGAACAAGATAGGTTCTTCCATTTATGTAGTGCCCTTGTTGTCTCTTGTAGTAGTGTTTTATAATTTTTTTTGTATAGGTCTTTTGTGTCTCTGGTAAGGTTTATTCCTAGATATTTTATCTTTTTAGTAACTATTGTAAATGGTATTCTTTCCCTTATTTCTTTATCAGAGGACTCTTTGTTGGTAAAGAAGAATCCAACTGATTTTTGTATGTTGAGCTTGTATCCTGCCACTTTCCTAAACCTCTCTATTAGTTCCAGTAGTTTTTTTATTGAGTCCCTTGGGTTTTCTATGTACAGATCATATCATCCACTTCCTCTTTGCCAATTTGTATGCCTTTTATTTCTCCTTCTTGCTTTATTGCCCTGGCCAGGACTTCCAATACGACGTTAAATAGAAGTGATTATAGAAGTCATCCCCCTGTCTGGTTCCCATTCATAAGAGGAATGCCTTGAGTCTTTCTCCATCAATAATGATGTTGTCCGTTGGCTTTGCATATATGCCTTTTATTATGTTGAGGAATTTCCCTTCTATCCCTATTTTGCTGAGAGTTCTGAACAGGAACCAGTGTTGGATTTTATCAAATGACTTTTCTGCATTGATTGATATAATCATATGGTTCTTTTGTTTTGTTTATGTGGTGGATTACATTGAGTGTTTTTCTGATGTTGAACCACCCTTGTAAACCTGGTATGAATCCCACTTGATCAGGGTGTATTAATTTTTGATATGTTGTTGGATTCTGTTGGCTAGGATTTTGTTGAAGATTTTTGCATCTATGTTCATGAGGGATATTGGTCTGTAGTTTTCCTTTTTAGTGGTGCCTTTCCCTGGTTTTGGTATTAGTGTAATTCTTGCATCATAAAATGAGTTTGGGAGTATTCCATCTTTTTCTATGTTCTGGAATAGCTTGAGTAGCATAGGTGTCAACTCTTCTCTGTGAATATTTGGTGAAATTCTCCAGTGAAGCCATCAGGGCCAGTACTTTTTGCGGGGATTTTTTTAAATGACCGGCTCAATTCCTTCTTTTGTTTTAGGTCTGTTCAAGTATTCTGTCTCTGAGTGGGATAGTTTAGGTAGGTCTTGTGATTCTAGAAACTTGTCCATCTCTTCTAGGTTCTCAAATCTGTTGGAGTACTGTTTTTCATAATATTCTGTCAGTATTTTTTTTTTATTATTTCAGTTGATTCTGTTGTGATGACACCATTTTTGTTTACTATTCTTGTGATTTGGATCTTCTCTTTCTTTTCTTTTGTTAGATTTGCCAATGGTTTATCAATTTTTTTAATCTTTTCGAAGAACCAGTTTTTTGTTTTGTTGATTTTCTCTATTTTTTTTTGTTTTGTTTTCTGTTTCATTTATTTCTACTCTGATCTTTATTATTTCCATACTTCTAGATACTGTAGTATCCTTTTGTTGTTCTTTTTCTAGTTGTTGGAGTTGATGAGTTAGAGTGTTGATTTTGTTTCTTTTCTCTTTTCTGATGTATGCATTTATTGCTATAAACTGTCCTCTGACTACTGCTTTTGCTGTGTCCCATAGGTTTTGTATGATATATCTTCATTCTCATTTGTTTCTAGGAATTTTTTTATTTCAGTTTTTATTTGTTCTATTACCCAGTATTTTTTGAGCCGTGAATTGTTCAGCTTCTATGTTTGATGTTTTTTCCTTGATCTTCCTATTATTAATTTCTAATTTTATAGCATTGTGGTCCTAGAAGATGCTTTGTAGTATTTCAATGCTTTTGAATTTATTGAGGTTTGTTTTATGTCCTAACATATGATCTATTCTGGAGAAGGATTCATATGCACTGGAGAAGAATGTGAATTGTGCTTTTATTGGGTGGAATGCTCTGTATACATCTATGAGGTCGAGCTGGTTGATTGTATTGTTGAGTTCTTCTGTATCTTTGTTGAGTTTTTTTCTAATTGACCTGTCTCTCTTTGAAAGTGGTGTGTTAAAGTCTCCTGCTTGTATTGTAGAGTTGCCTATTGTCCTTTTTAATTCAGTTAATATTTGCTTCATGTATTTTGGAGCACTTTCATTGGTTGCATAAATATTTATTATTATAACATCTTCTTTGTCAATTGACCCTTTTAGCATCATATAATGTCCTTCTTTATCTCTTATGATATTTTCACCTTAATGTCTATTTTATCAGAAATTGATATTACCACTCCTCCTCTTTTTTGATTACCATTGGCTTGGTATATTTTTTTCCACCCCTTAACTCTTAATTTGTTTTTATCTTTGTGTCTAAGTTGGGTCTCTTGTAAGCAGCATATCAATGACACTCTCTTTCTCTTTATTGGTGCATTTAGTCCATTCACACTGAGTATAATTAGTGATCAATATGAATTGATTGTTGTCATTCTATTGTGTGTTTTTTTATTGTGTTGTTGGTGTTTCCTTGGACCATATACCTTTTTTGTGCTGAGTTTGATTTGTTCTCAAATGCTTCCTCTTTTTTCTTCTTTATTGCTGATTTTGTGCTTATTAAACCCATATGTTTTCCTTCCTTCTGGATTTGCTTAGGGGGTTTGTTAATTTTCTCTGTGGTTTCCTTGGAGTGACTTCTTGTCTCTACATCTTTAGAACAGTGCATTCTATGAAGGCATTGTCCTGTTTTCCTCTCCATTTGGAAGTTTGTACCTAGAAGTCTTATTCCCTCTAATAGGTTAGTTGCTGTTGTCGTCTACAGATTGGCTTCCTTGATTTTTAGTGTATAATGTTTATGGTCTTATTTTTAGTTTCTATTTCTGATTTGGTTTTAGTGTTGATGTCATGTATCCTTATTTTGTTGATCTCTGCTGTGGGTTCTCTATTGGAAGGACTTCCATAAGTATTTCTTGTAGGGTTGGTCTTTTTTCACAAAATCCCTTAATTTCGGTTTGTCTGGGAATGCCTTCATTTCACCCTCATATTTGATGAATAATTTGGCTGGATATAGGATTCTTGGTTGGAAGTTCTTTTTCTTCAGTGTTTTCTATATGCTGTTCCATTGCCTTCTTGCCTGCATGGTTTCTGCTGAGTAATCAGAGCTTAGCCTAACTGTTTGATTATTGTAAGTAATATTTCTTTTGTCCCAGGCAGCTTGAAAATTTTTTTCTTTGTCTTTAGTTTTGGAGAGTTTGATTATAATATATCTCAGTGTTTTTCTCTTTGGATCTATCTTGTATGGTGTTCTATGAGTTTCTTGGACAAATATCTTTTCTTCCTTCATGATATGGGGGAAATTTTCTGTTAGTAGGTCTTCAACAATTTTCTCAGTGTTTTTTTTCCCCCTCTTCTTGTTCTGAAATTCCAATGAGGTATATGTTGTTTCTTTTCATGTTGTCCCATTTAACTCTTAGGTTCTCTTCATTTCTTTTAAATCTTTGTTCTGATTTTTCTTCACACAAGCTGGTGTCCAAGGATTTGTCCTCTAGTTAGGATATACATTCTTCAGCCAGTTCTATCCACTCTTTTGTGCTTCTATGTATTGTGTAATTCTGTAATTTTGGTATTCATCTTCTGGATTTCTAACTGCTGTTTTTGTATGAGTTCTGATTGTGCACTAATCTTATTATTTTGTTCTTAAATGATTTTCCTGAGTTCTTCCAGGGAACTGTCTGTGTTCTCTTGCTTCTGTTTGGGGTTTCTTTAGACTCTTGTAAAGCTCTATAAACATATCTTCTAAATTCCTTCTCAGATAATTCTATTGCCTCCTCTTCCTCCATGGATAATGCGAACTTTGTTTGTGGTTTTGCTTCTAATGCCTTGTCCTGTATGTTTGTTTGCTTTGAGGTTACCTGTTGTTTCCTAGACATTATGTGGTCGTCTTTAACTGTTGGTTATATATTGATTTGTTTTGTCTTGGTTTTATGATTTAATATTTTGAAAAGGTGGAGCTGGTGTATTTTATTTTTTTGGTTATTAATTCAGGTTGTTCTGCAGTTTTCTTTGTGATGATGGAGTCGCTCTGTGAAATGTGGATGTAGGTCTCTGTTTGTCATAAAGAGGGTTTAGAATTTGAACCGGCAGGTATTATGGTGACTGAATGTGGTTTTTATATTGGCTGAGTGGGAGTATAGGCGGAGAAGGTGGAAGGGGAAGAGAGAAGAAAGGAAAGCTCCAAGTTGCTAGGGGTGGTTTCTAGGGCTTTGAGCAGGCTACTAATGATGACATTGTACTGTTATTCACAGGACTGCAGCTCAATTTCAGCAAAGACTCCAGTTGTTAGGGGATCGCCATTTTCTGCCAGACTCAGACAAATGCATAAACCCCACTCTTGAGGTCCCTCCATGCCAAAAAGCTGACCCAAGACAAATGGCCCACTCTACGATCCACTGGGGGAGTTCCTCCCAGGGCCCATGCATTTGTGGTGCCAGTGATCTCTCTGCTTGGGTTTCAGCAGTGCTGTAGCGAGGGAAATGCCTGCTTACTCCCAGCAGACCCAAGATTACCGACAAAGTCAAGCACTGGCCCCTCCATGCCAAAAAGCTAGCCCAAGCCCATTCTCGAGTCCACTGTGGGAGTTCTTCCCAGGTCCCGCCCACTTGCAATGTTAATGGTCTCTTCTTGGGTTTCAGTGGTGCTGGAAGTGCTTGCTTGAACCCAGAAGACCCATTTACTGATAAAAGCAGGTGCCAAAGGCAGATCTGTGGGGTGAGCGCTAGTATACTGGTGTGGTGCGTGTTCTTCCCTAACCCAGGGAGGTCTTGATGGCCCTTCTCACCTTCTTGTCAGTGCTCCCCCAGGGAGGTCTCTGATGGCCTTTCTCACCTGCCAATTAGAGCTCTGCAGGGTAGATTCTCCTGTTTTTGTTTTTGTTTTTTTCCCCTGTGCCTTTCTCCTTTCTAATCTTACTCCCCCGAGTTTGGCACTGTCTAACTCCGTGAGCTGTTCAGAGCACCAGAATCCCTATTTCAAATTGCTGCACCTAGTTTTTCAGACACTAAGATTCTAGAGGGAATTAGTGTGGGGACTACTGACTAGACATCACTTTCCCTGGCTTCTTTATTTTGAGAAATAGAAATAAACAGAAAATTTACCTATGATCTCTATTACACCCTTGAAAACATCGTACACTCTAAACTAAAGAAGTTGTGTGCTATTTGTACTCTTCCAGGGAAAAAAAGGAAAATTAATTTCTGCATTGCTATCTTAATTAGTACATTTGATATTGATTTTAATATAAAAGAAAAAGCATTGAATTGCAATTAAGAATAATTCAAGAACATTACCAATACCTATTTAATGTCATATATTTTAAAATATAAAGTAGATGCAAGCAAACTAAAAGACATTATTTCAATAAAATATTTTCTTGTCACCACAATAAAGACATATTCATTTTCTGCCAGTGTTTATTTAGGGATTTAACCAGTTTTTGATGAGAACCTACTATGTGCTCAATTTGTTGTTAGGAACTAAGAATACAGTCATTAGCAAAGCAAACACAGTTCACTTTGCCCTGGTGAAGCATACAGTCTAACAATGCAAAAAAATACAAACAATAACATCAAAGGGTTTAAATTAAACATTTTTGTAATAAAAATTTTGGAAGTCAGAGTCCATCCAGAGGTAACTAAGGAGAAAGTCCTGGTGATCAGTTTCTCAAAAGTCAGCATTGAAAACCTTATGGAGCACAGTTTTACTCTGATGCACATAAGGTCATCATGAGTCAGAATTCATTCAATGGCAACTGGTTATCGTTGCTGTTGTTGTTAGGTGCCACCAAGTTAGTACAAATCATACTGACCTTATGTACTGCAGAACAAGACACTGCCTGGTCCTGTGCCATCCTTATAATCGTTACTATGCTTGAGTCCATTGTTGTAGCCACAACAATAGATGTGTAAATCCATTGTGTTGAGGGTCTTCCTTTTTTTCCCTCACCTTCTTTCTACTTTACCAAACATGAGGTCCTTTTCCAGGGACTGGTGCCTCCTGATAACATGTCCGCAGCATATGAGATGAAGTCTTTCCATCACTTCTCAGACTGTTACTTTGATCTACATCTTAGAAGTGATGGCAAGACTTCATCTCACATGCTGTGGACATGTTATCAGGAGCCATCAATCCCTGGAAAAGGACCTCATGTCTTTGATCTATATCAGTAAGTGCTTCAAGTCTTCTTCACTTTCAGCAAGCAAAGTTGTGTCATCTGCATATCACAGGTTGTTAGTAAATCTTTCTCCAATCCTGAGGGAGCTCTGGTAGTGTAGTGCCTAAGGCATTTGACTGCTAACCAGAAGGCTGGCAGTACAAACCCACCAGCCACTCCTCGGAAGGAAGGTTGGACGATCTACTTCTGTAAAGATACTGCCTCGGAAACCCAAGGAGAGGTCACTCTGAGTCGGATCTGACTTGATGGCAGTGCATTCATTCATTTTGTTTCCAATTCTGATGCCACATTCTTCTTCAGATAGTCCAGCTTCTCGATTATTTGCTTAGTACACAAATTAAATAAGTATGCTAAGAGCATACAACCTCCATGCATACCTTTCCTGATTTTAAACTATGCAGGACCCCATTGTTTGGTTCTAATGACTGTCCCTTGGTCTATGTACAGGTTCCACATGAACACAATTAAGTGCTCTGGAATTCCCATTCTTCACAATGTTATTCATAATTTGTTATGATCCTTACCTTACAGTCAAATGCCTTTATATAGTCAGTAAAATACAGCTAAATATCTTTTTGTTATTCTGTGCTTACTGGTATTTATCTGACATCAGCAGTGATATCTCTGGTTCTACATTCTCTTCTGAATCCAGTTTGAATTTCTCAAGGTTCCCTGTTGATGTACTGCTGTAACTGTTTTTGAGTTATCTTCAGCAAATTTTACTTTTGTGTGATATTAATATTTTTCAATAATTTCCACATTCTGGATAGATGGGTGAACAATGAATGATCAGGTATGGCTGGGTGGGGGTGGGGTGGCAGGGTGCCCATGACCATATACAGGGTTGGCAGATGATGTTTCTACAGGTATATTTGTATGTGCTATAAGAATGTCTGGATGTATAGTACACCTGACAAAAGGCAAGGTTGTGGTGGCTTCTTGGCCACAGCCAGCTACCCTGAGGGAGCAAGTAGTTGGACCTGTGGGCTTGGGACCATGGTTACAGGAGACATCAAACTCAATTGGCATAATATACTCCACAAAAACATTGTTCTACATCCTGCTCTGGTGAGTAGCAACTGTGATCTTAAAAGCTTGCAAGTGGCCATATAGATGCAACGATGGGTCTTTCCTCATCCAGAGCAAAGAAGAATGAAGAAAATCAAAGACTCATGGAAACAATTAATCCAAGGGACTAGTAGACTATGTGATCCTCAGCCTATATTGACCATGAGACCAGAAGTTGGTGCCCCGCTACCACTGTCAACCACTTGGAAAGGGATCAGTGCAGGAGATCTTGGATACAGTGGGAGAACAATGTGGAACAAAACTCAAAATCATTTTAAAAAAAAAGGACCAGGTTTACTGGTCTGATAGACTGTTGAAACTATGGCCTCTAGTTACCTTCAGGTCTGAAACTGAATTCACTCCTATGGCTTCCAGTCAAACAATAGACAGGTATGAGGAGTGAACATTTACATCAGATAGATACACTCCTTGGAGAAATCAGTTGTGGGAGAAGAGAAGGGGAGTGTTTGCACAGGGAGAGAGCTCATGGGTGGAGTGTATGGAAAAGAAGGACACAGGGAAGAGTCCACTTCTGGAGGACGTGGGAAGAGAACTGTTACATTGTGAAGAACTGCGGTCAATGTCATGAAACAAAGTGTGTATGAAATGCTGTATGGAAAATAAACTTGCTCTGTAAACTTTCACCAAAATCACAGCAAAAAATTTAAAAAATAGTAATAATTTCCACATTCTGTTGGATCACTTTCATTGTAATGGGCACAAATATAGGTTCTTTTAGTTAGTTAGCCAGGCAGCTATCTTCCAATTTCTTGGCCTAGGCCAGTGAGTACTTCCAGAGTTGCATCACTATGTAGAAACATCTCAGTTGGTATTCCATCCATTCCTGCAGCCCTATTTTTCACCAAAGGCCTTCAGTGCAGCTTGGACTTCTTTCCATACCATTGGTTCTTGATCATATTCCACCTCTTGAAATAATTGAACAGCAAATAATTCTTATTGGTACAGTAATCTGTATGTTCTTTCTCTTTCTTTTGATACTTCCTGCATCAATTAAGATTTTACCCATAGAATACTTCAATATTATAACTCGAGGCATGAATTTTTTCATCAGTCTTTTTCAGTTCAAGAAATGCTGAGCACATTCTTCCTTTTTGGTTTTCTAATTCCAGGTCTTTGGACATTTCATTGTAATGCTTTACCTTGTCTTCTCACATTGCCCTTTGAAGTCTTATTTAACTCTTTTACTTCATCATTTCTACTATTCATGTTATCCACTCCATGGTGAAGAGCAAGTTTCAGAGTCTCTTCTGACGTCTATTTTGGTCTTTTATTTCTTTCCTGTCTTTTTAATAACTCTTTGCTTTCTTCATGTATGATATTGCTCATCTGGTCTTTGGTCATTAGTATTAAATGTGTCTAATCTCTTCTTGAAATGGTCTCTAAATTCAGGTAGGATATACTCAAGGTCGTATTTTGGCTCTTGTGGACTTGTTTTACTTTTCTTCAGTTTCAACTGGAACTTCCGTATAAGCAATTGATGGCTTGTTCCTCAATCAATCCCTGGACTTGTTTTGACTGAGATATTGAGCTTCTCCATCAGCTCTTTCCACAAATGTAGTCAATTTGATTCTTGTGGGTTCCATCCAGTGAGGTGTGTGTATATATATAGCTGTTCATGTTGTTGAAAAAGGATATTTGCAATGACTATGTTATTGGTCTTGCAAAATTTTCTCATGTAATCTCCAGAGTAATTTCTGTCATGAAGGCCTTGTTTACCATGGCCACTCCTTGGAAGGAAGATTGGATAATCTACTTCTGTAGAGATACTGACTTGGAAACCGAAGGAGAGGTCGCTATGAGTCAAATTAACTTGACAGCAGTGAGTTTGGTGTTTTGGTAATCCTTCTTTGTTTCCAACTTTCACATTCCAATCATCAATAATTATCAGTATATCTTAATTGCATGTTTGATCAATTTCAGACTGCAGAAATTGGTAAAAATCTTTAATTTCCTTATCTTGGCATTCATTTGGTTCATAAATTTGAGTAATAGTCATATTAACTACTGGCCTCCCTTGTAGGCCATATGGATATTACCCTATCACTGACAGCATAGTACTTCAGGATAGGTCATAAAATGTTCTTCCTGATGATGAATGTGATACCATTCCTCTTCAATTTGTCAATCCTGGAATAGTAGGCCATATGTTTGTCTGATGTGAAATGGTTGATTCCAGTCCATTTCAGCTCACTAATGTCTAGGATATCAATCTTTATGTATTTCTTCTCATTTTTGATGACTTCCAAATTTCCTAGATTCATATTTCATACATTTCATGTTCTGATTATTAATGGATGTTTGCAGCTGTTTCTTCTCATTTTGAGTTCTGCCACATCAGCAAATTAAGGTCCTGAAAGCTTTAGTCCTTCCACATCTTTAAGGTCAGCTCTACTCTGAGGAGGCAGCTCTTCCCCAGTCATATTTTGAGTGCTTTCCAACCTGAGGGGTTCATCTTCCACCACTTTATCACATAATGTTTCACTACTATTCATAAGGTATTCACTGGTCATTTTTCAGACAAAAATCACCTGGTCCTCCTTCAAAGTCTGTCTTAGTCTGAAAGCTCTGTTGAACTCTGTCTACCACAGTGACCCTGCTGTTGTTGTTAGATGCCATTGATTCAGCTCCAAGTCACAGCAACCCTATGTACAACAGAACAAAACACTGTCCAGTCCTGCTCAAGCCTCACAATCCTTGCTATACCTGAGCCCATCATTGCAGCCACTGTGTCAGTCCATCTCGTTGAGGGTCTTTCCCTTTTTTGCTGACCCTTTTCTTTACTGAGCATGATAGCCTTCTCCAGAGAATGGTCCCTTCTGAAAACATGACCAAAGTAGGTGAGGTGAAGTCTGCCCATTCTCACTTCCAAGGAGCATTCTGGCTGAACCTTTTCCAGGACAGATTCATTCATTCTTCTGATAGTCCATGGAACTTTCAGTATTCTTCGCAAACACCACAACTCAAAAGCATCAACTCTTCTTTGATCTTCCTTATTCATTGTCCAGATTTCACATGCAGATGAGGCTATTGAAAATAAAATGGCTTGGGTTAGGTACACCTTGGTCTTCAAAGAGACATCTTTGCTCTTCAACACTGTTAAAAGGTCATTTGCAACAAATTTGCCCAGTGCAATATGTCTGATTTCTTGACTGCTGCTTCCATTGCTGTTGATTGTGGGACCAAGCAATATGAAATCTTTGACAATTTCACTCTTTTCTCCATTTATCATGATGCTGCTAATTTGTCCAGTTATGAGGATTTTCATTTTCTTTATGTTGAGACTGCAGACTATAATCTCCATCAGTAGTGCTTCAAGTCATCTTCACTTTGAGCAAGCAAAGTTGTGTTGTCTGCATATTGCAGGTTGTGAGTCTTCCTCCAATCCTGATGCCACATTCCCCTTCACATGGTCCAGCTTCTCGGATCATTTGCTCAGCACACTGATTGAATAAATATGGTGAAAAGATACAACCCTGACACACTCTTTCCTGCTTTTAAACCATGCAGTATCCCCTTGTTCTGTTTGAAAGATAGCCTCCTGATCTATGTACAGATTCCTCATGAGCACAATTAAGTGTTCTGGAATTCCCATTCTTCTCAATGTTATCCATAGTTTGTTATGATCCACACAGTTGAATCCTTTTGCATAGTCAATAAAACACAAGTAAATATCTTTCTGGTACTCTTTGCTTTCAGCCAAGATTCATCTGACATCAGCAATGATATCCCTCATTCCATGTCCTCTTCTGAATCCAGCTTGCATTTCTGGAAGTTCCCTGTCAATATACTGTTCCAACTGTTTTTAAATTATCTTCAGCAAAATTTTGCTTGTGTGTGATATTAATGATATTATTCAATAATTTCCACATTCTGTTGGATCACCTTTCTTTGCAATGGGTACAAATATGAGTCTATTCTGGTCAGTTGGCCAGGTGGTTGTCTTCCAAATTTCTTGGCATAGATGAGTGCCTCCTGTATGGCATCCATTTGTTGAAACATCTCAATAGGTATTTCATCAATTCTGGGAGCCTTGTTTTTTGCTGATCCTTTAGTGTAGCCTAGACTTCTTCCTTCAATACCACACCATTGCTCTTCAATTTGTCATTCCCAGCATAAAAGATCATATGGTTGTCTGATTCAAATGACCAATACCAGTCTGTTTCAGCTCACTATATCCTATCCTATGCTTAGGATATGGATTTTTATGCATTCCATTTCATTTTTGACAACTTCCAGTTTTCCTAGATTCATACTTCATACATTCCATGCTCTGATTTTTAATGAATGCTCACAGCTGTTTCTTCCCATTTTGAGTTAAGCCACATCAGCAAATGGAGGTCCCAAAGGCTTTATTCCGTCCATGTCATTAAGGTCGACTCTACTTTGAGGAAGCAGCTCTTCCTTAGTCTTATTTTGAGTACCTTCTGCTCAAGGGGCTCATCTTCTGGCACTATATCAGACAATATTTCAGAGCTATTCATAAAGTTTCCAGTAATAAGTCAGACAGTGTCTCAGAAGCTTTCTAGTAATATATCAGACAGTGTTTCATCAGAAGTGGATGGTCCCTTCTCTCTTCTGACTCTGTCTTAGTTTAGAAGCTCTGCTGAAACCTGTTCACCACGGGTGACCCTGCTGGTATTCAAAATACCAGTGGCCTAGCCTGCAGCTTCACAACATGCAAGCTACCATGGTACAACAAATTAACAGACAAATGGTGATACTGGTTATTATTATATTGTAAAAGGATTGGACTGGCAAGTGTGTAGAACAGCTTCTCAAACTTTGCTATATATGGATTACCTGGTGCTCTTATTAAAATGCAGATTCTGATTCAGTAGATCTGAACTAGAGCCAAGCTATGGTCTCAGATAATGCTGATGTTGCTCATCTATGGACCACACTTTACCACAAGGGCATAGACCACTAAGATGAGTAAGAGTAAGGAACATTTTCTTTTCTTGCAGTGAAGATCACTTGATAATGACATATGATTGAATAAGATGTATCTACAGGCAGTTATGGGAGCTCTGGTAGCATAGTGCCAAAGGCATTTGATTGCTAACCAGAAGGCTGGCGGTTCAAACCCACCAGCCACTCCTTGGAAGGAAGGTTGGACAATCTACTTCTGTAGTGATACTGCTTCGGAAACCCAAGGAGGAGTCACTATGAGTCGGGTCTGACTCTATGGCACATAACAACAACAACAAAAGGCAGTTATATATCAGACAAATATGAAATGTTCACAGATGGAAGCAGAAAATGGTATGAGAGTTAAAAAGAAAGAATTGCATCCAGATTTTTTTGGGGGGGACGTTGGTTTCAGAAGGTGCTTCCTAAGTAAGTGAAGTCTCTAATAGAGGCAGGAAGATGTGGAAGAATTTACTGGTAGAACAGAGCAAGACAGTGCTTCAACTGAGGGCTGACATTGATGTTCTCATGAGTCAGTTCAAGGCACATTCAGAGATATTCTGAGTTTAGTTGCAACTCTTTAAAAGCCCTTTAGAAGGAAATAGTTTTCTCTGGCTGGTTGCAGAAGAGGAAGTCAGAGATTTGAATCACAAAAAGGATTCCAGTGTGCCATTGCTGGTTTGAAGATGGAGAAAGCCATGTGGAAAGGACCTGAAAACAGCATTCAGTAACTGAGAGTGGCCCCAGGTTAATAGCCGAAAGAAAATGATGACTTCAGCCCTGCATCTCCCCAAAATTGGATTTTGCTAACAACTTGAATGAGCTTGGAAGCAGATTCATCCCCACAGCCTCCAAATAAAAGCCCAATCTGACCAACACTTTGATTTCAACCTTGTGAGACCAAATTGAGCTTGCCTGGATTTCTGACCTATGCTACTGTGAGCAAATAAATGGGAATTACTAAGCTGCTAAATTTAGTAATTTGTTATGCAGCAATAGAAATCTAATACAATGTTTTACACCTTAAGGAATATATACATTTGCAGAGGAAACAGAAAGCCGTTTATCTCCCTATCACATGCATGACCTTTTATACTCAAATTGTACCCTAAAATGTAGCATCTCCCCTATAGTCTTAAAGGTAAGGTTTACGATTAACTATATAATTGCAGGATGCAAGAGCTAACTGAGATCCCAGAAGGGGAAGTAATGTTCTTCCTTTGATGCCATAAAGACTGGAATAATGACCACAAGACCATCATGCACACTTAGCCCAGATTTAATGAAGGAGTGCCTCCCTTTTTCTCTCCTTCCCCTTTTGCTATACATCTCTGCACATAAATTCTTCCAGTCTGAGATATATAAGCCCCTTTGTCCCTTTGCCTACAATGTATTAAAAGGCTATGCACACATAGCAGAAGTTTTCATTGTCATCTTATCGTGGGACGAGAACTTATCGGAGAGACTGGTCCAAGATGAAGTTTACCCTTTCCTCTTTGTCCTAATTACTATGGAACTAATAAAAGCCTATGAAAATGCCATGGGGTAATACCAATTATTTGCTGACAGCTACAACCCAGCACAAACTTACTTTCATGTCTCCTTCTCAGATCACTGCAATATTTATAATTATGTTCATATAATATATGCATTTAACTCATATAAATTCCATCATATGCACTGGAGGAAGAGAGAGAGAAAAATAATTTAAATAGTATGACCTATAACTCCATTAGTTAATATACTATTAATAAGCTATCGGCAACATCTGACGTACTACTTCAGCCAAATCTGCTGCAAAAGACCTCTTTAAAGTGCTAAAAAGAAAAGATGCCACTTTCATGACTAAGGCACAGGTGACCCAAGCTATGGTCTTTCCAGTCAACTCTTACACATCCAAAAGCTGAACAATAAAAAAAGAAGACAGAAAAAGAAGAATTGATGCATTTAAATTGTGGTGTTGGCAAAGAATATTGAACACACCATGGATTGCCATGAATCAGCCTTAGAAGAAATAAAATTGGAATGCTCCTTAAAAGCGAAGATGGCAAAACATCATCTCGCTTACTTTGGACATGTCATCAGGAAAGACCAATCCCTAGAAAAAAATCATCATGTTAGGTAGCGAGTTAGTGAAAATGAGGGAAATCCTCAATGAGATGTATTAACACGATAGCTGCCACAGTGGCCTCAACAACATCAACGATTATGAAGAAAGATGTCGAAAAATGGGCAATGTTTCATTCCATGATACATAAGGTCACTATAAAGCAGATCTGATTTCATGGCAACTAACAATAACAACAAAACATCTGTTGCAGTTGCAATCTCTTCTGGCAGCAAATTCTTTACAAGGCCTACTGGACAACCCCCTTTCTTGGTTCTCTTTATCAGCTCATTCCAAAAAACCAAAAACCAAACTCACTGCCATCAAGTCGATCCCGACTCAGAGTGACCCCTCCTTGGGCAGTATCTCTATGGAAGTAGATTGCCCAATTTTCCTTCTGAGGAGTGGCTGGTGAGTTTAAACCTCTAGCCTTCTGGTTAGCAGTCAAATGCCTTAGGCACTACACCACCTGAGCTCCCTATCAGCTCATTAGTCACTCCTCTTTAGGCTTTGGAGATTTCCCTTGATTTATTAGGGGTATTTTGTAATAAATCAATTTTAAAAAAACCCCAAACACACTGCCATCAAGTCATTTTCAACTCATAGCAACCCCCATTGGGTTTCCAAGGCTGTAAATCTTTACAGAAGGAGATTGCCCCATCTTCCTTCCATGGAGAAGCTGGTAGGTTTGAACCACTGATCTTAGGGTTAACAGTCAAGTACCTTATCCACTACTCCACCAGAGCTCTTATTTAGTACTATATCCAGACTATTTAGTACTCTTTATTGTGAATCAGAAGTTATTCCAGACTCACTTTTGCTTTCAAGCCTTCACTCATACTGATTCTTCTGCTTGGAACATTTCCTTTCCCTCTTATCTTCTCACATGACGGTTCAAGATAGAATTTAATGCCTGGACTAATTTAAATTACATTAAATGTGTGACAGAAAACACAAAATAAGCATAGCTTTAAAAAGTAGAAGTTTATTTATCACAATATATGAGTCTAGAAGTATGAAATTGATGGCAGATACACCTTTACCATGATCACCTCCATGATCATCCAAGCTTCATCTAGTTCTCCAACATCTGGTTTCCATCTTGTGGTCCAAGATGACTCCTCCAGCTCCAGCCATTAAATCCAATTTCTAGTCAACAGAGGAAAGAATGAAGAAGGGTATATCCCTTCCCTTTAATACATTTCTCAAAGTGATACACTCCATGTTCCATTGTTGTTGTTATTTGCCATCGAGTTGGATCCGACTCATAGTGACCCCTTCTTGGGTTTGCAAGGCAGTATCACTATGGAAGTAGATTGCCCCATCTTCCTTCCGAGGAGTGGCTGGTGGATTTGAACTGCCAGCCTTCTGGTTAACAGTCAAGTGCCTTAGGCACTACGCTACCAGAGCTCCTGTTGTTGTTTGCCGTCGAGTCGGCCCCGACTCATAGCGACCCCTCCTTGGGTTTCCGAGGCAGTATCACTACGGAAGTAGGATTGCCCAAACTTCCTTCTGAGGAGTGGCTGGTGGGCAGAGCTCCTAGCCAGAACTTAATCATTTATCCATGCCTACTGCCATGGGACACTGGAGAATGCAGTCTTTATTTCTGTCTGCCAAATGCCAAGGAGAAAACAAATATTGGAGAAATTAGCATCTCTGCCAGTGCCTCTCCTATATACCCTCTTGGATCCATCTTGCTCACCTCTAGGTTGATCAACTTGGCCTGGTTTGCCTGGGACTTTCCTGGTTTTAAGACTGAAAGTACTGCATCCCAGGAAACCCCTCAGCCTCAGAAAAACTAGGATGATGGGTCACCCTATGACACTTCAACTGTGAGTTTCTTGAGGAACAGAACAGTGTCTCTGATTCACTGCTACATCCTTAGTACCTGTTGCAGTGCCCCACACGTAGTATGTACTCAATTATGAGCAAATACTTATATAGTGCTTTTTATGTTCCAGGCACTATTCTATGTGCTTTACATGTATCAACTCATTTTAATCTTCATAAATTCTTCATGATATGTCTAGTATTATGACCCTCACTTTACAGATGAGAAAATTAAGGAACACACATTAGTTAAGAAAACCAAAGAAAATTTCAATGAAAAGTAAAGAGAGAAGTATAAACAAAAGGAAAGAAAGACAAGGGGGAAAATTTTTATTGTGGTAAAAATATATATAACACAATATTTGCCAAGTCAACATTTTTTACATGAACAATTCAGTGGCATTGATTCCATTAATCATGTTGTTCAGCTATCACCCATATCCATTTTCCAATTTTCCATCATCATTAACAGAAACTCAATAGAAAGGGAGAAATTTTTAAAGAGCTAAAATGTGGACAGGAATAAAGAACAAGAAAGAAGTGACAAAGGAAATGGATTAAAACTTGACCTGACCACAGAACTTTGGAAACTCTAGGTCAGTATATATAAATCACTAATGCTTTCCTTTTTCAGATGTGTCAAGTGGTTGAATAAAAATGTCCTCCTGTCAGGAAATGAACTCATAATTTTATTATGTTTTGAACCTGAAGCCACAGCTCCGGAGAGCCCTGGTCTTGATTTTGCAATATAGGCTTCATTTTTATTTGAAGAGAGGGACTAATAATAATCACTTGTTCCATGAATTTGACTTTGAGAAATTTGGATTTTATGCTCACATGCTTTATGGATTTGTTTTTGATGGATAAAATAGTACTTACTTTAAAAAGCTATTATATAGTGCACTTCTTACCTCCAGCTTCATATATATATGTATATGGTTTCATATGTATATTCTAAATTGCTCTTGCCCTCAGCTGAAATAGAAAGTGAGAGGCAATACCCTGACAAGATAGGGCCTCAATCCTCCAGAATGCAGCATACACATTGTATCAGAGACCTTTATATGATACTTTGTGTCTAGTTGGAAGAACATATGGATCTGGGAAGGAAAGGGGTAGAAGCAAGTGTGGCCCCACTTACCATCACTCTCATTGACCTACTTGGGAACATGTGCTTCCTAGACTACAAGTTTAAAGGTCATGGTTTTCAGCTTGGTCACACTCTCACAAGGGGACATAGCAAGGATTCAATTGAATAATAGTCATGGCTGCCACCTGGGCACTTTGAGCTCCTTGTGACCAGGGACCAGCAAATGAGGAGTGCCCCCCATGTTGGCAGGGACAAGAAGGCATACATATGGAACTTGGGTGACCCACTAGATTCTTCCTGGTTCTTCCTTGACCAACTGTAACTGTGAACAGACGTATGAAGCAACTCAGCATGAGAAAGATATAGTTACTGGGGATACAATGAAGGTTTGGGTCACACCACCAAGTAAGCCACTAAGACCAGCAAAGGTGCTAGCTGAGGGCAAGAGGAATTTAGAATGGATAGTGGAGAAGAGAGATGATTAGTCCTAGTGGAGGCCCTGAGACCATCTGCAGTGATGGACGTTAACCTCCTTACTTAACTTTCTTCTCAGGAAGAGAGGCCCACAGGTGCCTGGAACATATGTGGAGAATAGGATTTGCAGGGCTCAAGGGGTAGTATCTTCGTTATCTAGTGCTGTTATAACAGAAATACCACCAATCAGTGGTTTTAACAAACAGTTTATTTTCTCACAGTTTAGGAGGCTGGAAGTCTGAATTCAGAATGCCAGCTCTAGAGGGTTTTCTGTCAGCTCTGGAGAAAAGGTCCTTGTCTCTTTTGAGCTTCTGCTCCTCAATGATCTTCATGTGGCTTCACATCTCTCTTCTCCCATCTCTGCTTACTCACTTGCTTGTTTAATCTTTTTTATAACTCAGGAGAGATTGACTTAAGACACAGAAACCAAACCAAACCAAACCCATTGCTGTGGAGTCAATTTTGATGCATAGCAACTTTTGAAGAGAGAGTAGAACTGCCACATAGAGTTCCTAAGGCAGTAAATCTTTTTAGAAGCAGGCTGTCACATTTTTCTCCCATGGAGTGGCTGGTTCAAACCACCAATCTTTTGGTGAGCAGCTGAGCCCTTAACTTCACCTAAAGCAATCCAAAACTAATAAGTTCACATTAACATAACAAAGAAAATCCATTCCTAAATGGGATTATAACCACAGATATAGGGGTTAGGATTTACAACACATATGTTGTGGGGACACAATTCAATCCATAGCAGGTGACTGTGGCAGACGCAGATGGGACACTCAGATTTCCCTTCATGAAACTACTCCCTGTCCACGCCTAAAGAATGTGGCAAACTGACAATATTTAGTTGTTAGCAACTTCATGGTCTGCCTCAGCTTTCAAGCAGACTTAACCAATGACTGAGCAAGGTGGTAGTGCCTGAGCTTGCACACTTCCTGGGGCAACCTCCACAATGACCAAGCAAGGTGGTGACTCAAAGGCCTAGCCATTCACACTAAGGTGAGGCTCTTTTAATGGGCAAACTTAAATTCTGGAGCTTCCTGTTGGGCTAGCAGAGGCTTTGTCAGGTCTGCATAGCAGTAAGACAGCCCGTCTTAACCAATCTCTCTCCCACCCTTGTTCCTTTCACAGGTGGTGCTCCATAAAAAAAACTTTTTGCATTCCTAACTCATCTCTTTAAAGTATCAAAGAGCAAAGATCCACTTTGAAGACAAAGGTGCACCTGATCCAAGCCATGATGTTTTCAATAGTCTCTTATGCATGTGAAAGCTGGACAATGAATAAGTAAGACTGAAAAAGAATTTATGCATTTGAATTATGGTTTTGGCGAAGAATACTGGATATACCATGGATTAAACAAAGAACAAACAAATCCATCTCGGAGGAAATACAGCCAGAACACTCCTTAGAAGCAAGAATGGCCAGACTTAGTCTCATGTACTGTGGTCATTTTGTCAGGAGGAACCAGTCACTGGACAAAGATATCATAATTGATAAAATAGAGGGTCAGCGAAAAAGGGCAAGACCTCCAACAAGATGGATTAACCCAGTGGCTGTGATGATAGGCTCAAGCATAACAAAGATTGTGAGGATGGTGCAGGACCAGGCATTATTCTGTTCTATTGTACATAGGGTCATGACACTGGAGAATCCAACCAGCAGCACAACAAATGAGTATAAAACCTCAGTGACACAAAACATTAAGCACATCTTATTGCTTATGAGTTTGTGGTCAGCAGGGCAGCTGTTTTTGGTTTCAGCTGGATCATTCATGTGTCTGTGGTCAGCTGTTGTCATCCAGATAAGCAGCCTTGCTGGTCTTGACTGAGTTCTCCCACAGGTTTAGGGGTTGACTAGCTATGAGCTGGTCTAAATGGCTTCAACTGGCACAGTTTGTCTCTTTTTCACCATGTCTCCTTCTCTAGTAGGTTTGCTCATTTGTGGTGGCTAACTGGCTGGAAGAGATCCATATTTGTACCCATTCCTAAGAAAGGTGATTCCACATAATGTAGAAATTATCAAACAATATTAATATTGCATGCAAGTAAAATCTTGCTGAAGACAATTCAAAAATGGTTGCAGCAGTATATTGACAGAAAGCTTCCAGAAATGCAAGCTGGATTCAGAAGAGGACATGGAATGAGGGATATCATTGCTGATGTCAGATGGATATTAGCTGAAAGCAAAGAATACCAGAAAGATATTTACTTATGTTTTATTGACTATGCAAAAGCAATCGATTGTGTGGATCTTAACAAATTATGGATAACATTGAGAAGAATAGGAATTCCAGAACACTTGATTGTACTCATGAGGAACCTGTACGTAGACCAGGAGGCTTTGGTTCAAACAGAACAAGGGGACACTGAGTGGTTCAAAACCAAGAAGGGAGTGTGTCAAGGTTATATCCTTTCACCACACTTATTCAACTTGTATGCTGAACAATTAATCCAAGAAGCTGGACTATATGAAGAAGAACATGGCATCAGGATTGGAGGAAGACTCATTAACAACCTGCGATATGCAGATTACACAACTTTGCTTGCTGAAAGTGAGGATGACTTGAAGGACTTACTGATGAAGATCAAAGACTACAGTCTGCAGTAATGGATTACACCTTAATATAAAGAAAACAAAAATCCTCACAACTGGTCCAATAAATAGCTTCACAGTGGATGGAGAAAAGATTGAAGTTGTCAAGGATTTCATATTGCTTGGTTCTACAATCAACACCAATGGAAACAACAGTCAAGACATCAGAGGATGTCTTGCATTGGGCAAATCTGCTGCAAAAGACCTCTTTCAAGTGATGAAGAGCAAAGATGTCTCCTTGGAGACTAAGTTGTGTCTAACCCAAGCCATGATATTTTCAATCGCTTCTTATGCATGTGAGAACTGGACAATGAATAAGGAAGACTGAAGAAGAGTTGCTTTTGAGATGTGCTGCTGGAGAAGAATGCTAAGAGTACCATGATCTGCTAAAAGGACTAACAAATCTGTCATGGAGGAAGTACAGTCAGAATGCTCCTTAGAAGCAAGAATGGCCAGATTTCGTCTCACCTACTTTGGTCATGTTGTTGGAAGGAACCATTCCCTGGAAAGGATATCATGCTTGGTAAAGTGGAGGGTCAATGAAGAAGGGGAAGGCCTTCAATGAGATGGATAGACACAGTGTCTGCAACGATGGGCTCAGGTCTAGCAAGGATCATGAGGCTGGCACAAGACTGGGCAGTGTTTTGTTCTGCCATGCATAGGGTTGGCATGAGTTGGACCAACTCGACAACAGCTGACAACAACAACAATAAGGGTATCTTGTACATTTAAGTCTGTGATCCATTTTGAGTTAATTTTTGTATATGGTTGAGGGAGGGGTTCAGATTCATTATTTTGCAGTTGTCCACTTGCTGTACACTATTTGTTGAAAAGACTTCTTTCCCTATTGAATTGTCTTGGCACCCTTGTTTAAGTTTATGTTTTCATTATAAACTTTATACATTTTACCTTGTTTTGTGGTAAATTGTATAAATCTTTCTTACTAAAGGAAAAATATTTTGTTTAATATGAGAAAAACTTACAGGAAAAAGTACCTCCCATGGAGACTGATAGTAAATATTTGCTCCTTTTGAATCACCCCACAGTATTTTGTGTGGTATGGAAAGAAAGGTGTTGTTGTTGTTGTTATGTGCCGTCGAGTCGACACAACTCATGGCGACCCCTCCTTGGGTTTCCGAGGCAGTATCACTACGGAAGCAGATTGCCCCATCTTCCTTCCGAGGAGTAGCTGGTGGGTTTGAACCACCAGCCTTCTGGTTAGCAGTCAAGTGCCTTAGGCACTATGCTACCTAACATAACAACATAACAACAACAGCTACAGAGTAGAACTGCCCCATAAGGTTTCCTAGGCTTTAATCTTTATGGGAGCAGATCACCAGGTCTTTCTGCCACAGAGCCTCTGGGTGGGTTCAAACTGGGTAGGTTCAAACAGGGTGGGGCCAACTTTCTGGTTAGCAGCTCAGGGCTTCACAGTTGTGGCACCAGGGTTCCTACTGTCAAGGTGGTTGTTGTTGTTTGCCGTCGAGTTGGCCCCGACTCATAGTGACCCCTCCTTGGGTTTCCGAGGCAGTATCACTACGGAAGTAGGATTGCCCAACCTTCCTTCCGAGGAGTGGATGGTGGGTTTGAACCGCCAGCCTTCTGGTGAGCAGTCAAGTGCCTTAGGCACTATGCTACCAGAGCTGTCAAGGTAGGGATCTTCAAATGATTATCTTGGAGGTAAGTAACACATCTCCTGTCGCTTAAAGTAAACCCAAACACTTAAAACAATTCCAAAGGCCCAGAAACTTTTTTCTTGCTGGTTAAATGTCAAGTTCTCCAGATGTCTGTATCTTTAACTGCTTATGCACTAATAGTTTTAACTTGTGGATTTGACCTCAATTCCACAAAATCGATTGTGGTCCTTATCTGCTTAAAAGCGGAAAGATTTTTCCTAGGCAGAAACAACCACCATTGAAAAAGCAAAGAACTATCACTCAGGTATGGCAGGCAATTCTATTTTCAGTGACCCTTTTCTCCCTTTTTCTATTTTACACTCTGAACATAAGCAGCTCTTGCAATCTCTCAGAAATAGACCAAGAGGCTGAAGATAAAGGCTAGTTCACCCCGCACAGGAGTTTCCTATGGTTTCATGCCCCAGCAATATTTCTGCCTGCTGCTTGAATATCTTTTTATGAGATTCCAGAATCTGACCCTGTATGTGTATAAAAGGGTGTATGTGCAGCAACTGAACCTAAGACGTGTACTAGATATAGATACACATAATAACTTTCATTACACACTTCCTTTCAGCTTTCCAAAACCTTCCCAAGGATAGGTCCCACAGCTAAGTATTTCAAAGTGCAGTTTCTAACTCCATAGTCATTGCTACTGCCACTTCACTAAACTGCCTCTCTAGAAAGTAATCAGGTATACCCAAACCCCATTGCCCTCAAGTTGATTCATAGCGACCCTACGGGACAGAGTAGAACTGCAGGGTTTAAGGTTTAGTAGGGTTTCCAAGGTTGTAATCTTTATGGAAGCAGACTGGCACCTATTTGTCCTGTGGAACGACTGGTGGGTCCCAACCGCCCGCCTGTGGTTTAGCAGTCAATTGCTTTAACCACTGCGCTACCAGTGCTTCTGAAATACTTTTTCTTCCTTTTCCCCTAGAGATCCTGACCATTTCCTAACTCTAAATTAACTGGAATACAGCAAAGCTCGATTTGAAGGCATAAAAAGGGAAAGAAAACTGTGCAATGTAGAGGCTTGACCCATAGCCAAGCCAAGTTTGTTCCGAAGTTCAGCGGCTCCCAACTGTCCCATCTCTCTCAGGCTGGCTCCGCGCAGGTTCTCCTCCTCCTCCTTTTGTTCAAATATCAAGCAAATGGGTTTCCTGTTGACACCGGAATACTGTGAGAGGGCAGGAAGAAGCTAGGCCACCTCCTTTCTCTCCCCTTCCTTCTTATCCCGTTTATTTATTTCGTACACATTTGTTTTGGTGGAGGGGGTGCGTCCAGCGTGAGTGACTGCAGAGCAGCCTCGGCGGCCAGTAACCCCTCCCCGAGGAGGCGAGGCCCGGCAGAGCCCGCCCGATCCCCGGCTGGAACTCCGCGGGGCGGGGAAGGGAACAAGGAAGGGGGAAGAGAGCAGGAGAGAGAAAGCAAAGGGATAAAGAGGCCGCCAGTGCGCCGCGAGGAGGCGGGGAATCCGGCTAGGCCCGGGCCCGGCCGCTCCCCCGCGAGCTGCAGGTGGAGTCCGCAGAGGTGGCCTTTTTCCGAAGTCGCCGCGGCTGCCGCCTTCTCCTTGAGGGCCCCTTTCCGGTCCTGAGGGCGCTAGCGTAGTGCGCCCGGGTCCCGCAGCTGGGGGCGCCGGCGCGGTCCCTCCGCTCGTCTGCGGTCCCCCGACTGCGCCTCCGCGCCTCGCCCATGGCTGAGGGCCGGCGGCGGGAGGACGAAGAAGAAGAGCTGCGCGACCGCCGTGAGCTCGGGGGTCCGCGCCGCGCCCGGGGCCGTGCGCTCTCCGGCCATTCGGCCGCAGGTGAGGGGCACGGGGCACGCGAGCGAGGACTGTGGGGCGGGAGGACCGAAGGCTGGGTGGGTGCTCCCGGGCCGCGCCGATGCTGCACGGAACGGTGGCAGCTCCCTCAACCGCTCGGCTGGGACCAGCACCTTTAACTGTCGGAGGCGAGGGGGAAGGGAGAGTGGCCTTTTCCATCCCATCTCCATCCTCTCTTTCGGGCCAAGCCTGAGGCAATACAAATCATTGTCTACCTGCTAATGGCCCTGGAACCAGTATTCCAAAAATTTCCTTGCCAACTAAGTCCAGGACCTGCCGGCTTGCAACTTGTGGCTTGAGTGATTACTTATCTCTGTGTGAGTCAGAGGCCAGTGAAGAATTCACTGGGTCTGCAGTCTGGGTGGAGAATTTCCCGACCGTAGCGTTTGCCTTTGCCGCCGCAACCAGGTCAAACCACGTGCTAGCACTGAGTGGAGTCTGGTTTCGGTGTCCCATGAACTTCGGACCTGTGGCCCTCTCTCCTCCCACTGCGAGGGTTCACGAGATTTCTGTAGGACTTGCTTTAGAGTTATTTTGCGAATGCTTCCACCCCACCCGTAAGGGGAAGTCCAGAATACAGCCTCGCAAAAGGCAATTAATTGATTGTGGACTGTGAATAATTTCTGTGCCTAAAATACTTTTGTGATCTTGTGTTTTGGGGTGCATCAAGCAGTTTGGTGCATAAGTGGAAGAGTGAATACTTAATCCACACCCCTTCTATCTTCCAGGACCGTTTTTCAATCAGACATAATAGAGAGGAAATTCTTTGACCTTTGGTTCCTACTGGGTAAGCTGAGATACCAGAAAACAAAAAGGAAGAATAAGCCAAGAAGGATGACAACAAAAGGGGGATAGGGAAAGGAGAAAGATTCAAATGAGAACAATTCATTAAGAGCTCTTTTAAAAAGTAGGATATAGTGAACATTCTGTCAAGCCATGAGAAACTTTTTTGTGAGTCTTCTTAATCATTAAGAGAAAGTTGTATAGTTAGAGAAGATAATGAATCTATAGAAAAGAAAGCTAGGGTAGAAAATGAAATTGAAATATCTTGAAGAAATACTCAATTTGATGTTCTTGGACTTTAGGATCTTAGACTTTAAAAATATAATTCCCTATGCCCCTTACTGGGAACTCTGGTAGTGTAGTGCCTAAGGCATTTGATTGCTAACCAGAAGGCTGGCGGTTCAAACCTGCCAGCCACTCATCGGAAGGAAGATGGGGCAATCTACTTCCGTAGTGATACTTCGGAAACCCAAGGAGGGGTCTCTGTGACTCGGGTCCGACTCCGTGGCACATAACAGCAACAACATGCCCCTTACTGGAAGCTCTGGTAGCGTAGTGCCTAAGGCACTTGACTGCTAACCAGAAGGCTGGAGGTTCAAACTCACCAGCCACTCCTCAGAAGGAAGTTGGGCAATCTACTTCCATAGTGATAACTGCCTTGGAAAGCCAAGGAGGGGTTGCTATGAGTTGGGTCCAACACAACAGCACATAACAACAACAACAACAACAATGTCCCTTACTAGGACTTTTCATCAAGATGTTGTTAGGTGCCGTGGAGTCTGTTCCCATACGTAGTGACTCCTACTTACAACAGAAGAAAACACTGCCAGGTCCTTAGCCATCCTTACTATGGCAACTGTGTTTGAGCCCTTTGTTGCAGCCAGTGTGTCAATCCATCATGTTGAGGGTCTTCCTGTTTTTCACCCACCCTCCACTTTACCAAGTATGATGTCCTTCCCCAGGGACTGGTCCCTTCTTATAATATGTCCGAAGTACATAAGAGGAAGTCTAGCCATCCTGTTTTGAAAGTAGTTGATAGTTAAGTTCAGTGTAAACCTCTACATAATGGAAAAAGCTAGTAATTGCTGGATATGAGTAAATATTTCTTGTAAGAGCATAATGAAACACTTTATGTATACCTCCATTGAATTATTGATTTAAATAGTATAGACTTCCTTAGGTTCCTATTACCTTCAGCAGAAAGCTTTACTTTCTTGTAAGGGACTGTGCTGTGAAGAGCTTTGTTGGAGTTCAAACTAAATATGATGAAGATGTATGTTTATCATTTAGTTGCCGTATATTTATTCCAAGGCTGGTGGAAATGGCATTTTGTAACTTGTTTTTCCTTAATTTCCCAAGGCCAGCAGAGGCTTTTCTAAATTTGTGATAATGTGTTGCTGAGACAAGACTTCGTGTACTTTCTCCACTCAAATTGGTACTTGCAGTTTCTAACCATTTAATATGCACTCTCTAAGGGGTGAGTGACTTAATTATTATGGCGTGGGTAGAGGGTTATGCTTGCAAATTTTGGTTTTATTTCTGTCAGGATAAAGTATTTAATACAGTTATTGTTAATAGTTGCCCTCCAGTTGATTCTGACTCATGGGGAAGCCATGTGTGCAGAGTAGAACTGCTCTGTAGGGTTTTCAAGGCTGTGACCTTTTGGAAGCAGATCACCGGGCTTGTCTTCCAAGACACCTCTGGGTGGTTTGAACTGCCAGCCTTTTGGCTCTTAGGCAAGTGCTTAACTGAGGGACTCCAAGTATTTAGGATAGTTTAAAGCCACTGCCATTCTGACTCATAGTGACCCTGTAGAACTGCCCCCATAGGGTTTCCAAGGCTATAAATCTTTATGGAAGTAGACTGTCATCTTTTTCCCCTAGAATGGCTGGTGGGTTTGAACCACTGACCTTTTGGTTAGCAGCTGAGAATGCCTTAACCACTGTGCCACCTGAGTTTACATTTTTTAAAAGCTATGCTTCCCCCACAACCCCCATCAGTTAACATGTTGTTCAGAACACCATTGCATTCCTTACCAAGCTTGGGCATTAGCTATGTGTGTGCTTTCTCTCCAAGTGAAAGAGCATGAACTGACTTAGAGGCTTAATGTTTCTTCTGATTAACTTCTTTCTCTTTCACCTTTCCTGCTTTCTTCTTTACCTCCTTCCCCCACCACTTTACAGTCTAAAAATTTTCCTTTCTTTGATCTCATAAACTTGAGATAGTCTGTAAACTCATTCTCTCTTGCAGAAGTGGATTTGTTTTTGGAAGTGTACACATAGAAGAGCATGGAAACCAGAAAATCTGTAAGTTAAGTGAAAACGCTAATAACCACTGCCCAAGTCAAGAAATAGAATATTGTCAATCTCTGAGGAACAACCCTCATCTTTCCCACTCAACAGCAACCTCCTTTTTCCTAGAGACAACTGATTTTTTTACTTTTGCCATTATTTCTTTGTTTTTTCTGTACTATACACATAAGTATCCCTACACAATATAACTTCGTTTTCCCTATTTTTAAACTTCATATAAATGGAATCATCTTGTATATATTCTTTTGCACCATACTTTTCCTACTCAATATTAAGTAAGAGTTATCCAAGTTTTGTTATACGTTTTGTTACATGGAACTGTAGTTTATTTTCATTATATAAATATATTATGCTTTTTTTTAGCTTTGCAAAAAAATTTTGTTGTGGTAAAATATTGTCTTATATGTAGTGCTAACCCCCCCCTCCCAAGAAAACCCAAACTCACCGCTATCGAGTAGATTCAGATTCATAGCAGCCCCTCCTTGGGTTTCGGAGGTGGTATCTCAGATTGCCCAATCTTCCTTCCAATGAGTGGCTGGTGGTTTTGAACCGCCAGCTTTCTGGTTAGCAGTCAAATGCCTTAGGCACTATGCCACCAGAGCTCCTATATCTAATGTTGCTATAACAAAATACCACACGTGGTTGGCTTTAACAATCAGAAATGTATTCTTTTTCAGTTTAAGAGGCTAGAAGTCCAAATTCAGGGCTTCAGCTCTATGGGAATGCTTTCTCTGTCTCTTGACTCTTGGGGAATGTCCTTATCGCCTTTCAACATCTATGGGCCCAGTGTTCCTTTGCGATCTCCATGTGTCTTGGCATCAGTCTTCCCCTGGGTCTAGGAGGTTCTCAGTGCAGGGACTCTGGGTCCAAAGTGACATGCTTGCTCCTGGGTCTCCTTTCCTGGTGGCCTTCAGGTCCCTTCTTCCCTGCTCCCTTCTCTCTCCTTTTATCTCTTGTAAGATAAAAGGTGATGCAGGCCACACCCCAGGGAAACTTCCCTTCCATTGCATTAAGTCTGTGACTGAGTAAAGGTGGTGACTTACATAAGGGTGATTCATCTGATCTAATCCTGCCATATTAACATAACCTAATCCTGCCTCATTAATCACCAGCACAGATTAGGATTTATAACACATCAGAGAATGGGTAGTCACATAACACTGGGAATCATGGCCAAGCCAAGTTGACACTTATTTTTTAGGGGTACACATCAATCCATGACAAATATATGTAACAAAAAGTTTGCCATTTTAACTATTTTTAAGTGTACGATTCAGTGACATTAAAGACATTCACCATGTTGCACTATCATCACACTTTCATTTCCAAAAGTTTTGTATCACCTCAAACAGAAACTTGGCATGCATTCTTCATTTCTGTGGTTTATTTTGTTCTTTCTCTTATGGTTTCCTTTCTTAGTTTTAATGTGGATATTCTCTTATATCTCCTATATTATCTTCTAAAAGCTTTGACGCTTTTCTTGATAAAGGTGCCATAACTTTCCTTAGGCTCTCAAAGGGTCTAAGAATCAAAAAAAAAGGTTGAGAACCTGTGACCTATAGCTGTTTGTGTGTGTGTGTATGTGTGTGTGTGTGTGTGTGAGTGCAAATTTACAAAGCAGGTTCAATTTATTCTCAACAGTTCATGTACATTTGATTTCACGGCTCCAGTTACAATTCTCAACCATAAAAATACTCTCCTGCCCTTTCCTCCCTGTGACTACTCCTTCTCTGTGCCCTTTTTATCTATGCACTCCTGTCTGTCCAGCTTTCTCTCTTCACCTATGTTGTTGTTGTTCTCAAGTGCCGCCCAGTCGGACCCAACTCATAGCGACCCCTCCTTGGGTTTCTGAGGCAGTATCACTACGTTGGGAAGTAGATTGCCCAACCTTCCTTCCGAGGAGTGGCCGGTGGGTTTGAACTGCCAGCCTTCTGGTTATCAGTCAAGTGCCTTAGGCACTATGCTACCAGAGCTCCTACAGCATTTTAAAATTATTTCTCCAAAATTCTGTTTTTCCCCTCAAACACCTGAAAGAATGGTAGACATGTAATTGTTGTTATTATTAGCCACTATTGAGTTGGCCCTCAACTCATAGGGACCCCCATGCGCAATGGAATGAAATACTTCCTGATTCTCTATCCCCATGAATGGTTGGGAATCAGACTATTATGACCCATAGGGTTTTCATGGGCTGATTTTCAGAAACAAATTGCCAGGCCTTTCTTCCTAGTCCTGGAAACTCTGCTGAAACCCATTCAGCATCATAACAACAAACAAGCCTCCACCAACAGATGGTGGCGGTTGCTCATAAAGTGTATTACTTGGAAGTCAAACCACATTCTGAGCATAAAAGAAGAGAATTCTACCACTAAACCACTAACGCTCCTGATTTTCTGATTCTAAATGAGAAAAAAAATAATGATCAGACTTGTTTTATAGAAGTTTGCCAATGTGTTAAGTCAGATTTCAGTGTAGTTCTCCCAAGGGCTTCTTGTGAAGTGCTCCATTGATGAGGGAGAAGCCAAAGGTATAAAGTTCAAGATGTTGCTTCTTGAATTACATTAGCATAAGTTGTATGGGTGGCCCCTTTTCAAGATAGTAGCTCTGCTGATGAAGTGGAGAGATTTTTCAGTAGGGGACATGGTTATATATGTTCTAGGGGAATTTATACTCCTGAACATACATATATGAGAACAATGTTATTAAATCAATTATTGTTAGCTGCAGTCAAGTTGACCCTCAACTCATGACAATCTCACATACAATGGAACAAAATGCTGCCTGGTCCTGTGCCATCTCCATAATGAGCTGAGGATGGGACAGTTGTGATCCATCAGGTTTTCACTGGCTGATTTTTGGAAGCAGATATTCAGGCCTTTCTTCCTAACGTGTCTTGGTCTAGAAGCGCTACTGAAACCTTTTCAACATAACATAGAAGCCTTCACTGACAGTGGTGAGGTACGTTGGCCAGGAATCAAGCCTAGGTCTTCCACGTGGAAGGCAAGAATTCTCCCACTGAACCCCCAGTGCCTCATTATTAAATCATTATAAAATGAAATAATGCTTCAAAGCACAGGACAAGTTAAAGTTGAGGAGGAAGAGAAGAGATTAGCCAGGCACAGGATAGGAAGGGGAACACTATGGAGGAAACTTGGTTTCTCTATATTTAGTGAAAGCTGGAGCATTGAACTTGGAACTATTTCTGCAAGTCACCTTTCAGCCAAATAATAGATTGACTTACAAAATAATATCAATAATGTGCTACCTTAAACAATCAACTATATGAGACCAAATGGTCAACATTTAGTCAAAAGCAAAGATGAGAAGGTAAGGGAGCAGGGAAACTATTGTTGTTGTTATTTGCCGTCAAGTCAGACTCAACTCATAGTGACCCTTCTTTGGGTTTCTGAGGCAGTATCACTCGATTGTCCAACCTTCCTTCTGAGGAATGGCTGGTGGGTTTGAACCAACAACCTTCTGGTTAGCAGTCAAATGCCTTAGGCACTACACCACCAGATTTCCTTAGGTTTTACCCAGTGTCCTTGGCTTGTTCTAGGATCCCATTCAGGACACCATATTACATTTAATTGTCATGTCTTAAGCTCTTCTTGACTGTGAGACTTTCTCTGATTTGCTTTGTTTTGATGGCCGACGGTTTTGAGGAGTACTGGGTCAGGTATGTTGCAGCACTGTCCTGTTACCTCCTGCTGCTCTGACAAGAAATATACCACAAATGGGATGGCCTTAACAAACAGGAGTTTATTCTTACAATTTGGAGGCTATAAGTCCAAGTTCAAAGGCCAGGCTCTAGGGGCTGGGTGAAAGCCCCTCAACCTTGGGATCCAGCTCTGCCTCCTGCTCCCAGCCCGCTGGAGCTAGAGGCGTTTCTTCACTCAGACAGCTGCAGGCTGCTGAGGCTGAGAAGCCTCAAGGTTGACAAGTAAAAAGGCACAGTCCCGATGTTACCAAACCACACGGCAGGTCATTAACTTAAGTCCATTGTAAATCCCAAGGTCAATACAGCATAATAGGCTGTTGAGCAACGGCATAGCTACATGCAGGGTCCATAGGCTAGAGACCATTCCCAAAGCTGCTGCTTATGTATGGGAAGCAGACCACATAGCCAAAGCAGCTACTCAGCTGCTTGTGGTAGATCCCACCATGGAGCTGATTGTCAGTTTCATCATGGGGAATAATTACCACCAGCTGCCCAGCCACTCAACCAGACCCGGCCAAGTTGACAGACATAACCACCACAACATCCCTTTTCTGGGATTTGTCTGATGTTTTTCTCATAATTAGACTGAGGCTTTGGGTTTTGGATGGAAGACCATCCTTATCACGTATCTAGGATACAGTATATACTGTCATCATAATTTATCACTGTTAATGTTGACCTTGATCATCTGGTTGAGGTAGTGTTTGTTAGGTTTCTCCAGTGTTAAGACTCTTTTTCCCCTTTTCCGTACTGTGTTCTTTGGAAGGAAGTCACTATGCCCAGCCCGCACTTAAGGAGTGAGGATTATGCTTTGTTTTTTTGAGAGTATCTGCATACATTATTTGGAGTTCTTCTGCATGAGAGAGGCTTTTTTTTTTTCCCCCTTCACTTCTTAGTTTTCTTAGTTTCTACAGTCTCTTTAAAGATCTACATTGAGATTATCTTTAAGTCCTGCCATTTAGAGAGTAAGCTCAATTCCTGCACCCTAATGCTGTCCACAATATCTGCGGGGTGCTGATACATGACACAATTTCACTTAGAAAGAAAAGATATGAAATACTTATGTTTGATTAGGGTGACCTATGACTAAACTCATTCTCACTAGAGTACTCATACTCTGTTAACAGGTACAAATAACTAATATAAATTCTTTGCCAGTTTTGGAAATGGAGAGGATGTTAGAGTAGGAAAGGAATCTGAAAAGAGCACTGCACTGGAATAATCAAATAATAATAATAAGTTAATGTTTATTGTGCACCAGGTGCCAGATAATATTCTAATTGTTTTTACTTGTATTTTCCTCACCAAGTCTTTGGAATACCAAAACCAAACCAAACCCAAACCCACTGCCATTGAGTCAATCCCAACTCATAGCGATCCCCAGTGGGTTTATGAGGCAGTAAATCTTTACAGAAGTAGGTTGCCCTGTCTGCCTTCTGTGGAGCAGCTGGTGGGTTTGAACCACCAACCTTCTGGTTACCAGTCAAATGCCTTAGGCACTGTGCCACCAGACTTCCTTTAATTCTGTGGTATAGGTATAAGTGTTTCCTTCATTTTATAGATAAGGAAACAAGCCTAGAGAAGACGAGTAATTGTGCTCAAAATTGCACAGCAAGTGAGTGGCACAGTATGTATTCTGAGGCAAAGACACTTAGTTGCGCACCCAATATTTATTCTCCTATTCTTCTTTAAGGAGCTCTGGTGGCACTGTGCCTAAGGCATCTGACTGCTAACTAGAAGATGGTTTAAACCCGTCGACTGCTGCATGGAAGGAAGACGGTGCAGTCTACTTCCGTAAAGATTTACTGCCTTGGAAAATCAGTGGGGGTTGCTATGATTTGAAATCACCTCGATGGCAGTAGGTTCGGTTTGGTTTGGTTTATTCTTCTTTAATAAATGGAACCCCCTGTATTGCTGGACATGGCTATGTGCCCACCTGTGAGACTACTTCTTCCAATCTGCTAATGAGATGCAAGTCAAAGTTATTGAGTAGAGTTTCCAGGAAAGTTCTTTAAAGGGAGCTAACTCAACTGCATAGAATAACTTTTTGCCTTTATCAACTTCCTACTAGGTATGTGATGGGTGGAGTTCTGGCAGCCCTTCTGGGCCATGAGGACATTGAGGGTGGAAGCTGTGTACTGAGAATGCTGAAGCAGACAAACAGTGGAATCTCAGGCCCTGATGACAATAGAGTCACCACCTGAGCTTTTGATGGCCTATCTCCTTTCTCATTTATTTGAGAAAAGATAAATTCTGTCTTGTTTAAACCTGTGTTATCTTTGATCTCTATGACTGTTGTTGTTGTTATGTGCCCTCGAGTCAAACCCGACTCACAGTGACCCCTCCTTGAGTTTCCTCCTTGGGTTTCGAGTAGGATTGCCCAACCTTCCTTCACGAGGAGTGGCTGGTGGGTTTGAACCACCAGCCGTCTGGTTAGCAGGCAAGTGTCTTAGCCACTATGCTACCAGAGCTCCCGATCTCTATGACTAGCAGCTGAATACTATTCCTGATACAGATTCTAACATGATATTATTGTTTCCAATCTTGCCCTTACCACTAAGTAATAATGCTAATAATGCATTTTGTTAACATGAAGTCACCCTAAGATACTTAGATTCTTGTTGCTATTTTTTAAAACTAATTTAATTACTAAAATGTAACCTTTGACGAAGCATTTAGCTTTTTTGTGGCCCCCCCCTTTAATCCTTTAAATGGGTATTATTCGTTTTCAGACTACTCAGTAAGTTTGGTGTCAGGACTGTGCTTGCAAACTTGATGTTCTTATGAGTGATGTATAGTTCTCAAAGTGGGTCATGGTCATCTTTGAACAGATTTAAACCCAAAAAAAACCAAACTCACTGCCATCAAGTGGGACCCGACTCATAGCGACCCCTCCTTGGGTTTCTGAGGAGGTATAACTATGGAAGTAGATTGTCCAACCTTCCTTCCCAGGAGTGGCTAGTGGGTTTGAACTGCCAGCCTTCTAGTTAGCAGCCAAATGCCTTAGGCACACCACCAGAGCTCCTTTGGACAGGTTTAAGGGTACCAAAAAGGAAACCTCTAGAACCTGAAAACATTTTACTTTTTTTTTTTTCATTTTGCTTAGTCTCAGCCCTGAGTTCTTCTCAGGATTTAAGTAAGTAGAAGCTGCAAAGGGAAATGATACATAGGAGCAGATTCACAACTGCAGTGTTGATCAGCCCCATGATGCATGCCAGAGTTGCTGTTAGGGATGCAGAGTTCATATGTTTTCAGTATGGCTTCTTTGTTTCCAGAAGATTCATTAATCAAAGAATCACCACACCAGAATATAGCTAAATGCTTTTTCTCTGAGAGCTGGCCAAGAACAGGCACAGAAGAAAATTTTTGCACAAGATGTAGAGAGTTAGCTTTTCTGGAAATATACATCACCATTTCCAGATAGCTCTTTGAAGCTAGTACAGAGGTGTTCATGTAACACTGCAAGGCCCACGGCATAGGGCCCCCATGTGAAGGGTCCTTCTTGTCTTCCCACCACATCCGTTGTTTCTTCATTCCGTCACAAGGACTCCCTTCAGCACTCACACTAGCTCAGTGGAGACAACTGGAGCTATCTGGAGATCCCTTACAGGGACATTTGTGAAACTCAGTTAAGGTATTACTACTACTGCCAGTAGAAGGTGTGGTCTGTGAATGGAATTAATTTGGTATAAGGAATGGTATTGCATATTTTAAAAAGCTGCAGGTTTCTATTTGAATATTACTCTTAATGTAGATGCTTAATAATGTGAAATGTCTTAATATCAGAAACATTTTAGCTCTTAGCTTGTTTTCTTTTTCCTAGAAACTTTCTTGAAGTACTCAACTTTAGTGCCTAAGGCACTTGACTGCTAACCAGAAGGCTGGTGGTTCAAACCCACCAGCCACTCCTCAGAAGGAAGATTGAGCAATCTACTTCCATAGAGATACAGCCTCAGAAACCCAAGGTGGGGTCACTATGAGTTAGATCTGACTTGATGGCAGTGCGTTGCATTGTTTTGCGTTGCATGGTATTTCTGACATTTCTATAGTGATGGGAACCCTACCTAATGCTTAACAAACTTTAATATGCCTGCACATCATCTGGGAATCCTGTTAAAATATAAATCCTGATTCAGTACTGTCATGGACTAAATTATGTCCCCCCAGAATTTGTGTCAACTTAGCTGGGCCCTGATATCAGTAGTTTAGAAGTTATGTAATGATGTCAGTGTGGCAGATATGTAATGATATCTATCCCATGATGTGACCTGATGTGATAAGTTTAAAAGGATTAAGATTAAGGGTGGGTTGTACCACCCTTAGTTTCTTTATAGCCCTGATCCATGTAAAGGGAGCTTCCCCGAGTGTGGCCTACAACACCTTTTATCTTACAAGAGATAAAAGGAGAGAGAAGGGGGAATTAATACCACCAAGAGAGAGGAGCCAGGAGCAGAGAACATCCTTTGGGCCCAGGGTCCTTGTGATGGGACCCTTCTAGGAAGAAGAGACATAGAAGGAAAGTCTTCCCCTAGAGCCAGCACTCCAAACTTGGACTTCTAGCCTCCTAAACTGTAAGAGAATAAAATTGTGTTTGTTAAAGCCATCCACGTGTGCTATTTCTGTTATAGCAGCAGTAGGGAACTAAGACAGGTCTGGAGTAGAGCTAGAGAGTCTACATTCTAATAAGTTTCAGGTGGTCCTGCTGGTCCCTGGACCTTAGGGCCAGGGTCCTCAGCTGTGGCTGAACATCAGAATCAACTGTGAGGCATTAAAAGACTTGTGCTCTTGACCCTATCCTAAGATTTCCTAATTGATTATACCCAGAATAGTTGCTGAGGAGCTGGGTGTTTTATATTTGGTGAGTTGAGAATCATTGCCTTAGTGTCCAATTAAAAAAAAAAAAATCTGATGTTGAGTGATTTCAGTGTGATTTCTTGTTATTTGAACTATATTTTTCATTATAAGTAACGCATGTTATGATGGCTTTTAGTCAAACAAAATGAACAAATGGAATCTACCATGAATTTTATACATGGATTTTATTCAATTTCTCTATTATCTTATAACCTAAATAGGCTCTACATAAATAATGGCGTGGTGAGCTACCATTGAAGTAACTAGAATGCACTGTATGTGTTAGTTATGTTTATTCAGATTGTAAGAGATAGAGGCCTAATCTACTAACCTCAGCTGATAGAGGCTCATTGTAAGGCTATCTGGGTAAATTGAAAGACACAGGAAGTCGTCACAGAAGTCATGGGAATAAGAGTATTAGGAATTCAATAGCAAATAACTACTCTGGAGAACATTCCTTTGTAAGTTGGTGTGACAGTGTTGCTCCTTATGTTAATGACACCACCATTTTTATGACTCAGTTTATCTCTATATACTGCTGTAGCTTCTGAAGTTACTGACTAGTTGGTTCTTTCTCTCTCTCCTTATTTTTTCGGTCAGCTTTCCCATAAAAGTAGATGCAATACCACTCCTCATGCCATCCTGAACAAAATACTCTTTTTGGGAAGGGTTCTCATGCCCTATTACCTCAGAGGCCTATAGCAAGCCTACATATAGCTGCCTTTTAGACCCATCTCTGGACCCATCTGCTGAAAGAATGTTAGGGTCTTGTGGTACCCACGTGGCTACCTGCATGTGTGTTTTGGTTACCTAGTGCCACTCTGACTAGAATATACTACAAATGGAATGCTTGAACAAACAAGTTTATTCTCTTACAGTTTGGAGGCTTTAAGTCTGAGTTCAAAGTGCCAGGCTCTAGGGGCTGTGTGAAAGCCCCTTGACCTTGGGCTTCAGCTCTGCCTCTTGCTCCTGGCCCACTGAAGCCAGAGTCATCTCTTCACTCAGGCAGCTACTGGCTGCTGCGGCAAACAAGCCCAAGGTCAACAAATAAAACATCAAAGTCCCGATGTTACCAAACTACGCGTCAGACCATTAATTCAAGTCCACTGAAAGTCCCAAGGTCAGCAGAGCATGGCAGGCTGCTGAACAACAACATGGCTACATGCAGGGTTCAAGCGTGCCATAAGCTAGAGACCATTCTCAAACCTGTTTCTTTCTTTTTTTTTTTTTATTGTGATTTGGGTGAAAATTTACAGAGCAATTTCACTTTCCATACAGCATTTCACATACACTTTGTCTCATGACATTGATCACAATCTACCAGAACGCAACAGCTCCCTTCCCACTTCCTCCCCATAGTTACCTCTTCCCTGTGTCCACCCCTCCATGCACTCCTGCTCCCTGAGCTGTCTCCCTGTGCATAAGCAGCCCTTCTTTCTCCCATGATTATTCTCTCCAAGGAGTGTATCTACCTCAGGTAAATGTTCAACTCATATGCCTGTCTTTTGTTTGGCTGGAAACCACAGGTGTGGGTTCAATTCCAGACCTGAAGGGCAGCTAGGGGCCATAGTCTCAGCGGTTCCACCAGGCTCTATAGGACCAGCAAACCTGGTCTCCACCTTTTTTTTTTTTTTTTCTCCAAATGATTTTGAGTTTTGTTCCACATTGTTCTCCCTCTCTATCAAGGATCTCCTACATAGATCCCCTTCCAAGTGGATGACAGTGGTAGCCGGGCACCATCTAGTTCTTCTGGTCTCATAGTTGTATAGGCTGCAGATCAGATGGTGTACCAGTCTCTAGGACTAATTGTTTCCATGAATTTTTGGTTTTCTTCATTCTTTTTTGCTCTGGATGAGGAGAGACCCATTGTTGCATCTAGATGGCAGCTTGCAAACTTTTAAGATCCCAATCGCTACTCGCCACAGTAGGAGGTGAAACAATGTTTTGTATAGTATGTTATGCCAGTTGAGCTTGATGTCCCCTGCAACTGTGGTCCCAAGCCCACAGGTCCAACTACTTGCTCCCTCTGGGTAGCTGGCTGTGATCAAGCAGTTACCACAACTTTGCCCCTTTTCAGCTCTACTATACACCTGGGAATTCTGATCATTCACATAAACTTATAGGACCATTGTCTGCCAACCCTATACATGTTCATGGATACACTCCCCATTTCATTGTTGTTGTTGTTATGTGCCATCAAATTGGACCCGACTCATAGCAACCCCTCCTTGGGTTTCCCAGGCAGTATCACTACGAAAGTAGATTGCCCCATCTTCCTTCCGAGGAGTGGCTGGTGGGTTTGAACCACCAGCCTTCTGGTTAGCAGTCAAGTGCCCCACTTCATAGACATACCTAATAGTTTAGCCTGTCCACCCATCTGTCCATCCATATACCCATTTTTGCCTTCACTGACAATGCAGTACTATATGTATAAAAGGATTCATCTTTGTTGTCTCTACCTCCCATGTACCTCTCTATGTCTCTCTCTTCCTCAGTGCCACCATATTGGTCACTCACATTTGGTACACTGCCCTTCTCATCACCCAAATCAATACTTATCTCTATCTAACAGTGTCAAACCTGTTTCTTATATATGGGAAGCAGGCAACATACCCAAAGCAGCTCCTCAGCTACTTGTGGTAAGTCCCACCATGGAGTTGGTTACAGGTCTCATCATGGGGAATACTACATCCAGCTGCCCAGCCACTTAACCAGGCCCAGCCAAGTTGACACACATACTTAACTACCATAATGTGTTAGATGGAACCTTTGGGTCTGGGAGTGCTTTGAGGTTTCTCAGAATTGGGATAGGGTGAAATTGGTAGGAAAGTAATGGTGGTTCAGTGGTAGAATTCTTGCCTTTCATGTGTGGCCATCACCCATATGTTAGTGGAAACTTGTATGATGCTATGATGCTGTATATTCAGCAGAGCTTCCAGACTAAGACTGAGAAGAAAGGCTTGACAAACTATTTCTAAAAATCAGCCAGTGAAAACTCTATTGATCACAGTGGTCCAATCTGTAGCTGACCATGGAGATGACACAGGCTTCCTTGTGTGTGGGTTGTTGTTGTTGTTGTTGTTGTGTGCCGTCGAGTCGGCCCCGACTCATAGCGACCCCTCCTTGGGTTTCCGAGGCAGTATCACTACGGAAGTAGGATTGCCCAACCTTCCTTCCGAGGAGTGGCTGGTGGGTTTGAACCGCCAGCCTTCTGGTTAGCAGTCAAGTGATTTAGCCACTATGCTACCAGAGCTCCTTGGTATGGCTTTTCTAGCTATGGTTTTTGTAATACCCCCTTTGCCATGAGTAGCTCATGGTTAAAGTTATCCACCTGGCTTATTTCTATTGGAGTAGCAGGAAGCAATCTTCTGGGAAGTTCGGTCTCTCTTAGGTGTATAGAATTCTGATGTTGGGATTGGTTGGTTTTGGCTGCTCTGCCAAGCTCAAAAAGGAGCCCTCCGAGAGGCAGAGAGAGTCTCTCATTGCTGGCTGAAAGACACGCTGCTGAGAGAGAGAGACTTGAGAGACATTCACTGCTGAGAGTGAGAGACTTGAGAGACACACACTGCTGAGAGTGCTACTGAGAGAGACTGCCTGCTGGCTGCTGAGTGAGACGGCTGGCTGCAAGAGACTGAGTGCATTCTTGAACTTGAATTATAGCCTGTTGCTTCCCTAATAAACCTCATAATCTGTGACTTCTATGTGGCCACTGCAGCAAATTATTGAACCCAGCAGAGAGGTGATGAATGCCACGGGAGGAAAGGTTGGTGTCAAGGATGGTAAGAGGGCTGAAGGGTGGTGACATGTCTGGCCCCATAAGAGCAAACCTTGGGGTGCTGATGGTGATTCTGTCCTTCTCTTGTGTAGTTAGAGGAGGTCAGAAGGTGCCACCTCCCTGTTCTGTTAGCAGTGGGGTTACTGTGAGTTGGAGACTGACACCATGGCAACTAACAACAACAAAACTGGCAAGTTCCGTGCATACCCAAAAATTCAGACTCTAAGTAATGTGAGTACCATGAGGGAAAAGATGTATTGCATTCATTATTATAACCTCATAATTCAAAGCATAGTAGGTGTTCACATACTAGGTATTCAGTTCATATGTGTCAAATAGAATTTAATTGAATTTTAAAGTTTACATATAGATTTGGATATTTGGCCAAGAACAGAAAGCTAGTTTCCAGAAAAGGAGGGGTCACTATGAAAATATTTAGGAGTAGTTGCAGCAGCTGCTGCTTTTCAAAAAGCTCCAAACTCCAAATATTTTATGGAATGGTGTGGGATGGTGGACATTAAAGATACTTCTGGGGAAAACTTGACTCTTTCAGTGAGGTTGGATTTAGAGGATCAAAATGAAGGACAAGTCCAATGATGCTAATGTTTTGTGACTTGGAAAAAGGTGGCTGTCATTTGACAACATCTCCAGGAGTGGAGCAATGATTCTGAACATTTAGTATTAAGTCTTAATTAGAGCATGCTTGCTATTAGTGTTAAATATAATGATGAGTGCTTGTGTAGTGTTTAGAACAAACTTTTCAATAGCTCCTTGAATGCAGGGATTTTGTAAACCTTATAGAATGTGATTTGGTACTGATCACCTCATGGGCTTTCAATGAATGTTTAATGCAGATAATGAAAAGTTGTTGTTGTTGTTGTTGTTATGTGCCGTCGAGTCGGCCCCGACTCATAGCGACCCCTCCTTGAGTTTCCGAGGCATTATCACTACGGAAGTAGGATTGCCCAACCTTCCTTCCGAGGAGTGGCTGGTGGGTTTGAACCGCCATCCTTCTGGTTAGCAGTCAAATGCCTTAGCCACTACGCTACCAGAGCTCCCCCAACTTTAAATAGTCCAGCACAAACCGTTTGCACCACCCAGGGACCTAGTTCTAGTGCAGGCTGCT
>NW_006921884.1:3687537-3690859 GCF_000298275.1 Orycteropus afer afer | reverse complement strand
GATTGCCCAACCTTCCTTCCGAGGAGTGGCTGGTGGGTTTGAACCGCCATCCTTCTGGTTAGCAGTCAAGTGCTTTAGCCACTATGCTACCAGAGAGGGGTTCTAATTCCATTATTCTTTCATCCTTTGCTGTTTTAATTGAATCCCTTGCTTTCTTACTCCTGCAGTAGATTAAAAGGAAAAAGTACCCGCTTTTTACCATATCTGAACAAAATGTTTTATTTACCAATCCATTGTTTAGTGCTTAATGTGTATTTTTAAAAAAACAAAAAACAAAAAAACCTCACTGCTGTTGAGTTGAATCCAACTCACAGCTACTCCTCCTTGAGTTTCTGAGGCGGTATCTCTGCGGAAGTCGAGCTCATGTAATCCTCCTATCACTCCTGGGAGGAAAGTTCTTTTATTATCTTGATTTTCTGGTATATAGTTCTCTGAGTTAGCATGCATGAATTCATGTGACCACCACCTCCATCAAGTTACAGTACAGTACTCCATCACTGTAAAATTCCTTTATGCAGGAAAATTTGTGGTCACACCTTCCTTATCCCCTTCACCCCTGGCAACCACTGCTCTGTTCAAGGTGTCAATAATTTTGTCTTTTCTAGAATATTTTATAAATGGAATCATTAAGTACATAACTCAGCATAATACCTTAGAGATTCATCCATGTTGTTACATGTATCAGTAGTTCGTTCCTTTTCACTGTTTAGTATTCTGTTGTATGGATGTACCATGGTTTGCTATCCAGTCACCTGATAAAGGATATTTAGATTGTTTTTACTTTGGAGTGATTATGAATAAAGCTGCTATAAACATTCTTGTACATGTTTTTATGTGAACATGAGGTTTCTGTTTCTCTATTTCAGTACAGTAAAACCTGTGAAAGCTGGAACTCGACATTATTTTTCCAGTTTTCTAGTTTTCTGTCTTTGACAGTCTTACCACTTTTATTTCAGTTGTTTTGGTGGAATATATTTGAGTTTCCCTTTTCTGACAGATTTCCACCTTACGCAAGTTCTAGTTTTTGCAGGTTTTACTATACTGAGATTTAGGTTTGCTGAGGCATACAGTAAGCATATGTTTAACTTTAGAAAAAAACTGCCAAACTGTATTCTAGAGTGGATGTACCATTTTCCATTCCCATCAGCAGTGTATTAGAGTTCCACTTGCTCCACATCCTCACTGGCACTTAGTACTACCAGTTTGTTTTGTTTTTATTTTGTAACTCTTCTACAAGATTCGTAGTAATATTTCATTATTGTTGAACTTGCATTTCTTTGATAGTTAATGATATTGAGCATCTTTTCATGTGATTAATTGCCATCCATAAGTCATCTTTGAGTGTTCAAATTTTTTACACATTTTAAAAATTGAGTTGATTGTTTTCAAATATTTCATTGTATGGGTATACCACATTTTGTTTTCTGTTTATCCACTGTTGGACATTTTGCTATTATGAGTGATGCTGCTGTGAACATTTGTGTACAAGTTTTGGTATGAACATGTTTTTGTTCTCTTGGTTATTCTAGGAATGGAATTGCTGAGTCATAAGGCAACTCTGTGTTTAACATTGTGAGAAATTGCCAGACTGTTTTCGAAAGTGGCTACACCATTTTACATCCTACCAACAATGTATGAGAGTTTGTATTTCTCCATATCCTTGTCCAAACCAAACTCACTGCCATTGAGTTGATTTGACTCATAGTGACCCTTCCTTGGGTTTCCGAGGCAGTATCATTACAGAAGTAGATTGCCCCATCTTTTTTCCAAGGAGTGGCTGGTGAGTTTGAATGGCTTAGCCTTCCAGTTAGCAGTCAGATGCCTTAGGCACTATCCCACCAGAGCTCAGACTTGTTATTATCTGACTTTTTGATTCTCGCCATCCTAGTGGATGTGAAGTGGTACCTCACTGATTTGTATTTGGTTTTGATTTGTATTTCCCTGATGACTAATGATGCTGAACATCTTTTCATATGTTTACTGGCCATTTGTATATCTTCCTTGGAGAAATATCTATTCAGAACCTTTGCCCACTTTTCAATTGAGTTATTTGTCTTTTTATTATTCAGTTGTGGGTTTTTTTTTTTTTTTTTTAAACCTACTCTAGGCTTATCAAACATGATTTGCAAATAATTTCTTCCATTCTGTGGATTATCTTTTTTACTTCTTTGATGGTGTCCTTGAAGCACAAAAGTTTTTAATTTAGATGAAGTCCAATATATTTGTTTTTGTTTTGTTGCTCTTTCATTTGGTATCATACAGAAAATCCTTTGCTAAATTCAAATTTTACCTCAATGTTTTCTTCTAAGAGTTTTATAGTTAAAGCATTTAGATTCAGGGGAACATGTATTTTTCTTTATTGTTAAAAGAATGGCACAGAGAAAGTAGCTTTGCTGCACTGTTGTGATATAAATCAGTCATGTATAAAAATAATATATGGTTAAGATACTAGGGAGTGGAATTAAGAATGGCATGGGGTGTGTCACTTTATAGACGGTATTGTTTGAGTTTCTCGCCAGAGTAATTATTACTCTTAAAATTAAAAGAAAGAAAAATAAATTAAAATAACATGAGAAAAAAATTGCTTACTGGTATACTGTATTTGTTGCTTATATTATGGGAATTTTTTTTTAAATCTTCTTTTCCCTAAGATGAGTGATTGTAATGATCATAATAAATGTTGATCATAGTCTTCTTGATAAAAGAGATGATTGATAAACTCTTTGATAAAATGATAGTAGGAAGGAGATATATAATTTTGTATATCCCTGAATTGTGTGATCCTCTGAAGATCATTTTTCAAAACACTCGGCAATTTATCATTTGTTTCACCTGTTAAGTCTTAGGACTTCCATTTGTTTTTATGAAAGGCATAATCACTTGAAAAGCAAATTCTCATTTATAACCAAACTGTTGAAACCTACTTCACACAATCAAAAGCAACTCTTAGCATTCTCTACTTCTTCAGTTTTTCCTGTGTATTTCATCTCCATCTTGGGACCCAACTGAGTGAATTAATGAGGATTAGATTCAGAAGACCTGGATTCTAATGCTCAACCTGTTACTAACGAGCTGTATGACTTTGAGCAAGTGATTTAATCTCTCCAGGCCTCAGATTTTCTCATTGACAATTTGGAGGATTTAGACCATGGGGCAGTAAACTACAGTAATCTGGCCCATTGCCTGTTTTTTTTTTTTTTTTTCTGTTTATTGTGATTTGGCTGAAAATTTACAGAGCAAATACACTTTCTATACAGCAGTTCACATACACTTTGTCTCATGACATTGACCACAATTTACCACAATGCAACATCTCCCCTCC
>NW_006921884.1:3685968-3687142 GCF_000298275.1 Orycteropus afer afer | reverse complement strand
CTGGGCACCATCTAGTTCTTCTGGTCTCATAGTTGTATAGGCTGCAGATCGGATGGTGTACCAGTCGCTAGGACTAATTGTTTCCAAGAATTTTTGGTTTTCTTCATTCTTCTTGGCTCTGGATGATGAGAGACCCATCGTTGCATCTAGATGGCAGCTTGCAAGCTTTTAAGATCCCAATCGCTACTCACCACAATAGGAGGTGGAACAATGTTTTGTATAGTATGTTATGCCAATTGAGCTTGATGTCCTCTGCGACTATGGTCCCAAGCCCACAGGTTCAACTACTCGGTCCCTCTGGGTAGCTGGCTGTGACCAAGCAGTGACTACAACCTTGCCCCTTGTCAGCTCTACTATACACCTGGGAATTCAGATCATACACATAAAGTTATAGGACCATTGTCTGCTAACCCTATGCATGTTCTTGGGTACACTCCCCACTTCATAGACATACCTAATAGTTTGTCCACCCATCTGTCCACCCATCTACCCGTGTTTGCTTTCACTGACCATGCCGTACTATATGTGCAAAAGGGTTCATCTTTGTTGTCTTTACTTCCAACGTACCTCTCTATGTCTTTCTCTTCCTCAATGCCACTATATTGATCACTCACATTTGGTACATTGCCCTTCTCTTCACCCAAATCAAAACTTATCTCTATCTAACAGTATTCCCTCTCCTCCCCTCCCATCCCTGGTAACCAACAAAGAAAATGTCGTTCTATAGATAAATGTTTCCTTGACTTTTACAATAACAGACTAATACTATATTTGTCCTTTTGTGATTGACTTATTTCACTTAGCATAATATCCTCCAAGTTCATCCACGTTATGCGGTGTTTTGCAGATTCTGCATTATTATTTAGGGTTGCATAGTATTCCATTGTATGTATATACCATAGTTTGGATATCCAATCCTCAGTTTATGGACACCTAGGTTGTTTCCATCCTTTGGCTATTGTAAATAGTGCCGCAATGAACATGGGTGTGCATATGCCTGTTCTTGTCTTGGCCCTCACTTCTTTAGGATATATACCTAGTAATGGAATAGCTGGGTCAAATGGTCAAATTCTAGTACCAACTTTTGAAGGAATCACCATACTGCTTTCCACAATGGTTGTACCATTTTATAGTCCCACCAGCAGTGTATGAGAGTCCCAATCTCTCCACAACC
>NW_006921884.1:3671659-3685092 GCF_000298275.1 Orycteropus afer afer | reverse complement strand
TCTGGATTGGGATTGCATTGAATGTATAGATTGCTTTGCTTTGGGTAGAATTGACATTTTCACAATGTTCAATCTTCCTATCCACGAGCATGAGATGTTCTTCCATTTATGTAGATCTCTTATGGTTTCTTGAAGTCGTTTTTTGTAGTTTTCTTTGCATAGGTCTTTTATGTCCCTGGTAAGATTTATTCCCAAGAATTTTATTTTTTTGGTAGCTATTGTAAACGGTAATGAATTCCTTATTCCTTCCTCAGCAATCTCTTTGCTGGTGTAGAGGAATCCAACTGATTTTTGGATGTTGATCTTGTATCCTCCACTGCCTGTTTTTATAAATAAAGTTTTATTGGAACTTATCCATGGTTATTCATTTACATATTATCTATGACTGCTTTTATGCAAAATAGTAGAGTTAAGTAGTTGCAACCGAGACTTTATAGCCCTCAAAGCCTAAAATACTTGTTGCTTGGCCTTTTACACAAAATTCGCTGATTCCTTACTGTCATATTTCCTTTCAAAAAGTTCAAAATCCTTTGTTCTAATTTTGGGATACACCAGCCAACTTTTTTTTCCATCAAGTTGCTTCTTAGCAGATGGTACTTGTTAGATATCTTTATCCATCAACATTTTTTGTTATGTTTGGTCACAAACAACTTCTAGAGCTCAATGTCTTCTAACAGTTGTATTCAACTGGTGACCTATAGTTCAGCATCACCTGTCTTCATTTTGAGATCCTGGTTGAAGGAGCAATCCATTTCTGGGAAAAAGAGCAATGGACAAACCATATGGCAGCATTTAAAGTTTCTGCTCAGAAGTAACATATATTATTTCTGACCACATTCCATTGGCCAGAGTAAGTCTTCTGGCCACACTGATGTCAGTGACCAGGAAGTATAATCCTTCTGCAGGGAAGTCCTGCAAGTTCACCTGGCACCTTGAGAGGATAGATAATACTTGTACATGGAGGACAGTGAGTCATTGAGAAGAACATTACCTACCGCAGCCTTTTTAAAATATTTGCTAGTTTGAGCAGACTAACCTAATGGCAAAAACACATGTGTATTTTATCTGTTCATGAACTCTCTGCAACTAATATGTTGTTGTTGTTAGTTGCCATTGATTTGATTTTAACTCATGGTGACTCCACTTGTGTGGCGTAGAATTGTACCATACTGTTTTCAAGTCTGTGACCTTTCAGAAGCAGATCACCAGGCCTGTCTTCTGAGGTGCCCCTGGGTGGCTTTGAACTGCCCATCCTTCACCCAGTAGTCAAGCACTTACCTCTTTGCACTACTCAGGGACTCAAAACTAATATAAGTAACCAGAAATTGGCCTATTAAACTTTTGGAATATATTCTATTCATCTCAACTTGCTTATTTAATAAATGCTTAACATAAGACTATAATGTGCCTGTTTGGATATCTTTTCTGTAGACTTTTTTTTCCGCCTAGATTTTTCTTCGTTTAGACAGTTGTCTTTTAAATACCAATTATATTCTTCTTTGTGAGAAAACATACTATGTTTTATACTTTAGTAAGAAAAACAGACAAGTAAATCAATTAAAGATAATAAATGCTGTAAGAAGAGAAGTAGGTGAGTAGATAGTTTAATGAGTCTACACAGCAAGAATGCCTAACCCATATGGGTAGAGGCATCTGAGAAAGCAGTATGGTAAGGCATCCTAGAAAAAAAGGACTTTTTTTTTTCCTCAGTATTTTTTGTATTTTAGGTGAAAGTTTACATAGCAAATTAGGTTCCATTCAACAATTTTTGTTCAAATTGTTCCGCCACATTGATTACAATTTTCGCAATATGTCAGCATATTTGTTATTTCCATTCTGTTTGTTCTGTTTGCCTTGGTCTAGCTTCCCTTCCTCCTTTTGCCACCTTCTCTTTGCTTTTGGGTAAATGTTGACCATTTGGCCTCCTGTAGTTAAGGAGGAACACTGGTGGAGTAGTGCCTAAGGCATTTGACTGCTAACTAGAAGGTTGGTGGTTCAAACCCACCAGCCACTCTGCAGAAGGAAGACTGGGAAATCTACTTCTGTAAAGATTTACTGCCTTGGAAACCCAAAGAGGGTTGCTATGAGTTGGAATTGATTTGATGGCAGTGAATGTAGTTAAGAGAGTGCATTCCTCATAGGTGATACTGTTTATTTTATAAGCTAATCTAATTTTTGTAAAGGCTTAATGTCTTTAACTTATCTTTTTTCATCTCTAACCTACTTCACTAAGGTTCCATATCCTATTGAATGACACCATCCAAGTTGCCCAAGCCAGAAACCTGGGTGTGGTACATGACTTTTTCTTTTACCATGATTACCTCTGTCTAATCAGTCAATCTCCAGATTTTATTGAATTCATCTCTTGCTTAGCTCTTGACTCTATCCTCCTCTCTCCATCCTCATTTTCACCATTCTAGTCCAGGCTGCTATCTCTTACCCTTCACAACAGCTTTGTAAATGATCTTCCTATCTCCTGACTTGGTTCTCTGTAATCATATTTTTAAGAAAGTGATTTTTTAAAAAATGCAAACTGACTATGTCATTCCCCTGCACTACTTTCAGTGGTTTGTATATACATTATACCCTCATTTTGAAGCACAAATTTCTTCACGTGACTTTGTACCTTTTATTTCCTTTTTTTTTTTTTTTTTTTAACCCCCTTGGACTTCTCAGTTGTATCCTATTATGATCAGCTTACTTTCATGGTTATAAAAATATAATCTTTCTTTTAGAAACTTTCTACAGCATATTTTAAGAACTCACATGGTATTTAGTAGATATTTTTCATTTGTAGAGACTTAAACACTTGATAAAAAGTATTGTGGAAAGCTGACTGTGTGTACTGTCAAGCATGGTCCAAGGGCAGGATGCTCCTGGAGCTCAATGAGGTGAACCTGCTTAGAGAGGCTTGACTAAGCCAGAGGGAAGCCAATGGGATCTAAAGAAAGCTAGTTGACTTTGGTTTTGTCTCACTTTCTTTGTGACCTATTTTTAGCATTTTGAAATGTGCTCATTTTGAAACTAATCATTTATTGGACATCTTTAAGTAGGTTAACATTTTTTTTTTCTTGTATGATACCAACTTAGCAGCCTTTGGACCAAAAATAATGTGAAACAGTGCATTTCTTTTTGAGTACTGTCTCCTAGAGGCCTTTCATGTTAGCCCTCTGGTTCAGAAATAGAAAATGCTTCATTGAACTAATAGGAGGATAGGGGATTTCTCCTAAAATTCAAATACTTGCCTTTGAACATACTCTAGTGATTTTAATTTTTAAGGCCAAAATGTTTTCATTATTTAAAATTCATTGACACAAAATTTCTTTGATCAACCAACTGCTATACTTCTTTTTATTTAGTCTAGCAATATGGAATTTTTAATAGAATTATTTAAATGTCTTCCAACACTAAAGCTATACTGTTGTAACCACAACTTTCTGTTAGCATAAACTAATTTTATAAAGCAACATTAATAAATAAAAAAAGGAAGGTTTAAAAAAAAAAAAAAAAAACCCTATACATTTTTTGAAACAAAAAACCCAAACCCATGGCCATCAAGTCAATTCTGACTTATTGTGACCCCCAGTGGGTTTCCAAGGCAGTAAATCTTTATGCAAGTAGATTGTCCCGTCTTCCTTCCACAGAATGGCTGGTGGGTTTGAACCCCCAGCCTTCTGGTTAACAGTCAAATGCCTTAGGCACTGTGTCACCACAGTTTTTTTTTTTTTTTTTATAAAAGAGGCATATTCACCAAATTCTTAAGTGTGAGGAGGGAGAGTAGAAGGTGATAGGGTGATTACATGGGGTTTGAACTTTCTATGTTAGATAATTTCTGTAACATTTTGATTTTTTTTTTTTAATAAGCAAAATTTGGGAAAAGGATTTCTTTTCTTCCTTATTTAGGAAAGAAGTAATCTTATTGGGGATAGAAAAGGCTGCTTTGTGCTTATTTACAATATGTTGGGGGTTCTATGAATGTAAGGATTATTTAACAACTTGAAATTATATGGAACAGTATTATGTAAACAATATTTTTGAGGAGCAGGGGTAGAGTGATATGGGTAAGAGGGCCCATAATTCAAACCTATTCTTGCAGCTTTATCTCTCTAGTCCTGCCCTTTCCTCTGAGCTCCAGACTGCCCATTCAGCATCTCTACTGGGATATCTAATAGGGCTCTCAAACCTATGTCTGTATTCGTGTCCTATTGCTGCTAACAAATTCCCACCAATTCAGTGCTTTAAAATAACACAATTTTATGATTCTGCAGTCCTGCATGCCAGAAGTCTGAAATCAGTTTCACTGGGCTAAAATCAAGGTGCTAGCAGGGCTGCTTTCCTTCTGAAGGCTCTAGGGGAGAATCTGGTTGTTTGCCTTTTCCAGCTTCTAGAGGTCACCTGCTTTCTGTGGCACATGGCTCCTTCTGTCTTCAAAGCCAGCAGCATAGCATCCTCTCCCTGTTTTCTGTTTCCATCCTGACATCTCTCTCTGACTTTGATCCTTTTGCCTCTATCTCGTAAGGATCCTTGTGATTACATTGGGTCTACCTAGATCATCCAGGGGAATCTCCCCATCTCAAGATTCTTACTTAACCATATCTGTAATGTCTCCTTTAACATGAAAGAGAACACATTCACAGGTTTTAGAGATTAGGATGTGGACATTTTTGGGGATGCTTATTCAGCCTTTGACTTGATTTGATAGCCTGACAAACCTGTTCCTCATCCAGTCTTCTTCTTTTCATTCAGTGGTTCTGCCATTCTTAGGCCGGTGACCTAGGAGTCATTCTTTGTTGTTGTTGTTGAGAATATACACAGCAGAATATACACCAGTTCAACAGTTTCTACATGTCCAATTCAGTGATGTTGATTCCATGCTTTGAGCTGTGCAACCATTCTCACCCTCCTTTTCTGAGATGTTCCTCTTCCATTAACATAAACTCATTGCCCCCTAAGTTTCCTATCTAATCTTTCAAGTTGCTGTTGTCCATTTGATCCCATGTAAATAGATCTTAAAAAGAGCACAGTGTTCAAGGTGGACATTCTCTACTTAAAAGTGAAACTCTTTTTTTTGGATTGAAGAAGAGTTCAGCAGGTATTTTTGGTTTAAGACTTAGAGTTATCTCAGGGCAGTAGTTCTGAGGTTCATTCTAGGGGTCATTTTTGATTGCTCCCTTTTCCTTACCCTCTCCATCCTCCCATCCTAGTCCTGTCTTCTGCTTGTATCCAATCTACCAAATCACATCCAAATCCAAACAAAATGTTATCTCAGTTCTGCCACCAATTTGTATCTGCAATCTGTCCTCCTCTCACTATTTCCACTAAATTAGAATGTCTTTAGCATTCTGGAGCCATAGACCTTCTCCCTGTCCTATACCTTTCACTTTTGGGTGTTCATAGCTAATTACAGTACAAGGTCTTGTGGGCTAAGTGTCATAAGAGAGGCACAAAGTGCTGCAGGCCTAGATCCTAATCATTTTATTCCAACCGCTCGGAGACAGGAAGTGAAGGCTTACATGGTATTAGAACCTGTGGAGAGAATTTGGGTCAGTTGAAGATAATTATCCTGAAAGGCAATTAGAATTTCCCATTTTATTCTATGACAGTGAACATTTCCTCTCAATTATTGTTAGTAGGAAATAAAATTAATCTGATCTCTGGTTATTTTGAATGACTCCTTCCCTTTCCCCCTTCTTGAAGAAGGAACATTAACAAAATTTCAGGCAGCTGATTTCTAGTACATAAATAAACTATACGTTTTAGGTCAAGTTTGGTGGTGAGAATGTTATAGCTTCAAAATGAGATCAAGCATATGAAAAGTAAAATATCTACTATTCATAAAATAATATAAATGTAGCTTTCTGAAATTTTATAATTTGGAATCCTTTTTTGGTAACAATCCCACGTGTTTAATAGACTTTATAATTTACTTAAATAAAGGAAAAATGGGTAATTTCTTGAAATTGTCTGTTACATGAAGAGATCTGGAAATAATTCAGTGTACAACTTTTCCCCCCACTTTTACAAAATAAAAACTGCTGATTAGATTTTCAGCAGCCTAAATGTGTGCCTTTATTTGTTAAATGTGACCTTAACAAATCTCACATTAACTAAAATTTCTCAAGATATGTGAAAATGAAAATTGGAGCATATTAAAATTACATAGTCCAAGGAATAAAGTATTCTGCAAATTAAAATTGATTTTTAAGGCAGAAATGCTATGGTGAGCCCCTCAAAAATAGAGTGTAAAGATATCTCTATTTATTTCCTCCTCATTTATTTAGTTACCAATAAGTACTTGACATTGTCATTTTGTGAATGCAAGTATTTATTGACTCCCCCCCCCTCAAGTAACCTTGAGGCCCACTCAAGCCCCAGCCTTATATAGAGCAGCCCCAAAGTGAAAAGCAGCCCCCAAGCCCTAGGTCTGCCTACCTTGGGCCCTGGCCTTAAAATAGAGCTGCCCACAAACGAAAAGCAACCTCTGAGCCCCAGACCCGCCTACCTTGGTAGTACACTTGAGGAAGTGTTCCTCATGAGGAACCTGTACATAGATCAAGTGGCTGTCATTCAAACACAACAAGGGAATGCTGCATAGTTCAAAATCAAGAAAGGAGTGCATCAAGGTTGTATCCTTTTACCGTACTTATTCAACTTGTATGCTGAGCAAATAATCTAAGAAGCTGCATTATTTGAAGAAGAACGTGGCCTCAGGATTGGAGGAAGACTCATTAACAGCCTGCGATAGGCAGATGACACAACTTTGCTTGCTGAGAGTGAGGATGACTTGAAGCACTTACTGATAAATATTAAAGACTATGGTCTGCAGAGGAGCTCTGGTAGCATAGTGGCTAAGGCACTTGACTGCTAACCAGAAGGCTGGCTGTTCAAACCCACCAGCCACTCCTCGGAAGGAAGGTTGGGCAATCCTACTTCCGTAGTGATACTGCCTCGGAAACCCAAGGAGGGGTCGCTATGAGTCAGGGCTGACTCGACGGCACATAACAACAACAACAACAACATGGTCTGCAGCATGGATTACACCTCAATATAAAGAAAATAAAAACCCTCACAGCTGGTCGGAAAAAACAGCCTCACGATAAATGGAGAAAAGATTGAAGTTGTCAAGGACTTCATATTACTTAGTTCTACAATCAACATCGATGGAAGCAGCAGTCAAGACATAGATGACGTTTTACATTGGGCAAATCTGCTGCAAAAGACTTCTTTCAAGTGCTGAAGAGCAAAGATATCTCCTTGAAGACTAAGGTATGCCTAACCCAAGCCATAGGAGCTCTGGTAGCACAATGCCTAAGGCAATTGACTGCTAGTCAGAAGGATGGCGGTTCAAACCCACCACCCACTCCTTGGAAGGAAGATGGGCAATCTACTTCTGAAGTGATACCGCCTCGGGAACCCAAGGAGGGGTTGCTGTGAGTCAGGTCCAACTCGAGGGCACATAACAACAACAACAACCCAAGCCTTGGTATTTTCAGTGCCTCTTATGCATTTGAGAGCTGGACAACGAATAAGAAAGACTGAAGAAGAGTTGATGCTTTTGAGTTGTGGTGTTGGAGAGGAAAACTAAGAGTACCATGATCTGCTAAAAGGGCTAACAGATCTGTACTGGAAGAAGTGCAGCTGCAATGCTCTTTGGAAGTGAGAATGGCCAAACTTCACCTACTTTGGTTATGTTGTCAGAAGGAACCATTTTCTGGAGAAGGATATCATGCTTGGTAAAGTGGAAGGTCAACAAAGAAGGGGAAGGCCCTTGTGATGGTTGGAGCTGTGTGTCAACTTGGCTGGACCACAATTCTGTGTGGTTTAAGCTGTTGTGATGTGGTTATTACCATGATGGGATCAGATGATTATGTTTTGAGCACCCAATCTGTTGAAAGGGAGTTTCGCTAGGAGTGTGGCGTGCTTCCAATATATCTGTGGACATCCTGGGAAAAAAGACATTCCTCTGTGGATCAGGATTCTCTTGTGCTGCCTACAACTGTCCATGAGCGAACAATCCACCATTCAGCCTGGAGATCATTCGTTGGAGTCAACAGCCAGTACACTGCCTGCCAATCTTGAGCTCCTCAGCCCTGAAGCTGCAAGAGTCAGGAAAAGTCTCCAGTTTGACGTTTGATCCAGGAACTTTGGACTTGCCAGCTTCTATAAGTGTGTGAGCCATTTTCCTAAGATAAATTTCTCTTTCTCTCTTTCTAAGCTTTACTGGTTTTGTTTCTCTAGAGAACCCATTCCAACACAGCCCTCAACAAGATGGATTGATACAGTGACTGCAACAATGAACTCAGGTATAGAAAGGCTCCTGACACTGGCACAGGACTGGGCAGTGTTTTGTTCTGCTTTGCATAGGGTTGCTATGAGTCGGAGACAACTCAACAGCGCCTGACAACAACAAGAAGTAATGTGCTGTACCTCATACACTGGGCTAAGCTTCACAAGTTGTGTTTTAGCAATTGAGACAACAAAAAATTATGTGGTTTGTTTGAACCTCCTTTTGAAATACAATCACAAGAGTTATTTAGAGTGTCTTTAGACATCACAGACAAAAGTCATTATTTTGTGCAATTTAAGCAGAAGAAAAACCTCCCTGCTCATTTTTAAAACCATTTGCTAGGTTTCTGTCACTGTGCTATTCAGATTTTACAGCCTCTTTTTCTAATCAGTGAACAGAAATAAGTAGATTAGTATACGAAAGGAGGATACTCGAGGTGTCAAGGACAGACGGAAGAAGGCTTTGAGGTGGGAACAGTGGTCTGGGTAATAAGGAAAAAGAAAACAAAACAGAAAGTAAGACAGGTGGTGCAAACAGTTAATGTGCTCAACTATTAACAGAAAAAGCAGCTCTGGTAGCGTCATGCCTAAGGCATTTGACTCCTAACCAGAAGGCTGGCGGTTCAAACCCACCAGCCACTCCTTGGAAGGAAGACTGGGCAGTCTACATCCGTAGTAATACTGCCTTGGAAACCCAAAGAGGGGTCACTATGAGTTGGAACCAACTCAACACCAATGAGTTTGGTTTGGTTTTTGGTTAACTGAAAGGTTGGAGGTTTGAGTCCTCCCCCAGGCAGCTTGAAAGAAAGGCCTCGTGATACATTTCCGAAAAGTCAGCCATTGAAAACCCTGTGGAGCACAGTTCTACTCTGGCACACATGGCTTCTCTAGGAGTTGAATTGACAATAATTGTTTATTGTAAGAGCAGTCTGGATGGGGCAATATGGAAGGACGAGAAAAGGCAGTCTTGGAGAACCCAAACCTCCTCTCACTCATATTCAGGATATAGCAGCCTTGTAGGGTTTCCTGTGCTCCACTTTAGTGCCTTGGTGTCCAATTCTTTTCTTCTCCTTCTTGTTCCAAATCTGCTACCATCTGATACCCCTTTCTGTTACCCCTGTGGCCTCTGTGTACCCTGCCTACCCCCATGAGCAGAGGTATGGCCTTCTGTTCATTTGCATCACTCTTCCATTCTTCTTCAGTCCTTTGCTCTCGGGCTTCCAGTGGCTTCTCATATAACTGAGAATGAAATTCAGTCTACATTGAAGCCTATGATGCCCTATACCACCTGGCCTCTGCTCCCTCTCTCAGTTCCTACCTTCCTTCTCCCCTGTACTTATGGTGTCCTGTCACTTTGACCTCCCCGCTCTTCCTCCTACACACTCAGCACGCTCACATCTCAGAGCCTTTGTACATGCTGTTCTCTCTGCCTGGAATGTTCTTTCCCCAGGTGTTTTCTTGCTTCTCTTCTTCATTTAGGCCTCTATCAAATGTCACCTCCTTAAAGAGGCTTTCCTAACACATTATCTAAAGTGGAATCATCCACTTCCTTTATCTGCTTTATTTAATTTTTCTTCACTGGAATGTAAACTGCTTGTGGGTTGTTATTGTTAGATGCTGTTGAGTCACCTCCGACTCATAGTGATCCCATGCACAGCAGAACGAAACACCACCCGATCCCGCGCCAGCTCCATGATCCTTGCTATACTTGAGCCCATTGTCGCAGCCACCGTGTCAATCCATCTCATCGAAGGCCTACCCCTCTTTCGTCGATCCTCCACCCTACCAAGCATAACATCCTTCTCCAGGGAATGATCCCCTCCGACAACATGACCAAAGTAGGTGAGATGAAGTCTGGCCATTCTCACTTCCAAGGAGCATCTCGGCTGCACTTCCTCCAGGACGGATCTGTTAGTTCTTTTAGCAGTCCATGGTACCTTCAGCATTCTTCACCAGCACCACAACTCAAAAGCATCAACTGTTCTTCGGTCTTCCTTATTCATTGTCCAGCTCTCACATGCATATGAGGCGATTGGAAATATCATGGCCTGTGTCAGGCGCACCTTAGTCCTCAAGGAGACATCCTTGCTCCTCAGCACTTGAAACAGTTCCTTCACAGCTGTTCTACCCAGTGCTACACGTCATCTAATGCCCTGACTGCTGCTTCCATTGGCCTCGATTGTAGAACCAAGCAACGTGAATTCTTTGACAACCTCAATCTTTTCTCCATTTATCGTGATGCTGCTTATTGGTCCAGTTGTGAGGAATTTTGTCTTCTTTATATTGAGATGTAATCCATACTGCAGACTGTGTTTCTCAATCTTCATCAGTAAGTGCCTCAAGTCATCCTCACTTTCAGCAAGCAAGGTTGTATCATCAATATATCTCAGGTTGTTAATGATTGTTCCTCCAATCCTGATGCCACGTTTTTCTTTATATAGTTCAGCTTCTCAGATTATTTGCTCAGCATATAGATTGAGTAAGTATGGGGAAAGGATTCAACCCTGATGCACTCCCTTCTTGATTTCAAACCATGCAGTGCTTGAGGGTAGGTCATGGTAAGTGGTATGTAAAAACTGTGTAATTCACATTCAGACTTCCCAAGAGAAAGGATCTGTTGGATTTTTCAGTATTGAGTTTATCTGTTGACTAAGATCCTAGGCTAACTTTCTCATAACCCCTTAGTTTGCTGTCAGGACAGGTGCCCATCCCTGGTAATATCCAGCCATCAGGGCCAGGACACTGAAGACATGGTCCTCTTTCCTCTATATCTTTTTCCTTACACTTGACATAGGCTAGGAGCTCTGGTGGCGTGGTGCCTAAAGCATTTGACTGCTAACCAGAAGACTCGCGGTTCAAACCCACCAGCCACTCCTCAGAAGGAGGGTTGAGCAATCTACTTCCATAGTGACACTGACTCAGAAACCCAAGGAGGGGCCATTGTGAGTAGGATCTGACTCGATGGCAATGAGTTTGGTTTTTTGATTTTGACATGGGCTGATCCCTTCCAGAGGTTTAAATTCCCCCACCTGTCCCATGAGGAACATTTTGCCAGAGCCCATGCTGTGAAACAGTTGTCTACTATTTCATGCTTAGGGTCTGGAGGAATGATAGCAAGCAGTATTATTACATTTTTGACCTTTATGTCCTCTTGCTCGTGTTATCCTGGCTTACACATTGGTGTGCTTGACCTTAGTCTGTCCTTCCTCCTCCATTTTCCTAACTTGCCCTCCTTCCTCTCTCTTGCTCTTCTCTCTTACCTGCACTTTTGCTTCATCCTCTACATCATTCCAGGGTCTATTTAGCTTGAGTTCCTGCCTCTGAGAAACCTTTCAATTCATTTGCTTTGTGTACTCTTTTCTCTCCTTTGTTCCTTATGGCTGGAAAAGTGTGAGGAAGAGAACTGCTGGAACATGGTTTCTTTCATCTCTTAATTCAACTAATATTTGAAAACCTGCCGTGTGCAAAGCATTGTGCAAGGTGCTTTGTTTGCAGGTGAGGAATACAGGTAGAGAAAACTTTAATTAATTATTTCAACCAATACTTATTGTGTCTGGGATACAGTGGTGGGTATGGGTGAAAACAAAAATGCTTCTCACTCTCATGGACTTTACAGTTTGGTAAGCAAGACACACATTAATTACATAATTACACAAGCAAATGTTCAATTACAGCTATGTTGAGTCCTATAGAGGATGGCTCTGTAGTGCTATAGGAATATCTTCTAGAGGTATTTTTTCTTGGGGGAATGCTAGGGATGGCTTCCTTGAGCGAGTGAAAGGTGAACTGGGATTTGAAGGCAGAGTAAGAATTAACCAGGCTACAGCAGCGGGTGGATAGGGAGTGGCAGAGGTGCTGAGAGGGGGCTCCGAGCATTTGAGGAAGTGAAAGCTAAAAGAGCAGGGCGGAGTGAAGCACAATGAGGTTAGGTAGGCTGGGGTCAGATGACACAGAGCTTGGTAGGCCTCGTTAATGAGGACTTTAGTCCTTATCCTGTGAACAACAAGATGTCTTTTAAGTATTGTAAGCAGGAGATGAAGAGGGAAATGGTATAAAAAAAAGGTTTTTCTTTTCCTTTTTTAAAAACACTGGTCTGAATACTATGGAGAATAAGTGGCGGTAGGTAGAGGTGTAAGATGTAAGAAAGGATGTGGGGATGCCAGTTAGGAGGCTGTATTAGCTTAGATGGCAGGTAAGGTTGAGGGCTAGCAAGGATTTTAAATTACCAAATCTACTCTCACGCCTTATTTTTGTTGTTGTTGTTGTTATGTGCCGTCCAGTTGGCCTCCGACTCATAGCGACACCTCCTTGGGTTTCCGAGGCAGTTGTTGTTGTTATATGTCATTGAGTCGGACACAACTCATAGCGACCCCTCCTTGGCTTTCCAAGGCAGTATCACTAACAGAAGTAGATTGCCCAACCTTCCTTCCGAGGAGTGGCTGGTGGGTTTGAACTGCCAGCCTTCTTGTTAGCAGTCAAGTGCCTTATCTATTTATCCAAAAAATTATTTTAAAAAAATTTGTCTTACCATAAGACACAGATGCAATAACACTTAAGTCTACTCAAATGAGACTTAAATGAGCAGAATTATGCTGGAAAATCTAGGACGAAGGAAATAACTGCAGTTGAGTACAAAAGGCAGCTCTGAGCTCCTGTGCTTAGGAAACCTAAGCATAAAAGGAAATAAGATAGGTCATGTGATTGTTTAACAAAAGGACACATGCTAATTAAGCAAGGGTGTAATCTTTTCCTTACTCTAAATGTTTAAAATGACTTTATTATAGAAATGACATTGAACAATCTGGATAGGTCCAGATTGTTGAGACCTCAGCTCTTGAAATTATGACTTTAATATATTTTTGGTAGTAGGTCCTATTGGTATTTCCTTTTTTTTTTTTTTTATTATTGTGATTTGAGTGGAGATTTACAGAGCAAATTCATTTTCCATACAGCAGTTCACATACACTTTGTCTCATGACATTGACCACAGTTTAACACAATGCCACAGCTCCCCTACCACTTCCTCCTCATAGGTACCTCTTCCCAGTGTCCATCTCTCCATGGACTCCTGCCCCCTAAGCTGTCTCCCTGTACATAGGCAGCCCTTCTTTCTCAATGATTGTTCTCTCCAAGGAGTGTATCTACCT
>NW_006921884.1:3657326-3668378 GCF_000298275.1 Orycteropus afer afer | reverse complement strand
AAGGCTCAGGGGTCCAGGATTATCTTCTGTGTCTGTGTTAATTGGTTTCCCTTTTCTTTGTTGAAGAGGGTCTGTGCAGTCTTTCTGCCTAGTCTGCCATCTTGCTTGAACTCCCCCATATTGGTATTTCCAAAAGTAGAAGTTTTAGAAAAATACAGTGCTAAACTACAGGTATGCATTTCTTATTAGACCCCTTGCTGACGTTGGTAGGGAAGGGTATGGAGGGGAAGCATAGCATCATACCTATTGCTGTTGAGTCATTTCCAACTCGTGGTGACCTCATGTGTGCAGACTAGAACTGCTCTGTAGTGTTTCCAAGGTAACTTTTCAGAAGCAGATCACCAGGACTTTCTTCTGAGGTACCTCTAGGTGGGTTCAAATAGCCAACCTTTTTGTTAGTAATTAAGCACTTAACCATTTGTGTCACCCAGGAAGCAAAAAGTATAAATCAGGTAGGAACCCCATGTTGTAACCATGGGCACAAAATAAACCCTTGATATGTTTCTTTGGGGAACTCTTGTGGTGTAGTGCCTAAGGCATTTGACTGCTAACCAGAAGACTGGTGGTTCAAACCCACCAGCCACTCCTTGGAAGGAAGGTTGCACAGTCTACTTCCGTAGAGATACTGCCTTGGAAACCCAAGGAGGGGTTGCTATGAGGAGGATCTGACTCGACAGCAGTGAGTTTGGTTTTTAGTTTTTATATTTCTTTGAGGACCTTGTCTTTTGTCTTCCCAGATAATTTTTGCCTTGTCTCTCTACATACGTACATATACACACTCAGTGCCATCGAGTCAGTTTTTTCTTTTTTTTTTTTTTTTTGGTCTTTCTAGAAACCGTTTAATTTGTGTCCATAAATCCTTACCCATAGAGACAATAAGCGGATACCATGTAAACTGTGTGCATAAACACACACCCAACTCAAAACAAACCCACTGCTGTCAAGTTGATTCTGACTCATAGAGACCCTATAGGACAGGTTAAAACTGTCCCCATAGGTTTTTTAAGGCTGTAATCATTATGGAAGCAAACTGCCAATCTTACTCCCATGGAGCAGCTGGTAAGTTCAAACCACCAACCTTTAGGCTAGCAGCCAAGTGCTTGACCATTGCATCACTAGAGCTCCTTTTGAAACACACTCCAGTTACCTCAAAATGACAAGCAGAATAAGACTTCTGGGATGAGGACTTTATTATCTGATCTGATAAGGTTGTACACACAGACATTAATACAATATTGGCAATTGAAAGGTGTTATTTATAGACACATAATTAGGGACAAAGAGTGCTGTGCACAAAAGTGGCAGCTTTATTTCTCAGCTGTTCACATTCTGACCACTAAAACACACTACCAGACCCAAGAACATTTAAAGAAAAAAATTCAAGTTATTTTAATGACGTCATCTAGGGTTCCCAGTGATTGTCCTGTGAGTTCTCTGCCCCTAGGGCTTGTTCTCCCAGCACTCCCTTCCCAGCCTTGTACTCAGCTGATAGCTTCAGCTATACTGCCTGCTTCTTGGTACCATGTTAGGCCCAAAGAGCACAGGAAGGTTCCAGGAGAGTCAGGCAGAGCAGTACAGTTGGGAACAGAAAGTCAGATAAGTTCAGGTGCTTGGAACTCAAAGCCTCAGCTCTTGAAATGGTAGCATTAATCCATTTTTGGTAGTAGATTACACTGGTGTAGACAGCAGGAAGAGATTGACCACAGCCTATTCCCCAGCTTACCACTCCTATCTGGATCCACACACCATCAATATCACATGACAGAGGCCCTCCAGAATCACCCTAAAGAAGAGATAAAGATCACGAGTATAGTGAAAATGGACTATGAAGAGGAGAGAGAGAGAGCAGAAGGATGGAGAGTTGCTTAGAACCAGGCATTGAAACCTATGGAAATACCAAGCTGTAGAGGAAGCTGGGCTGCCCACTGCATTCTGGGAAGATCATGGCAATTCCAGAATCATGGAGTTTGAGATTGGCAAGGATCTTAGACAAATATACCAGTAGTTTCAAAATGCTCCTCTGCAATAAAAATTTCACCTGTAAATGGTGAAATAAGATTAATATGATGAGTTTCTCAGTAAAGCTAAATTTATTCATTTGGAAAAAAAAATTATTCAGTTGAATAAACTGTTCTTATTTTTCTGTTCTTAAGTTCTTCCTGCCTTTTTTTTAGGCATTTAAATGATGCTTTTTTGAAAAATAAAATAATAGGGATAATAGTTGGTAGTATGTTTGTCAGTCTGTCATTTTTTGTTATAACATCTTTATTAAGATATTATTCGCATACCATGTAAATTGTGTTTTAAACACATACCAGTTGCCTCAAAATGACAAGCAGTGATAATACTTCTAGGATGAGGACTCCTCTGTCTGATCCTATTGGGTTGTATGCACAAGATACAGCGTTAGCAACTGAAAGGTGTTATTATTTATAGAAGCAACAAGAACAGGTTTCTTACAGAAAGCAAGTAGTAAACAACAAGAACAGATTTGAGGTAACCAGTTCCCTCTACTCTTATGAGCATCATAAAGTAGGAACACACTTATGTCTAAAAGGGGACCTGCTCACCCTTCCCATATTACCTATATCCACTTCTGTGTTACTGGGCGTGCACACTATGAATCAGGTGTTAGCAGCTGTGTCATCATCTCAGATAGGTGCAGCATAGTTGTGATTATTCTCTTGTCTCTCTCTCTGTGACCCAGTCCGTCTTGACTGTGTCTGGCCCCCTGTGCTTACTGGTCCAACTCTCAATCAGCAACTTCAGGACAACCCTGGGCTAATACCAGGTTTAGGCTGGTATTACAATGGCCCACAAGGCGAAACTTTTACAAGCATCCATTGTATAGTATATGCCCAAGCCTCAACAGGCCTCTTTTTTGCCCTCTCAAAATTACAGCTCTCAGCACACCTGTAATATCTGCTACTACTAAAACAAGCCATCTTGGCTCCCATGCCGTTCTGCTTGGATATCTGCCTGAATGTACGTGGGCTATGGTTCTCTCCCCTTTATAGATCATTTAGCTCCACTGGCAACGTCCTACCTGGAAATGCCCAGCTTTGCTCCATGGACCAACTAGCCCACCAATGCCACCTGCCAGTCTTGTGATTCCCACCAGTCATACTGCTACCATCATCTCTCTGCTACGTGGCTCTGTGGTGCTTACCACCATTTCTCTAGGTCTTCGATGTTATCAGCTCAGTGTTGTAGCCCTCGGCCCATATTATGTAGCTGTTTTACTTAGGTCTAAGAGGATCTCCACAAAGGGACCCTGGATCCAAAGGACATGCTCCTCTCCAGCCTCTTCTTGATCAGGAGTTCCTTAAAAACCTCTTCGAGATTAGCCGGTTGTATAGGAAAACTTTTCCATTTCAAGGAGTGGCTTTTGTAAACCAACCAATACTACTGGATGGATTATAAGCCACTTGTGTGGATAGCAAACCAATCAATCCTTTAGCAGATTGAGCCAACCAATCATTTGAGAGGATTACAAACCTAGAACTGGAAAGGGCACATAAACCCATTGCACCACACCATGTAGGTCATCCATTTAAAGTATACAATTTAATGGTTTTTAGTATATTCAGTGTTACGCAACCATTGCCACAAACAATTTTAGAACATTTTCTTCATCCCAAAAGAAGCCCTGTGTCCATTAGAAGTCAACTTCACTTCCTCTGGCCACTCCAGCCCTAAGCAACTAATAATCTACTTTCTGTCTCTATAGCATTTCTTATTCTAGACATTTCATATAAATAGGTCAAATAGTGTATGGTCATTTGGCTTCCTTCACTTAGGATAATGTTTTCAAGTTTCTCCACGTTGTAGCATAGATCTACATTCTTTTTTGTGGATGAATAATATTCCATTGTATGAATATACCACATATTGTTTACCCATTCATAATTAATGGGTTGTTTCTGCTTTTGGCTATTATGAAACATGCTGTTAGGAATATTCATGTATAAGTTTTTATGTGGACATATGTTTTCATTTCTCTTGGGTATACACTTAGCAGTGTAAAAGTTGGGACATATAGTAACTGTTTATAACATTTTGTGGAAATGCCAGACTGTTTTGGAAGTGGTTGAACCATTTTACATTCCTACCACCAGTCTATGAGAGTTCTAGCTTCTTTTCATCTTCATCAACTCTTATTACTTGTCTTTTTAATTATATCCTTCCTAGTAGGTGTGAAAGGAGCTCTGGTAATGTAGTGGTTAAGGCATTTGGCTACTAAACAAAAGACCAGTGGCTTAAACCCACCAGAGAAGAAGAAGAAGGATGAGACAGTCTGCTTCCATAAAGATTTACAGCCTTGGAAACTCAGTGGAGGTCACTGTGACTCAGAATCTACTTGATGCCAGTGAGTGAGTGGGTGTGAAGTGGTATCTCATTGTGGTTTTAGCTTGCATTTCCTGATAAGCATGTGTTTATGTGTTTATTGGCCATTTGTAAACCTTCTTTGGAGAAAAGTCTATTCAAATTCTTTGCCTGTTTTTTAATTGGGTTATTTATCTGTTTTAAAATAAATTTTTATATGTCAGTTTATCAGTATTTATTATTGAATTATAAATGTTCTTTATATATTCTAGATACAGCTCCCTTGTGATATATATGATTTATAAATATTTTCTGTTCTCTAGGGTGCTTTTTAACTTAATGGTCTCCTTTGAAGCATAAAAGTTTTTAGATTTAGCTTACAAACAACCATCTAACATGCAACTATTGGTCTCTTCTTGTCTGGAGCAAAGAAGAGTAAAGAAGATCAAAGACAAACAGAAACAATTAGTGCCAAGGACTATGGACCATGAGAACCTCAGCCTATGTGACCCTGAGACCAGAAGAACTACATGGTGCCCAGCTATCAATGCTAACTATTCGGAAAGGGATAAATATTGGAGATCCTGGATAGAGTGAAAGAAAAATGTGGAACAAAACTCAAAATCATAAAAAAAGGCCAGGCTTACTGGTCTAATAGAGACTGGTGAAACCTCTTAGGCTGTGGCCCTGAGTTACCGTTTAGGCCTAGAATTGAACTCATTCCCATGGCTTAAGTCTCAGCTGAACAATAGACAGGCCTTCCAGCTGATCAACTACACAAGGGACATATACTCCTTAGAACAATCAACTACGGGAGATCAGAAGGGCAGCATTTGCACAGGGAGAAAGGTAATGTAATAAGTGACATCTTTATCATAAGTTTCACAAACAAAATGCTTGTGAAGTGTTGAATGTAAAATAAATCTACTTTGTAAAATTTCACCTAACACAATAAAAAGTTTTTAGATTTTATGACCTTGAATTTTGATTGTTTTGTCAGTCAGTTGCTTTTGATGTCATATGTAAGAAACTTTTGCCTAATCCAATGTCACACTTACCCCTATGTTTTGTTCTAAGAGTTTTATAGTTTTAACTCTTATATTTAGGTCTTTGATAATTTTGTATCTAGTAAGGTCCAAATTCATTTGTTTTGCATGTGGATATCCAATTGTCCCAGTTGTGAGGATTTTTGTTTTCTTTATGTTGAAGTGCAATCCATACTGAAGATTGTATCTTCACAACCAGGTCAATAAGCAACATCTTGATAAATGGAGAAAAGATTGAACTTGTCAAAGATTTCATTTTACTTAGATCCACAATCAGCACCCATAGAAGTAGCAGTCAAGAAATCAGACGTTGTATTGCACTGGGCAAGTCTGCTGCAAAAGACCTCTTAAAGTATTAGAGAACAAAGATGTCACTTTGAAAACGAAGGTGTGCCTAACCCAAGCCATGTTACTTTCAATTGCCTCATATGTATGTGAAAGCTGGACACTGAATAAGGAAGACTGAAGAAGAATTGATGCCTTTGAGTTGTGGTGCTGGGGCAGAATACTGAAAATACCATGGACTGCCAGAATCGGGAACAAATCTATCCTGGAAGAAGAGTAGCTGGAATGCTCCTTAGAAGTGAGAATGGTCAGACTTTGGTCATGTTGTCAAGAGGGACGATTTCCTGAAGAAGGATAATCATGTTTGGTAAAGTAGAGGGTCAGCAAAAAAGGGGAAGACCCTCAATGAGATGGATTGACATAGTGGCTGCAACAATGGGCTCAAGTATAGCAAGGATTGTGAGGATGGTGCAGGACCAGGCAGTGTTTTGTTCTGTTGTGTATAGGGTTGTTATGAGTCGGAGCCAACTCACTGGCACCTAAAAACAACAACATTCAGTTGTCCCAGCAATATTTGTTGAAGCAACTATTATTTCCTTATTGAATTGTTTTGGCACCAGTGTTGAAAATCAATTGACTGTAAATATAACCATTATATGACTTGACGGTGCATAAGAACAAATTCTTGAAAGAAGAGAGGACACAGAATTTTTCCTTTTAATAGCTTTTTTCCTCTGGAACAGGCCCTGTCATTATCTTAGATGGTGACTGGAGCTTAAATAGAAAACCACAGTCTCATTGGTTTGAAGAATCAGAGGACAAAATTCAGGGCTAATATAACAGTTGGAAAGAGAAGGGAGAAATCCCACAAAAGAGAGAGCCATAGAGTGGGAGCCCAAAATTCTCCATATAATCTTTGCTCAAATCTCTGGCTAACCACTGACATACATATATGTGCAGGTTAGACCCCAAGCAGCTAAGCTTAAAAGAACTGAATGGAGATTTCAGCTGCTGCCTACGACAAGGGAGACCCAATTTGGAATTTGAAGTCAGCCAGGTTAACTGCCTGTTAAAATAGAAGATCAGCATTCTTCAGAGGAACATAACAATCAGTATTCTCTGTAAGATATCACTGACAGGGTCCAGGATACAATACAAGATTATTAGACATTTAAAAGAAAGGAAAAAAAAAAGCCCAGGAAAATATTCCAAGAAAAGCAGAAGAGTGTTACTTGAGAAAAAGCAATCAATGGAAATTAACTCTGAGACAACTCAGATTTTGAAATGAGCAAATAAGGATTTTAAAGCAGCTGTTAATAACTATGCTCAACAAAAGTAAAAGAAAATATGCTCATAATGAATTCACAGATAGGAAATCTTGGCTGATAGAGACAAGTATGTGTGTAGAAAACCAAATAGATATTTTAGAACTGAAAAATAAAGTATCTGAAATTTTTTTAAAAATGCGTTACATGATCTTGACAGCAAAGTGTAAATGCAAGGGGCAATAAAAGTATCCAATTTGAAGAAAAGAGAAAACAATGTTAAAAAGGGGCTTATTAAAAAGGTGTGACAGTAATAAAAAGATAAGGCATATAAGTTTGTGGTTTTAACCAGAATGGAAGAAAAAAGAGATGAGGCAAAGTAATATTTTAAGAAATCATGACTGAAGATTTCCCTGGTTTTGATGAAAGATATAAATCTGTGGATTAAAAAATTATATACACAAAAACTCAATGAAGCTCAAATGCGATAAATACAAAGAAAATCACACCTAGCACATCTGTTCAAACTGCTGATCATCAATCAATGGTAAGGAAAAAAATATCATGTAAAAAAAACAAACCAAAACCCAATAGTCTCAAGAGCCAGCCTAACCTTGCAACTGTCCTTATGTCTGTCAGTATCACCAGCACAAATCATGTCTTTTTTGATGACTTTCTCCAACTCTGGAAAATAGACACCAATTGGGTTGTAGAGTTTTTCACAAGCCTTGTGGTCAATAACGGGCACTTCTACTTCCTGGAGAATTGGATAGAAATCAGAATCTGTAGAAATAGATAGGAATGAAAGGTTAAAATAAGCTAGAAAGGTAGGAGGCAACATTCAGTCATGATGTGCAGAAATCTCTGAAAGGGAATGTAAACGCAGGATGTAATCACTGTCCAATCATCTTTGCTAATGGAAAGATCTTTTGGTATAAGTAATTTAAAACAATAGATAATTCACAATTACTAGTTTGACTTTGAAATGTTTCAGGTTTTTCTAATGTACAAATGTGGGGTATCCTGTTCTAAATAAAGAGCAATTCTAGTAAATTCTGATAGATTAAGATATGACTTCTATTCTAAAATAGTTTCATTTTTCTGCTCCCAGTTCCTTTCTTATCTTTACTCCAACCTGAGAAAGAGTTGAATACAACACTTTAAAAACATGAAAACTACTAAGTGTCTTAGTTCTTTAGTGCTACTATACCAGAAGTACCACAAATGGATGGCTTTAGCAAACAGGAATTTATTCTTTTACAGTTTAGGAGGCTAGAAGTCTGAATTCAGAGTGCCAGCTCTAGGGGCTGGGTAAAGGCCCTTGAACCTTGGGCTTCAGCTCTATATCTTGTTGCAGGCCCACTGGAGCTGCAAGCATCTCATAACTCATGCAGGTGCTGGCTGCTGAGGCTGATGAACCAAAGATTGGCAGATAAAATGTCACAATTCCAAGGTCAGCAGGCAACACGGTAGGCCACTAGTTTAAGTCCAGGAACTGGAGATGAAGACTCAGATAAATGCAGGATCCAAAATGTGCCAAAAGCACTGGAAGCAGGCCACACCCTGAAGGCAGCTACTTAGCTGCTCACAGCAGATTTCACCATGGAGATGACTACAATCTCATCGTGGGGAATCCAGCTGCCTAGCCACTCAAAACCATGGCCCAGCCAAGCTGACACACAACCTTAACTACCACACCATCACCAAACTTCTTACCAGGTTTTTTAACTCCTGTTTGAGAGAAGTCATTATGTATTTAAATTGTTAGTATCTGCTCCTCCAGCTATAGCTAGATTCTAGGCAGGATATAGGAGTAAATAAAACAAACATATAAATGTCACACACAAAAAAGAAGATAATATCAATTAGATCTGCTTTTATTGAAAAATATTTGTCATAGTAATGATATGCCCAGCTCAGAAGGAAGGTTGGGCAATCTACTTCTGTAGTGATACTGCCTCGGAAACCCAAGGAGGGGTCACTATGAGTTGGGTCCGACTTGATGGCAAATAACAACCACCACCACAACAATGATATGCCCAGAGTGTGAATGTTCTGGAGTCGGCACAAGAGGACAAAGTATAAAATAACACTTCTCACCTTGACTTTCCTTTGTTTTCCCCCATCCGACCACCCAACACGAGGCTGGAATTGCCAAATGCTTTTTGATATTGGGCAAGCAGATGGGCAGGATGAGAGATGTAAAGGTGACGCGGGAGGACAGTTTCAACAAAGCAATGTCTGCGGTTGTTTCTTTGAAGTTGGGGTGGATGATGATTTTGGATACATAGTACTGCAAGCCTTCACTTGAATAGTCTGCATCAATTGATCCCAGCCACACAGTGTATGTAAGAAGAGTCCAGGTTCTAAGGGGAAGAGAAGAAGAAAAGTGGACTATTCTTATGTGCTTACAGCTGGGTCAGAACAAGTTGCTGATGTGTAGGAGAAGTCTGTAATCGAGAAAGGAGGGGAACACACTGATAACTAATGAGGGTATTTCCATCTTGAATTGGGGTTGTTTTGTCTCCTTCTTTTCTCCCTACCCTACTCCCTCCCTCCCTGACCACTCTTTCTTTTGTTGTCTATCCTTTCTATGGTCACCATAACATATGGTTATATGTCTATGACCAGGGTTTTATTCTGCACTCTCTTCCTGGTTCTCTCATTTACCCCTCCTATTTGCCATGGTTCCAGACATTATTTGTATACTCAGTGGTCATTGTTCGTTATTGTCAATTCTGATTTCTGTTGTTAGAAAATTTATTTCTAAATAAAGTTTTAAACCAAAGTTACAATATTCACAATGTAAACCATTAAGCAGTTAGATCAGACTTACAAAATAAATAAAGAAGTTAATAAGAAACGGAAGTTCTCTGCCCCACCATCCTCAATTCACCCTATCCAGAGGCAGTTACTGCAAAAAGGGCACGAAGGCGACATCTTCTGACCTCCTCTAACTTCACGAGAGGAAGACAGAATCACCATCAGCAGCCCAAAGCTTATTCCTATGATGTTAGACATCCCGCCACTCTCCAGCCTTTTACCAATTCTGACACCAATTGTACCTCACATAGCACTCACTACTACTCTGCTGGGTTCAATAATTCATTGCAATGGCCACATAGAACTCAACAGACAATAATCATGATTGTGGAGTTTATTAGGAAAGTAACAGACTACGATTCAGGTTCAGGAACACACTAAGTATACAGTTCTTTGATTAGGATAGTCTCCCCTCTGTTATGCCCTCAGACACACCTTTCTGGCCCTTGGCCTCTTGGCCTGGCCTCTGCCTTGTTTGGGCAAGTGTTATGAAGCTCTTAGCTCTACCAGTAGGAACACCTAGGGGCACCCCACTCCACCAGCAAGCCTCCAGCCCAAGGGCCCTCAGCTTTCTCACTCCGTGGGCCAGGTAAGTGTGCCACTCTGTCTCATGCCTCTTGGTTCCATGCCACCATCTTTCTGCCAGGGAATCTCTGCTGGGGCATCTCTCTGCCAAGGAAGTCCAGCACAGGGATCTCAAGTCCAAGGCTGTGATGGCAGTGAGGTCCCACTGTGTCTCTAGGAAGGCTCATTTTAAGCCTGGCAGAGTGACAAAACTAACCAATCCCAGCATCAGAGTTCTACACACCTTATTTGCATGGTCTCTCTCAGTAATCCAATGGGGGTTACAAAGACTGGCTCGAAAAGTAATTCACTGCACCACAATTACTTTCAACTATTTTAGCTCTTTCTTTTCTCATCTGCCTCTGTATTTTCAAGAAGCCCTATAGATTGCTATTTCTTTATTTTTTTCAGTTTAAGACTATTGACCCTATTAGGAAGAGTGAGGGCTGACCTTTTTTACACACCACTACCCCTTTACCCCCCAACTCCCTTTCCACCCATCTGCTTGATTATCAAAAAGTATTAACATATTTTTTTGTTAGATCAGTAGTAAATGTATATATTCTTGTGACTTTGTAAATGTTATTCACTACTGGGTCACGTTGTTGTTGCTATGTGCCGTCGAGTCGGCCCCGACTCATAGGGACCCCTCCTTGGGTTTCCGAGGCAGTATCACTACGGAAGTAGGATTGCCCAACCTTCCTTCCGAGGAGTGGCTGGTGGGTTTGAACCGCCAGCCATCT
>NW_006921884.1:3624595-3655261 GCF_000298275.1 Orycteropus afer afer | reverse complement strand
TTTTGGTCATGTTGTAAGAAGGGACCATTCCCTGGAGAAGGATGTCATGCTTGGTAGGGTGGAGGGTCGACGAAAGAGGGGGAGGCCTTCAAAGAGATGGATTGATACGGTGGCTGCGATGATGGGCTCAAGTATAGCAGGGATTGTGGGGCTGGCGCGGGATCGGGCACTGTTTCATTCTGCTGTGCATGGGGTCGCTATGAGTTGGAAACAACTCGACGGCACTTAACAACAACAACAACAGGTTAGTAGTGGAGTGCAAACCATTTGTGCCACCCTTGGGCCTTTAGTATTCTATATTTGTTGTTGTTATGTGCCACTGAGTCAGACCTACCTGACTCATAGGTTCCCCTCCTTGTGTTTCCGAGGCAGTATCATTACAGAAGTAGATTGCCCAACCTTCCTTCTGAGGAGTGACTGGTGAGTTTGAACTGCCAGCCTTCTGGTTAGCAGTCAAGTGCCTTAGGCACTATGCTACCAGAGCTCCTAGTATTCTATATATCCATCATCAATTCATCATTTATTCCTTAAACTCTCCATTAGAAGTGTAAATTTTCTTTCAGTATGGTCAATACTATCTTTTTTGGAGTCCTCCTATCCTGTAGCCCCAGTCTGGACTGCTGCCCAGTTATCATCTTGGTACTTCCCTTTATGATTTTCTTTGAGATTCCCTTCTGTGTTGTACACCCTTTTCCTGAGCCCTAGGTTTTCCTATTAATTTTGGTGAAGTATATTATCATATGGCTTCCTGAGAAAATATGCATGAGAGGTAGCATTTTTGCTGCTTTGCATATTTGAAAATGTTTTAATTCTCACTCACATTTGGTTGATAGTTTGTGTATGGGTCGAATTCTAGGTTGGAATTTATTTTCCATCAGCATCTTGAAGTCACTACTCCATTTTCTTTGAGATTTCAGTGTTGTTGAAAAGTTCTGTCACTTTGATTTCTGCATGTGTTAGTTATCTATTGTTGCTAACAAATTACCCTGAAGCCTAATGGCTCAAAACAACAAACATTTATCTCACAGTTTCTGTCAGTCAGGAATCACGTGTGACTTTGCTAGGTGCCTCTGACTCAGAGTCTTTCATGAGGCTGTAATCAAGGTATGAGCTGCAGTATCATCTCAAGGTTTGACTGGAGATGATCTGCATCGAGACTGTGACTCTTGATAGGCCTCAGGTCTTCACTGGCTGTTATCTGGAGACATTATTAATTCTTTGCCGTGTGGGGCCTCTCTGAAGGGCTACTAGTGACATGGCAGCAACGGCTCTGAGAGAAAGCCCAGAGAGTATTTGTGACCCAGCAAAGCTTAGAAAAAATTCTCTAACTGAATTTTGGAGGTGATTTGGCAAAAAGAAAAAGAAAAGCATCTAACAAAGTGCTTCTCCATTATTTCTTTTTCTACCACTATGCTACTCTGGCTCGGAAGGAAGGTTGGGCAATCTACTTCTGTAGTGATACCACCTCCGAAACCCAAGGAGGGGTTGCTATGAGTTGGGTGTGACTCGAGGGCACATAATGACAACAACAACATGATACCCTGGTAGCTCCTAGTTCTAGAGCTGAACGTGACCTAGGATTTCTTTTTGCCCTGTCTAACTTACCACTTTCATTTGTCTGTTGGTTTGCCCATGAAGTGATTTGGGTATTTACTGAGAACCTGTCTACATGCTAGACAATAGCTAGAACTCACGTTGATACGCAGTGTGCTGCTGTCAGTATCCACCACTCATTGATGAGGGAACCTCCACAGATGTGGGACTGGCCCAAACGTAGGCTGACCTGCCAAGGCCAGTATCCCTTAGCAGCATCCTGGCCACCCACAATGCGGCTTGTGTACGTAGGTCGCCCACATACTAGACAAAGAGGAGAAAGGGAAATGTGGAGATCTGGGAGTTCTTTTCCTCTAGTCTTATCTTTCCAAAATAAAAACTTATTGCTGTCTAATACATTCCAACTCCTGGCAACTTTATGTGTTACTATACAGAGTAGAACTGCTCCATAGGGTTTTTGTGTCTATAATCTTTATGGAAGCAGATAGCCAGTCCTTTCTTCTGTGCTACTGCTGGTAGCACAGAAATCAGGTTGTTGGTAGTCAGGTGCAAACTGTTTGTGCTACCCTGGGACCTCCCATCTTCCCATCATCCCCAAACTCCTATCCATTCCCAGAACCTGAGTTCTAGCCTCCATACCACATCCTATTCTAATTTAAACTCAGAAGTCCTGGGCCCAAGTTGAGACCACTCACCAGATTGCAGATTTTCCTCTTTGAGAGAAGAGTGCTTTGGGCAAGACCCTAAGAAAGACATGCAGGGTGGTTAATACACAATAACATACTATATCTACATTCATTGAACAGTGAGGCTTTCCATGTGTTTAAATTCCTCAGATTGGTGCCAAAGGCTAAATTTTTACAAATGTCAACCTAATAGTGGGAATCTTGATAATTACATACTTACCCACTTCTTTAGCAACATGCATGGAACGTGGTTTAATTATTAACTTGGTCATTATCAGGAGTACTGGGTATGTTAAATTGTTTATGATGCCCTCAGATGCTTTTGAGGTCCATAAGCTGTTTACCTTTGTGCTTTTTCTTTAGCTGAATTGACATTTCGCAATATTTGTATATTCTATCTCTTTGCTAGTTGTTAGTGTTTTTGTTACTCTCAATCTATTCTGCTTTTAAATCACTGTTGGCAAGAAAAGTAATGACCACGCTTATGTCTGAAAGCGTTGAATTGAGCTTGCACTTTCGGCTCTCTCTTCCTGGAATGCTCTTTCCCTAAATCCTCTTAGCTAACTCACTCATCTCCTCAAGTCTTTACTCAAGTGACTTTAGTGAGGGCTTCCTTAACTATTCTATTTAAAATTACAACATGTCCCCTGCCTCTGTACTCTAGATGTTCCTTTCTTTTCATAGTATTTATCACTTCCTAACATGTTTTAGGAGCTCTGGTAGCATAGTGGCTAAGACACTTGCCTGCTAACCAGAAGGCTGGCGGTTCAAACCCACCAGCCACTCCTCGAATGGAAGATTGGGCAATCTACTTCTGTAGAGATACTGCCTCGGAAACCCAAGGAGGGGTCGCTATGAGTCAAATCGACTCCACAACAGTGAATTTGTTTTTTTGTTTTTATATTCATAAGTAATAACCCCAGCAGTGAATTGTCATGTTATTCTACATAATGCTTTTTTTTTTTTAACTTTCACTGTGGTGAAATATATGTAACAAAACATTTCAAACATTTTTATGTGTAAAATTCAGTAACATTAATTACATTCACTATGTTGTGCAACGCTTACCAGTATCCATTTCCAAATTCTTCCATCACTTTTAACAAAAACTCTGTACCCCTTAAGCAATACCCCACCCCACCCCCATTTCCTCCTTCTATATATCCTAGTAACTACTAGTGAACTCTGGTCTCTAAGCATGTGTTTGGTTTGGGTATTTCATATAAGTCAAACCAAAAAAACAAACTTACTGCTGTCGAGTAGGTTCTGATTCATAGTGACCCCTCCTTGGGTTTCCAAGGCAATATCATGACAGAAGTACATTGCCCAATCTTCCTTCCAAGGAGTGGCTGGTGGGTTTGAACCATCAGCCTTCTGGTTAGCAGTCACTATGCCACCAAAGCTCCCTTTCATATAAGTTGTTGTTGTTGTTGTTATGTGCCGTTGAGTCGGACCCCTCCTTGAAACCAAGGCAGTATCACTATGGAAGTAGATTGCCCAACCTTCCTTCCGAGGAGTGACTGGTGGGTTTGAACCTCCAGCTTTCTGGTTGGCAGTCAAATGCCTTAGGCACTACACCACCAGAGCTCCCTACCACATCTTATTTATACATGATGCCTTGTTAAGCCAGAAATCTCTGCCTCTCCCCACCTTACCCCATGGGCTACCTGAAATCCCCAGCAGAAGGAACAGGAGGAAGGCATGCACAGCAGGGCCCATATCTCTGTCTTCTAGATCCTGCTTCCTGGATTCAGGCTTTAGGGAGGAGTTAGGACCTGCAGGAGAAGGGTGCAGGACTGGATTCTCCTAGATGAATTCCTATGCTTCACCCCCTTCTCTTCTTCAGCCTTCACTCCTTCGCCAGATACTGAGGGACTAGACTTCAGAAGTGCTGCCTGCTACAGAGGGAGGTGCAAGGGCCTGAGGTGCCCCCTGCTGTCTTGGAAGAGCAGGATGTCTGAGTGTCTGCCTGTGGATTGGGGGATGGGCAATGGCACCTCCTGCCTAGGACAAGAGTAAGAAGGTGCTGGAAGGACCAGGGCCCTGTCTGTAACAGGAAGACCAAAGATGCTCAGGATTCTTCCAGAGCAAGAGATGGAAAAGAGGAAAGAAACCTAGTATTTGCCTATTTTTACCAAATTTCTTTGTTTTCAACTTGGTTATAGTGTTAGCCAAGGAGTATATTGCAAGCCAGGTTTCCTGAGAAATAGACCCTAAGGCAGAGGTATGTGTACAGGAAGTTTATTGGGGAATGGTCAGTGGTCTCAGGACCAGCACCTTTGAGAGAAAGATGGGAAAGCAGGGTTAGGCAGGAGAACTTGAACTGCAGTACATTTGTAACAGAGGCCTCAGCCAATACCACAGGTTGCCCTGGAGCTCGGGTGGCCCTTCAGAGATATCCTGAATTGTTGCAAGAAGACAGGCCCTTGGACCTGTTCATAGTCCATAGGCGTTACCTTGGGTGGGGTGGCTTTGCTGGTAGTGGAATTTAGCTGTGAGCTGTCAGCAGCCAATACTCCTACCTACTAAGGGATTGAGTGCTTCAGTTCCAAGAGGGGTCTGCGTGGCACCCCATAGCATCCTTTACAGAATCCTTCTCTGTGCCTCTTATGTTTTCTGTACCAATTGTTTGTATGGTACTAGGCCTGGCACTTGACTGCTAACCAGAAGGCTGGTGGTTCAAATCCACCAGCCACTCCTGGGAAGGAAGACTGGGCAATCTACTTCCGTAGTGATACTGCCTCAGAAACACAAGGAGGGGTTGCTATGAATTGGGTCCAACTCAATGGCAAATAACAACAACAACAACAACAGGCCTGAGGAGAAGGAGCCCTGATAGAGCTACAGTTAAGCACTTGCTCTTTAGTTTAAAGGTTGGTGGTTCAAACCCACCCAGAGGATCTATGGGAGAAAGACCTGGCAATCTGCTTAGAAAACTTTATAGGGCAATTCTCTGTCACATGGGATTGCTTTGAGCCAGAATCAGTTCAGTGGCATTGAGCAATAACAGGCTGTGGTTGTAGAATTTCATTAACTATTAAAGCATGTTACCATTCTCTTGTAGCTTAAAACATTGAGGGGCTTGAAAGAAACATGTGAATAATTAAAAAATAATAGCAGACCAGAAAACATAGTCATTTGGGTAAAGTTTATTCAGTTGTAAGCAGCAGAGACCCAGTCAAGTTAGTTTGAACAGATAGGAGATTATTTTAAAGATACTTATGGAATAGTAAGGAGCTCTGGTGGCGTAGTGCCTAAGGCATTTCACTGCTAACCAGAAGAGTGGCAGTTCAAATCCACCAGCCATTCCACAGAAGGAAGACTGGGCAAGCTACTTCCTTAAAGATTTACCACCTTGGAAACCCAAAAAGGGTTGCTATGAGTTGGAATCGAAACAATGGCAGTGAGTTTGGTTTTTGTTTTTTATGGAATTAGTTGGAGTGCCTGGGCAATACAAATTGTTAATGCCCTCAGCTACTAACCAAAACATTGGAGGTTAAAGTTCACCCAGAGGAGTGTAAGAAGAAAGGCCTGGCAATCTACTTCCCAAAAAATAAGCATCGATAACCATATGGAGCACAGTTCTATTCTGGCACACATGGAGTTACCATGAGTCCAGATCAACTCAATGGCAACTAGTTTGGTGGAACAATAAAGAAGGAACACAGAGTAACAAGGACATTTGGAGCTGTCAAGGTCAAACCTAGAGACCAGAGTTGCAAGGGAGCACTGGATTCATGATGGCTCATGATGGATTCACTCTGGTCCTCTGCTGTTAGTATGGCTCAAGCACATTCATGTCTTTTCCTTCATTCCTACTACTAACTGTCCCAGTTTTTTCTTATTTTCAGTTCAAATTCCTAAGAAGTCTTTATTTGGTACAGAATGACTTTTCTTGCTGTGTTAGAGTTCTCTAGAGAAACAAAATCTAGAAAGCTTTTATAAAAGAGAGAAAGGGAAATTTATCTTAGGAAAATGGCTCACACACTTACAGAAGCTGGCAAATCCCAAGTTCTTGGATCAAACATCAAGCTGGCTGCTTTTCCCCACTCATGCAGCTACCGGGGCTGAGGAGCTCAAGGTTGGCAGACAGTATACTGGCTGTTGAGTCCAACAAATGACGAATCCAAGATCTCCAGACCGAATGGTGAATTGTTCACTCACGGACAGTTGTAGGCAGCACAACAGAATCCCGATCCATAGAAGAGTTTCTCTTTTCCCAGGGTGTCCATAAATATACTGGAAGCAGGCCACACCCTGAGGGAAACTCCCTTTGAATGGATTGGCTGCTCAAAACATATACATCTGATCCCATCATTGGAACAACTCACATCACAGTAGCTTAAACCACACAGAATTGTGGTCCAGCCAAGTTGACACACAGCTCCAACTATCACACTTGCCAACATGTAGGTTCATGTTGATGAAAGATCAATTAATATGATCACTAGTAGATTAATGATCTTTAGGTTAAATGTCCATATGTGTGGAAGCAGGAAGATGAGGATGCAAAAATACAGCCAGCTATGCATCAGGGAAGGAGCCCTGTTGGTGCAGTGGTTAAGTGCTTGGCTGCTAACTGAAAGGTCAGCAGTTTGAATCCACCAGCAGCTCCAGGGCAGAAAAGACCTGGCAATCTGCTGCTCCAAAGATTACAGCCTAGGAAGTGCTATAAAAAAACAAAAAAATAAACTCATTGCCTTTGAGTCATACCTGACTCATAGCGACCCCCATTGGGTTTCCAAGGCTATAAATCTTTATGGAAGTAGATTGTCCCGTCTCCCTTCTGCGGAGCAGCTGGTGTGTTTAAGCTACTGACCTTCCAATTAGCAGTCAAGTGCCTTATACACTACACCACCAGCGCTCCCTAGGAAACCCTATGGGACAGTACTATTCGGAATCGACTCGACAAGTAGCAGGGTCTGTGTGGCCAGGGCAGGCACCAGATTTGCTGTTATCTAGTATAGTAGCATAAGGATGTTTATCTCTTTAAATACATTAAAATTTTAAACGTCAATGCTTGGAGGGAAAAAAAATCAATTCTCCATTTACTTGTTTACTGACTGTCATACTATGAATTTTTATCTTGGTTATGTTTTTCAGATCCACTTGTCTTCATTTGTGTCTGCTTGACTGGGATTAAAATCTCCTACTACTATTGCATTCATGTTAGTTTCTCCCTCCATTTTTAATGGCTCTTGTTTTATGTATCCTATTTGTATATTTTTGTGGCTTACTCATTTGCTCTTGTTATGTTTCTGTCACTAACTATGCTTTTTTTTTTAAAAAAAAATCATTATATAATGACTCTTAGTACTTCTCGCTTTAATTCTTTCTGAAATTAATATTACAACCTGTGATTTTCTCCTCATTTAATTAAGGGAAATGATTTCTTATTCATATCACAACCATCCATGTGGGTATTCCAATTAATTTATGGTATTCACAGGCAATTTAACTATTTAGTTAACTTAAGTGTTTTTTTTTTTAAAAAAAAAAATTCCTGCAGTGGAGTCTATTCCAGCTCGTAGCAACCCCTTCTTGGGTTTCCAAGGAAGTATCTCTACAGAAGTAGATTGCCCAGTCTTCCTTCCGAGGAGTGGCTGATGGGTTTGAACTGCCAGCCTTCTGGTTAGCAATCAAGTATAGCTTTTTAGAAAATCAGACCCCTGTTAGAGATTTGCCTTTAAGTCAAGTGTGTAGTATAATTATCATATTAGTGATTTTGCAAAGACACCAAGGCTTTGTACAGACCTTTCTGTTGACTTAGCACAGGAACAAAAATTTGACAAGATACTCCTTTCCTTCTAAGGATTCTGTGGTTGTCCCAGGTCTTTAGACTGTATGCTCCTGAACAAATCTGAAATCACTGATTTATACCCTTTAAATGTAACCTTTGTTATTAGTTGGATTGCTGACAGAATTCCTTCTTCTCTCTTTTCTTTATCTGAAAACATATATTGATTTTGGTCTCTGTTAAGTGTAGGTAGAAATGAACTCTACTGGAAGCAGCTAAGGCACCTGCTTCTTACTCTGAAAATCAGCAAGTGAAAGGAAAGAATTAAAGGATTATCTTGCTTTTCTTGCACAAACTGTATTTCAGAGTACCATAATAAAATAGGCTTAGTTGATAGGAGAATTCCAACTAATAAATGTAAATGGACGATATAATAAGAAAATCACAATTTGCAGCCCCTAATGAAATCATTAGGTGCTCTGGTAGCGTAGTGCCTAAGGCACTTGACTGCTAACCAGAAGGCTGGCGGTTCAAACCCACCAGCCACTCCTTGGAAGGAAGGTTGGGCAATCTACTTCCGTAGTAATACCGCCTCAGAAACCCAAGGATGGGTCGCTATGAGTCAGGTCCGACTCAATGGCACATAACAACAACAACAATGAAATCATTTGAAATCATTGATTCAGGGAATGATAATCAATAGTTGAAAACCTTAGATGAAAAGTTCCTGGAGGGATCAGAGTGTTACCATCTGAACCCTGTGAACAATCTTAGCATCTCTGAAAGTGGAACAAGCCAGATGTTATATGCCTCCTGATGTGACATAGCATGAAGCCCACAGTACGTACTTCCAACTCTTTTTGTCAAAAATAGTTCAGCCTGAATCTTTAGGGCAAATTTCCATTTATAGAAAATACAGGGGATAGAGAAATAAATTACAATAGAAAGAAACAAATAGTCAAATTCAGACTGTGGGACATTTTATTAAACAACTATCTTGATTTCCATAACATGTCAATGTATGAGGGTGAGAAGGGGGGTGGGGCAAGTGTGCCATATTAAAGAAATTTAAGAAACAAGTGTGTGTGGATCTTGTTTGGCCCCTGATTTATTAAACTGACTTTAAAAAGATATTTTGATACAATCAAGGGAATTTGAGAATGAACTGTTACAATCACAATGACTGGTTTATTAATCTTGATAAGTGTGAAATGGCATTGGGTTATGTAAGAAAATGTCCATTTTCAAAGAGAGAATTTGGAGCCAATGAGTTCCTTCTAAATGTAGGCTAAATTTTTATCATTTAGGGGAAATCTCTGGTTTTTAGCCCACAGTGCTATTCTGCCTTTTTTACAAGAATGGCTGTGTCACCTTAAACAACTCACCTTTCCCTTGTTGTGTGCCATAGAGTTTATTCCAACCCATTGCAACCCTATAGGACAGATAGAACTACCTCACAGGATTTCCAAGGTTGAAAATGTAAAGATTACAGTCGTAAAGATATAATTGTTAAGGGAAGCAGATTGCTAAGTATTTTCTTCCATGGAGCTGCTGTTGGGTTTGAACCACTGAAGTTTTTCACCTGAATGCTTAACCACTATGCCAACAGCGCTCCTCCTTTCCCCTAAAAACCTGACTGTTTCTATTGTACTATGAAGGTATTAGAATCAGTTGATCTTGTCCTTACAGAGTAACATTGAAGTATTCTTTACACTCTTTTATCTGTTTATCTCTATTACTTTTACTATCCCTTTACACATAAGTTCTTATTTTTGGTTGAGCAATCAAGAAGCATGTTGAGTCTGCTATTTTACAGCTCCATTGGTTCTTTTTTCTAAGATAAGGAAAAGCTAGGGGCCAAGGGATTGGAAGCAAGAGAGTAGGTGCTTAAGGAACTTTCCAAAAGATAGCTCTTAATAGCTTTTCGCTTCTCTCTTGGAAATATCTCTCACAATGACTGGTTTGTAAAGTGACAGTGTGGTGGTATGAAGAACTTTACTTTCTCACTGTGTGGGCGTGGGCAAGTTACTTACCTCTCTGCCTTTGAAAAATGATAATAATAATATTCCACAAAATTTTTGTAAGAGTTAAGAGAGATACTATAGGGCAATTACTTAGCTTGGGTTTGCCTATTAATGCTTCTAATAATAAATGGTAGCTAGTGGTAGCATAGTGCCTAAGGCACTTGACTGCTAACCAGAAGGCTGGCGGTTCAAATCCACCAGCCACTCCTCGGAAGGAAGGTTGGGCATTCCTACTTCCGTAGTGATACTGCCTTGGAAACCCAAGGAGGGGTCGCTATGAGTCGGGGCCGACTTGATGGCAAATAACAACAACAACAACAACAGTTTTATTGGGAGCTCTGGTGGTGTAGTACCTAAGGCAACTGACTGTTAACCAGACGACTGGTGGTTTAAACCCATCAGCCACTCCTTGGAAGGAAGATTGTTTTATTAAGACTGTTTTATTATCATTATTCTTGCTGTTAAATTATCTCTATTTCTAAATTCATTTCATTTTAGGCAAACAGGTCTTCTTGGTAATTGTTGTGATTGGTGTAGACCAGAGCTTTTATCTATTGATAGTTTGGATGGGATAATGTTTTGTTGGGGAGGGAAGTTGTCTTTTCCATTTTAGGATGTTAAGCAACATTCTTGGCCTTTATCCTTAGATAAAAGTGTCACCTCCTCCCAGTTGTAACAACCAGAAATCACTTCAAACAGTGCCAAATATCTCCTGGGGGCAAAATGGCCCCAAGTTGAGAATTCCAACTCTACAGCAGGACTGCCATTTCAGTGGGTAAATCTCCTTTTTTTCTTCTTTTTAACCAGAAACAAATTTGGGGGCATATAAAAGGGAACGTTATACTTTACTACATTATTAAAGATTTCTTGAAATTTTATGGCAAAAAATATATACTCTGGGGGCTACTTCTCACTAAACTATCAGTTTTGCTTTCCTATTTTTTTTTTTTCCTTTCTTCTCCTTATTTGCTAAGCATCTTCATTAGCTTGGTGTCTTCTAGTTCTAATTCTCTTTGTTGATATGATATACTTACCCTGCTCTGGGTCTTGGTAGCCGTCTCTTCAGAAAGGCCTTTCCAGGCACGACACATTGCTCTCTGCAGTGATTTGGTGTCACTTTGGCTCTGGCTTGGCTCTAGATTTTGGGTAGCTGCCTCTTCAGAAAGGCCTTTCCTGACTAAATCTTCTCTTGAGAAGATAAAACAGAGAAAAAAGTAGATTTGTACTTTTTGTAGCTTTTTATCTGTATTTCCTAGAAGAGCAAATGGTCTCCATTGTCTCTTTTCTAATCTCGTCCATCAGATCAATCCAGTATATTGAGAAATTAATAAATCCCTTATAAAATAGTCTTTTAAAGAATTGAATTCTCCAGCACATGTGTAGCAGGCCATGGCTTTTCCCTGTTTTGCCCCTGTGCAGGATCAGACACCTGTGGCTGCTGTTAAAAATCCAGTCTGCCCTGAGTTCTTGAACTTTGACAAGAAATTTTTAGTTCAGCTTTAATTCCACTAACCAGTACTCCTTAGAACAGTCTGTATGCTTAGCAGCCATTACACCAGGGCCAAGTCCTGGACGACCTTTAGCACCAGTTGCTGTGCATTGAGTCAGTTCTGACTCATGGCAGCCCCATGTGTGTCGGAGAGAACTGTGCTCCTTTAGGGTTTTCAGGGGCCGATTTTTCAGAAGTGGCTCACCAGGCCTTTCTTCCAAGGCACTTCCAGGTGAACTTGAACCTCCAGCCTTTCAGTTGGCAGCTGAACACATTAACCCTTTGCACCACTTAAGAACTTCAGGCAACCCTTGAGAGACAACTTTTGTCTTTTCCTCTGCTCTTTGGCCAATTGTGTACCTTTATCTGGCCTGTACTCGCCTTCTTCACAGCATCTGGCTCTTCTCTGAGCTCCGGCCTACTTGCCTGAGCCCTAATGCCCTTTAGCCAGTCCGCCTTTGCTGCGTTCGATCTTGTTCCTTTGATCACTAAAATAAAAAAATATTTCCCTTTTTATGTTTATTTGCTTCTACTCATACTAAAGGAATTTTTCCTTATGGTTTTAACAGCTGGCTTTCTATAGTCTATAGCTCGTATTTTCTTATTAGAAAACAAAACAAGATTTGATACATTTGGCTTGCAAGACACCTTTCTAGATACAGCTAGTGGATCAGGAAGATGAATAATTTCTTCTATAATTTCAATAATTTCTTCTATCTGTTCAGCAGTAGAAGTAAGCTGTATGCATCTGATTAACTACAGATGGAGGGTAGGAGTAAAATAACAAGTACAAATAACTAGGACCAAAGGGCAGATGTTATTTTGACATAGTATAAGGAAAAACCTTTAACAGAGCTCTCTACCAATGGATAGAGCTAATTAGGTATAGCGGGGAAAGGCCAAATCTTTGGAATTAGTCCTGGATTAATCTCTCTGTTCAATCAGATAATAACTGTGTGATCTTGGACAAGTTATTTAACCTCTCTGAACCTCAGCCACCCCCCCCCCCAGTGTGTAAAAGTGGGATAAATAATAACTTTCTTGAGTTCTTAGGACTAAATAAGATAGTAGTTAACATGACTAGCACAGTAGATAATACACAGGAGGCTTGAAGTAATTACAAGTTTCTGCCGTGGGTAGAGGAGCTCTGGTGGTGCAGTGGTTAAAGCATTCACCTCTAACCAAAAATTTGGCAGTTTGAATGCAGCATCCACTCAGAGGAAGAAAGATGAGGCAGTCTGCTTCTTTAAAGATTTACAGCCTTAGAAACCCTATGGGGCAGTTCTACTCTGTCCTATAGGGTCAATATGAGTCAGAATCATTTGGTTTGGCTTTGACGAGGTAGCGATAAGGTAGAGCTGTCATGTCAGAGAAACCACGTAGGTCTTTCGCAGGCATCATGATCGGCCTAACCCACTGCCATCGATAGATTCCGACTCAAAGGCAACCCCCATTGGGTTTCCAAGGCAGTGAATCTTTACAGAAGTAAATGGCCCCATCTTCCTTCCAAGGAGCCGATGGTGGGTTTGAACCACCAACCTTCTGGTTAGCAGTCAGATGCGTTAGGCACTACACCACCAGGGCTGGAGTCACCTTAATCCAGGGTTTGAGATTATAGCTTTTGAGAATTCAGGGTTTGTGAGAGAATAGATGAAGATCAAGAGACTGACACACTAAATTTTCTAAATTTTAAGAGACTTGTATATGAACCAGAATGTTGATTTAGAGTGTATTGGTCCTCTAGTGCTAGTGCTTTGAGGTTGTCAAAGAATTCACGTTGCTTGGTTCTACAATCAATGCCAATGGAAGCAGCAGTCAGGACATTAGATGACGTGTAGCATTGGGAAGGTCAACCACGAAGGAACTATTTCAAGTGCTGAGGAGCAAGGATATCTCCTTGAGGACTAAGGTGCACCTGACACAAGCCATGATATTTCCAGTCGCCTTGTATGCATGTGAGAGCTGGACAATGAATAAGGAAGACTGAAGAAGAGTTGATGCTTTTGAGTTGTGGTGCTGGCGAAGAATGCTGAAAGTACCATGGACTGCTAAAAGAACTAACAGATCTGTCCTGGAGGAAGTGCACCCAAAATGTTCCTTGGAAGCAAGAATGGCCAGACTTTGGCTCACCTATTTTGGTCATGTTGTCAGAGGGACCATTCCCTGGAGAAGCATGTCATGCTTGGTAGGGTGGAGGGTCGACGAAGGAGGAGGAGGCCTTCGACGAGATGGGTTGACAGGGTGGCTCTGATGATGGGCTCAAGTATAGCAGGGATCATGGAGCTGGCGCGGGATCGGGCGGTGTTTTGTTCTGCTGTGCATGGGGTCGCTATGAGTCAGAAATGACTCAATAGCACCTAAAAACAACAACAGTGCTATTCTAACAGAAGATACCACAAATGGGATGGCTTTAACCAACAGGGATTTATTCTTTTAGAGTTTTGGAGGCTATAAGTCTGAGTTCAATGTACCATGCTCTAGGGGCTGGGTGGAAGCCCACTGAAGCTGGAGGATTTTCTTAACTCAGGCATCTGCTGGCTGCTGAGGCTAAGGACAACAAATAAAATGACACAGTCCCAAGAATACCAAACAGTATGGCAGACCACTAGTTCAAGCCCAGAAACAGTCCCAAGATCGGCAGGAAACATGGCAGGCTGCTGAGTGAAGACTCAGCTACATGCAGGGTCCAAGGGTGCCAAAAAGCTGCAGACAATTCACAGAGCTTCTCCTTATATTCTGGAAGCAGACAACATCCCTAAAGCAGCTACTCAGCTGCTCGTGGCAGATTCCACTGTGGAGCTGATTACCAGTCTCATCATGGGAAATAACCACAACCAGCTGCCCAGCCATTCAAAACCAGGCCCACCCAAGTTAGCCTTAACTACCACATGGAGTGAGGGTTATTTTTTCCCATCATATAGAGTTTCCATTTTTCCCATCGTATGGAATTTTCATTTTTCCCAATGGGGTGCTCCTTCTAGATTTAGTAGGGAAGCCAAATTAGTAAGCAGATAGTTTGAAGAGCTTAGGCTCAGAACCACAAACATGGTCATCAAAGGATGAATAGCCCTTCTTCACAACTGGGTGAAAGAACACTTTTCCTTAGCACACTGTGTTTTTCTAAGTAAATGCAGAGTTTGTGTTCATCAGACTCTGGCTCTCTCCCTTGCCAGCCTGGAGTGTGATGAACACATGCAGTTACCTGGCTTCTCCCTTCTTGGATTTCATGCTGACTATCCCTCTCCTTAACATTGTTTTTCTTTAATTAGTGCATAATACTGTTGATTAGATTTAAGCTCTCATAGGTGTTTTCTCATTCTTGGTGTGTTGCTTTGATACTATACCAAGATGCCAACTTTAACCTAGTTAAATCTTCTGGGTTCATTCTACAATGACTTATCTCATTCCATCTCATCCATTATGTGTATATTATTTATTAAGTTTGTTTCAGAGGATTCTGGAGGGCAAAGTGTGGTACAGTGCTATGTAGTAAAATTGATTTCCATTCTTCCCCATTCCCAACAATAAATAGTTTTCCAGTGTAAGAGTCATCTATTGGGGCTATTAAAAAGCAAACTTTATGCTTTGAGCTGGGAACTGGGTCAGATAATTTACAAGGTACATTCCATATGTTTTATTTTTTTTTATGTAATTTTATTTACTTTGTTGTTGTTGACGCTGTACACAGCAAAACATACACCAATTTAACAGTTTCTACATGCACCATTTAATGACATTCATTACATTCTTCCACCTATGTAACCATTCTGACTCTCTTCTTCCAGTTGTTCCTCCCCCACTAACATAAATTCACTGCCCCCTAAGTTTCCTTTCTGATCTTTTGAGTTGTGGTTATCAATTTGATCCCATATAGATTGTTCTTAAGGTGCATAATGCTCAAGGAAGACATTTTTTTTTCTAGTTAAATTGAACTGTTGTTTGATTTTAAGAAGACTTCAGGTGATATTTTTAGTTTAATGTTTAAAGATTATGTTAGGGTAATAGTTTCAAGAGTTCATCCAACCTTCATGGCTGTAGGAAGTCTGGAGTCCATGAGAATTTGAAATTTTGTTCTACATTTCCCCCCTTTTGATCATGATTCTTCTTTAGAATCTTTGGTCAAAATGATCAATAGTGGTAACTGGGCACCATCCAGTTCTTCTGGTCTCATGCCAATGGAGACAATTTCATGGAGGCAGTTATCCACACATTCCATATCCTCCTCCTATTCCTGACTTTCCTTTTTCCTCTTTTGTTCCAGGTGAATAGAGACCAATTGTTGTCTTGGATGGTTGCTTGCAGGCTTTTAAGACCCAGGCACTATGCTTCAACCTAGGAAGTAGAACTAAACATGTTATTAGCCCATTTAACTGGGATGTCCCATGAAACCATGACCCTAAACCTCCAAACCAAGAAACCACATTCCATGAGGTTTTTAGTTGTATATAAGTGGTCTCAGTAGCTACTCTTGTGTGTGTGTGTCTCATCATCATTATAAATATATCTATCACAAAACTTTTTCCAATTCAACTTTATACAGGTGTCCAACTTGTTGACAGTAATTAAAGTAATCAGCTGTGCAACCTTGCCCTTAATCAATGCAATATTTCCATCACTTTTAACCTCCCTTTTCCTGCCCTCCCTCCTGCTCCTGGTAACCACTAATGAACTTTGTTCTCTCTCTAAAAATAAACCAAACTCACTGCCATCGAGTCAGATCCAACTCATAGTGACCCCTCTTTGGGTTTCTGAGGTGGTATCACTACAGAAGTAAATTACTCAATCTTCCTTCCGACAAGTGGCTGTGAGTTTGAACCACAAGCCTTCTGGCTAGCAATCAGATGCCTTAGGCACTATGCCACCAGAGCTCCTTTGTTCGCTATACATTTGCCTTTTATAAGTGAGATCATACAATGTTTGTCCTTTCGTGATTGAATTTTTTCACTTAGCATGATGTAGCCAACTTTTATGATTTTTCTGAAACTTTTTGTGAGCTCTGGTAGCATAGTGGCTAAGGCACTTGACTGCTAACCAGAAGGCTGGCGGTTCAAACCCACCAGCCACTCCTTGGAAGGAAGATGGGACAGTCTACTTCCGTAGTGATACTGCCTCGGAAGCCCAAGGAGGGGTCGCTATGAGTCAGGTCTGACTTGACGGCACGTAACAACAACAACAACAACTGAAACTTTTTATCTCTTTATTGGATTTCTTGGGAGCTCTGGTGGTGTAGTGCCTAAGGCATTTGACTGCTAACCAGAAGGCTGGCGGTTCAAACCCACCAGCCACTCTTCGGAAGGAAGGTTGGGCAATCTACTTCCTAGTGATACCGCCTTGGAAACCCAAGGGGGGTTGCTGTGGGTCGGATCTGACTCCATGGCAGTGAATTGTTTTTTTTTTTTTTAATTGGATTTTTTGGCCCTAGTATCCAGATTTATCATCTTCTCTCTCATTGTTTTATTTTGGGTCTGACTCAATGGCACATAACAACAACAACAACAGACCCCACAAATTTATTGAATTTATTGCCTTCTCTTTTGCTGAAGTATTTTCTAAAGTATCAGTTATGCCTTGGTTGCAATTCTGTAGTGTTGTCATCTAAAAAATGCGGACATGATCTTATTAACATGAGCAGTATTCTCTTCTGTCCCCTTGATGTTGAATTTTAACCATTCTTTGAATTGTGCTTTTGCTTTGTATTATTTTTGCATGTGAGGAATTAATTTTTGTTCAGATTTCTTACTACTTTCTTCATATTTGTGGAAAGATTTTTAATGATCGGCTTTATTTTACTTACTGGTATTTAAGTACTTTTTTCTGCTTTCATAAGTGAAAATTTCCATTCTCAAACAATGATTTTATTGGTATATACAAATTAAGGAAGGGATGTTCACTTTAGTGCTGTCTTGCCAAGACTCTTCCAGTTATTTGTACTGTTATTTGTCACATAATACAGAGCATCCTATAATTATTTGAAAATATATTATGAATTCTACAGATTAACTCAGCCCTGGCCATTGTTAGATCCTGTGTTCTTAACTAGTCTTCATAGACCAGAGGCCCAGGAAAAGGATAAAGATAAGGCAGTCATATATTCCTCATATGAGACATGTCCTTAGACTGCTCTCTAGTCGCAGGATGTGGCAAATTGGAAATCTCTTTAATAGGGACCTGCCCTAACCATAAACACATCTATAAGTGGGTAGGGTTAATGGAAGACTCAAAAGACTCCTCCTCCCCCTTGTAAAAGATCCTACTGCAGTACTTCTGTTTAATCCATAACTGCTGAACACCTGCAGCCATAGCCTCTGGGACCCTCAGTCCAGAGCCTCCCCTTACTTGCCTTACTTCATGTAGAAGACAGACTCTAGTGTGACCCCCTAATGAGCCCAACCTACACTCTTGCATAATCCCCCACCCCTCCCCTTGAGTGTAGGCTGAACTTGTTGACTCACATCTAAAGAATAGAATCACTGTCAGTGCAGTGATCGGGCACCGAGGCACAGAAGTTCTGGAATCCTCAAGCTAGGCTCTTAAAGCAGACAAAACAAACAGGCTTTGCAGAGATAAAGTAAATAAATAACAATAAGGAAAATAAATCTGGGCCATTAAAAAGCTTTCCAAGCAAGGAGTTAGAAAAAAATTAATTCCCCAAATGCAAAAATAAACAAAACAAAAAAGCAAAACATAAGCAGTGATAAGATGTCAGTTTTGAGATTAGGTTATATAGTAAAACCTGTGAAAGCTGGAACCTGTGTAAGGTGGAGATCTGTCAGAGAAGGAAAACTTGAATATTTCCCTCTAATGGAGAGTAATAGAAAAGTGGTAAGACTGCACCCTGTTTTCTGTCAAAGGCAGAAAACTTGCAAGACCTGGAAAAATAAGGCAGTCCCATGGAATTCCAGCTCTCACAGGTTTCACTATAAAAAAGACTGGCTTCCCTCTTCAGTGCTCTCTCTTCCTCTGTGGTGGATCACTCACTCTGGAGGAGACCACCTCCCATGTCACGAGCAATCGACATGAATGAACTTAGAAGTGGATCCTCTGAGGCCTGCTGGTGGATATGCCGGTGAGTTTGGAATTGGTCCTTACCCAGTCAAGCCTTGAGATGGCTGCAGTTGTAGCTGACCCCATCCTTAGCTCTTCACAAAAGACCCTGAGCCAGAGCAAGCCAGCTAAGTCACTCCCAGATTCCTGATCTACTAAAATGGTGAGGAAATACATGGTTGTTTTCAGCTGTTAAGTTTCAGGATAATTTGTTAAACAACCATAGATAATACAGCACTCTCAATTGCTCTGGTCTGGCCTGCTTCTCCTGAAACCTAGTCTTCCTATTTTTCCTCCAAACCAGTCTAATCCCAGGTTGGATGGCTGTCATTGGGATTCAGCCAAGGGCATCCTTGTTAACCTCTCTGAAACCCAGCTTCTTCAAATGTGAGGATTGGTTGGCCAAATGATTTCTACTATCCCCAAACTTCCATGGTGCTGTGTTTCCTCAGGCTCTGTCTCCAGTTTCTTCAAAAAATCAGTATGAGAACTGATCGTTAGAACGAGCCAAATTTTATTCACACTGGGGACCTTGCTTTCCAGGTTGATCTGGGGAGCGGGGGAGGTAATGATCACTCTGGGGTCTGTGCCTAGAAGTAGCAGAACTGCATCTGTCTTGCTGAATCTTCAAAATCTCTTCAATATTCTTATCTTCCAGGGTTTCTCCTTTCTCTCCCATTCTCAATTGTCACTTCTCCCTGGCCACACTGACTTCAGGCAGTTAGGCCACACTGACCTCAGGCAGTTAGGGTGGCCCCAGGAATATCAGAGGCAGACTGCCTAAGAGGCAGAGCCCAGAGAGTGGTAGTAAAGAACTCAGTAAACAAGATGGCCAATTTTTCAATCTAAGATTGTAGAAATGGATGTTTTATATACTCTAAGCTCTTTGGTTTGGATGCAATTTGAATCCCAGCTCAACATTCCTGCCTGGACCCAGAAATCATTGACTTTGTATGTCAAAGGGTTTCCTCTGCTGCTCTAGGGAGAGAGAGAGAGGGAAGAGTTGGGTGGAGGGTGCACAGGGCAAAGGAAGGGAGGTGAGACTTGCCGAGAGTTTAGCTGAGGCTTGTAGAATTAGAGTCTGCACAGGCAGCCCTGGGCATACACAGAGACTCCAAGAATGTGAGACATAGAGGAAGCAGGTAGGGGAAAGGTTCTCAAAGGGGCTTAAAGGGTGGTGTCTTATGATACACTGATCCATCTGGCCCACTGAAGCTTGGAGCAGAGCATGTCTTCATTAATGATGGGCTTCACCCCATGCAACAAGTTCTCCTTCTGATAGTAGTCGTTGCATGTCTGGAGATCAGTGAGAGGCACTTTTAGCTCCTTCATCAACTTGATGTCTTTAGAGTCAAAAAGGGTCAAAGTTATCTTAAAGAGTTAGGAAATGGCTTTCACCTATGGGTACAGATTCCATGCCTCTGATTTTCAGGGATAGTCTTGGTTTCAAATATTCTGCCCCTTGGAAAGAAGGTTGAGCAGTCTACTTCTGTAGTGATACCACCTCATAAACCCAAGGAGGGGTTGCTATGAGTTGGATCTGACTCTACAGCAGTAAGTTTGGTTTTATTTTTGGTATGGCAGACAACACCCTGATTTTTGGCTGGGGAAGCAGCCTGCAGGCTGAGCTCCCTGGCTCTGAACAAGACTGAAGGCAGTCACTCCCACTTGGTTGGGACAAGTTATGAATAGAAAACTCTTTTGATTCAGGGAAATTCAAAGCAGTGAATGATGCAGACCTAAATCAATTGGCTTTGGAGTCATTTTATTCTTACATAGAAATAAAGGGTGAGTCTTCTAATAGTCTGAGAGAAATTTAGACTGTTGACACAGAAATGAAGCTCTACTTTTAGTTTGACATAGAAACTTGCTCAGAAGCTTTACTTTCCTGAACATGTCTGTGTGTCTGCTTCTTCTACCCACCTACCCACACACATTCCACCCAGGTAGAGAGGGAGAACTATATTACTACTTCCCAGACTGAACAGAACTATCCTTTCTCTAAGCTTATCACTCTATCCTTTTCACTCTTAGGAGTCCCTAGGTTGCATAAATGGATAAGTGGTCAGCTATTAGCTGGAAAGTTGAAGGTTTGAACCCACCCAGAGGCACCTTGGAAAACAGGCCTGGCATCTGCTTCTGAAAGGGCACAGACTTGAAAAGCCTATGGAACAATTCCACTCAGCACACATGGGGTCGCCCTGAGCAAGAAATGACTCTTTGGCACCTAACAACAACAATCACCATTGCTAAGCAAGAGAAAAAGCAAGAATAAATAAGCAAAGAGATTACATCAGAAGAAATATGAAGGGGGCACAGGAAAGGTACAAGGTCAAGGAAAAGAAGTCTCTAGGACCTACAAATTAATTGCTTAGAGAGTGCACTCACTGTATCTGGTGCTAGACTTGAGATAGAGAGCAGGGGAAACAGTATCATTTGAGGAAATAGAGACCAGGTGGTCTACTTATCCTCACTTTGGTGTATCCCAGAATAGCCATCCATCCAGTCACCCAGCAGGAGGTTGAGTTCTTCAGCTGCTATGCAGATGAGTGGAGGTGATGGGCAGGATAACAGGGCTAAAGGAAATGGGTAGTAGAATGTAGTTCTACTACAGCAATGGCATTAGATGTGTTTTCCTGGAAGTCAGGGTAGGGAGTAATCCTGGACATGGGTATTATGGTCATTTTGGAGTCTGGGCAACTGTCTTAGTTATTTAATGCAGCTATAATAGATATACCACAAGTGGCTGGTTTTAACAAACAGAAATATATTCTGTTTCAGTTTAGGAGGCTTGTTGCTGTTGTTGTTATTTGCCGTCGAGTTGGACCCAATTCATAGCGACCCCTCCTTGGGTTTCCAAGGCAGTATCACTACGGAAGTAGGATTGCCCAACCTTCCTTCTGAGGAGTGGCTGGTGGGTTTGAACTGCCAGCCTTCTGGTTAGCAGTAAAGTGCCTTAGGCACTATGCTACCAGAGCTCCCGGCTAGAAATCACTAGAAACCACTGAGAATCATGGCCCAGCCAAGTTGACACACATTTTGGGGGGACACAATTCAATCCATGACAGCGACCAAAGATCTGAAGTGACCCCACCAATACCTTGTATTTTCTGACATCCTCAGACCTGAGAAGAAGGAAGCAGAAAAAGTACTATGGGTTTCTGTGACTTTCTCATGCACTGTCATAGCAGAAGTGGTGTTCGGAGGTTAGATCTGTCCTCTAGCTTCTCCTTAACTTCTCATTGCCTCAGCAATTACTGAGCATCTCCTGGAGATACCAATGAGAATAAGATAGACATGAACTGGACCTCATAGAGTTATATGTATATTGAAGGAAGAGAGAGAGGCCAGCAACAAAAGTACAAAATGTAAAATTGTGATAAATGTTCCAAAGACAACAAACAGGATTTTAAGATAGAGAATAAACGAACAGGAGTCTTTGAATTGGGTGCTGGGGAAGGTCTCCCCGAAAAGATAACTTTTCAATTGAGTCACAAAAGATAGTAGTCAGCTATGCAAAGAACTATAACAAAAAGTATTTAAAAGCATTTCAGACAGAGGAATAACTTATACAAAGGCCCTGGGGGTGAGAAGGAGCTTGGTAGTTTCTAGAAACTGAAAGAAAAATTATTGCTAAATGGGCTGAGCTTGGAAAAGTGAGCAGATACTTGATAACTCACAGTTTGTAAACTGTGATAAAGCATTTGGGTTTTATTCTAGGGTGCATGGACAGCCATTGGGGAATTTGAAGGAGATAATGATATGATCTCATCTCTGTCTCTTAAATATGTCACTTTGTTGTGTGGCAGATGGACTGAAGGGGCCAGACTGAAAGGAGCAAAATCTGATATGCTACTGCAGTGGTCCAGAACAGCTATGCTAGAGTCTGAATATATTTTAGAAGTGGTACTGACAGGACTGGTGTGTGGCTTGAATGTGGAGGGTAAGGAAAAGAGAAGTATCATATTTCTGACTTAAGCAGCTGGTTATGGTGTTGAATGGCATGGAGGAAGGCAGGGAGCAAGAGAAATGAGTTTGGGGTTGTGGGGATAGTGGTAGTGGTAAAGTAATTGTGTTTTGACTGTGTTACCTTGGTGATGCCAGTGAGACATCCAAATGGAAATGGACCAGCTACTTTTCTCTTTCCTGTTTTGCCTCAATCTCTACCTGTTGTAATCTGTTCTTTGCTTTCCTTGTTGTTAGGTGTTGTTGAGTCAGTCTCAACTCAATTCCATCAAGTCGACTCATAGCGACCCTGTGTACAACAGAATAAAACACGTCTTGGTCCTGCACCATCTTCACAATCATTGCCATGTTTGAGCCCAGATTTTTTAAAGAGGTTTTTTGCAGCAAGTTTGATTTCATGACATTTGATTTCATGGGTGTTGATTGTGGATCCTAGTAAATGAAATCCTTGATACCTTCAATATTTTCTCCATTTATCATGATGTTGCTTATTGGTCCACTTGTGAGGATTTTTTCTTTAAGTTGAGATGTAATCCATACTGAAGGCTGTATACTCCATGATCTTCAGCAAGATGGACTCATCTGCGTATCGCAGGTTATTAATGAGTCTTCCTCCAATCCTGATGCCACATTCTTCTTCATACAGTCCAGCTTCTTGGATTATTCGCTCAGCATACAGACAATAATTATGGTGAAAGGATGTAACTCTGACATGTACCTTTTCTGATTTTAAACGATGCAGTATCCAGTTGTTCTGTTCAAACCACTTCCTCTTGGTCTATGTGCAGGTTCCTCTTGAGCAAAATTAAGTGTTCTGGAATTCCTATTCTTCTCAGCATTATCCATACTTTGTTATGGTCCACACAGTCAAATGCCTTTGCCTAGTCAACAAAACACAGGTAAACATTGTTCTGGTATTCTGTACTTTCGGCCAAGATCCATCTGATGGTAGCAATAATATCCTTTGTTCCACTCCCTCTTCTGAATCTGGCTTAGATTTCTGGCAGTTCCCTATTGATACACTGCTACAGCTGTTTTTGAATTATCTTCAACAAAATTTTAGTGAAGGTCGTAGTCTTTGATGTTCATCAGTAAGTGCTTCAAGTGGCCCTAGATGACTGAGTATAATTGCCCTGTGGGGTTTCCGAGACTGCGATCTTTACAGGAACAGATCACCAGGTCTTTCTCCCACAGAGCTCCTGTTGGGTTTAAACCTCCAGCCTTTAGATTAGCACCTGAGTGCTTAACCATTGCACCACCAGATCTCCTTGCCTGCCTTAGTCAACACATATTTACTGGATCTATGTTGTGAATAGGACTGATTTGAAGCAGACTCTATAGAGAAGCATAGATCATGGGGCTGCTTTTAAGGTGACATAGTTGGAGAGAAGGGGAATCAAGAGTCATTCCAGGGGTTTTACTAATAATTTATATCTTGTTCACTTAAAAAATCAGGCAGAGTGTATGGAAGCTTCATGATAACATTTGTATGTGGCACAGAGTATTCATTCCACTTCATTTTCAGCTTTCCATGGGTCAGTTTGGAGGATTTTTGGATTCAGACAAGTCATATAACCTAAGTGCTGAGTAAATATTGGTTACTATTTTAATAACATGAGGATGAGGGTGAGGATGAGGATGAAATACTTGTTGAGAATCTTTAATGTTCTAAGCCCTGTGCTTGGCTCAGGGGTCATTATGGATAAAATAAAAATGAGCATGGTTAGGAGGCCTGTAGAGAAAAGGCGAAATTATACTTCCAAAAATCAAGGATGGGATTATTGTTATTGCAATAGAGAGTTAATTTAACTTGAAGCTTTCTAGAGGCCAAGCCAGAAAAAAAAATAAGATGGGCAAGGTGGTGTAGGTGCCTAAGGCACTTGACTGCTAACCAGAAGGCTGGAGGTTCAAACCCACCAGCCACTTCTTGGAAGGAAAGTTGGGCAATCTACTTCCTTAGTGATACCTCCTCAGAAACCCAGGGAGGGGTCGCTATGAGTCGGTCTGACTTAATGGCAAATAACAACAACAACAACATGAAGCTCGCATTGTCTGACGCTAAGAAATACACTCTTTAGTCAGGAGATAGGTTTTTCCCCTTGGCAATAAATTCAATGCATTTGTCACAATATTGTAAAAATCACATTGGTTAACACATTAACACATTGGTTAATGAGTAGTTTTGTAGGGGACTGAGAAATATTTCTTATCTTTTATGTAATACTGACACCATCATTTTGAATCTTGATTCAAACATTTTTGTGAAGAGCTAAACTCAGTTAATGGAAGTATTTGTATTTTTTGTTATGTACGTTGAAGCAAAAGTAGGACTTGGGGAAGATGCCTTTTCCTCTTTCAAATACCACTCTACAGAAGCTGTGTTTTGGTGAAGTCTGTATTTATTATGCACCATATAGTCATGGGACTGTCTTGACTTTTATGATACAAGCTAATGGATCCGGCTTGTATTTGTTTCTATGAAAGCTCATCTGAGCTTTGCTTGGTTATGGGCTACAGGAAGGCCTGTGGGAAGAACAATGCCAGTGCTAAATAAGTGTACCAAGCACTTCCTCAAGATACCAAATTTCACCTTTCCCTATTTAGAAGGAAATAGATGAGGCCTCAGAATGGGAAGCAAAAAAAAAATCTGATTAATAACACCCAGAAGTTAGAGATTTTAGGATACTGTCTGTACAATTTATAATATAATGTTGGTGGTGTTAGATGCTATTGAATCAATTCCAAATCACAGTGACCCCATGTGTGCAGAGTAGAACTGCAGTCCATATTTTTTTTTCTTTTGGTTGTTTTGTTTTCTTTAAATTTTATTTATTCTGTTGTTGTTAAGAATAGACACAACAAAACATATACCAATTCAACAGTTTCTACATGAACCATTTAGTGACACTGATTACATTTTTTGAGTTGTGCATCCATTCTCAGTCTCCTTTTCTGAGTTTTTCCTCCTTCGATAACATAAACTCACTGCCCCCATAAGTTTCCTATCTCATCTTTTGAGTTGCTGTGTCACTTTGATCCCTTATAGATAGTTCTTAAAAGAGCATAAATGTTCAAGGTAGACCTTTCTTACAAGTTAAAGCTGAATTACTGTTTGGTTTTAGGAAGACTTCAGGGGATGTTTTGGGGTTTAAGGTTTAAAGATTATCTTAGGCAATAGATAGAAGTTCATCCACACTCCATGGCTCCGAAAAGTCTGGAGTCCATGAGAATTTGAAATTTTGTTGTGCATTTTCCCCCTTTCAATTAGATTCTTCTCTGGAATCTTTGATCAAAATGTTCAATAATGGTAGCATCCACTTCTTCTGGTCTTAGAGCAAAGTAGGCAGTGGTTCATGGAGGCAATTGGCTACATATGCCATATCCTCCTCCTGTTCCTGACTCTCTTTCCTCTGTTGTTCTAAGTGAATAGAGACCAACTGTTGTCCCTTGACTGGCCAACCAAGGGTTTTCATGGCTATGACCTTTTGGAAGCACATTGTTAGGCCTATCTTCTTAGGTGCCTCCAGGTGAGTTCAAATCACCAGGCTTTCAGTTAGTAGCTGATCCCTTAACTGTGTGTGCTACCCAGGGACCTTATAATAGGGAATTACAAACTAATGGTTAAGTACTTTGCTGCTAACCAAAACATCAACAGTTTGGACCTACCAGCTGGCCCATGGGAAAAAGGGCTGACAATCTATTCCTATAAAGATTTCAGTTTGGGAAACTCTGAGGTAGTTCTACTCTGTTCTGTAGGGTCACTATGAATTAGAATTGACTCGATACCACACAGCAGTAACAGAGAGGGATAGAAAGTTTAAAATCTTTGTTATAATCCAAATTGTTCCCTTAGCTTACAAAGGGAATAAATCTTATAAGAACATAATATTGTTTAGATGTGTTGTTGTTATGTGCCGTTGAGTCAGACCCGACTCATAGCGACCCCTCCTTGGGTTTCCGAGGCAGTATCACTACGGAAGTAGATTGCCCAACCTTCCTTCCATTAGATGTGTCAAATGGATCTAAATAGCTTAACATGTGATCAGTTATAAAAGCTTGACAATTTTTTTACAGTTACATGACATTTTCATCCTTATAATGACTGTTTTCATTTCCATTTCCATTTCATTTTCATCTCCATTCATAGATATATGAAGAAACTGAGGCCTTTAGAGGTTAAACAATTTCCTGGTCTAGTGATCAAATGGGAGCTCTGGTAGCTTAATGCCTAAGGCACTTGACTGCTAATCAGAAGGCTGGCGGTTCAAACCCACCAGCCACTCCTCGGAAGGAAGTTGGGGCAATCTACTTCCGTAGTGATACTGCCTCAGAAACCCAAGGAGGGGTCGCTATGAGTTGGGTCCGACTCGATGGCACATAACAACACAACAACAACAGTGATCAAATTCAAACCCAGATCTCCTCATTTTTCAAGTAGTAATTTTCCCCTCAACAGATGCCTCCAACTTCAGAAGATACCATTTATTTTTTTCAGCGATCATTTATTCAGGGCTCATGCCAGGCACTGTTTAGGTTCAGGGCATAGAGAAATGAATGATCTAGAAAAACTAATATGTTCCCTGTCCTCAGGGAACATACTAGTTGTAGGTCAGATCTTAACAATTGCTTTGAAGAAAAATAAAGCAGATTGAGGAGAATAGGGATGCTGGGGGTGGGATTTGCTTTTTAATAATATGGTCTTTAAGCACATCACTTAGATGATTTCTGAGCAGAGACCTAAGGGAAGACAGGAAATGAGCCAGGTAGATAACTTAGGGAAAGGAGGTCCTAGCACAGAGAACCAGCAGCTACAAAGGCCCTAAGGCAGAGTTGTGTTTGGGGCATATGAGAAACATTGTGGATGAAGCCAAATGACTGAGGGGCTCCAGTGGTCAGAAATGAGAATGGGGTTCAGATCTTGTAGACCCTGGTAGGACATTGGAAGGACTTTGGCTTTTATTTTCAGTACAATGGGAAGATTTTGATCTGACTTCAAATATTAAGTGGATCACTCTGGCTGTTGGGTTGAGAATGGTCAAGGCTAGAAGCAGGGAGACCAGTCAGAATATTAATGCAGTAATCTGGCCAGGAGGTGACAGTGGCTTTGGGGTAAAGCTGTGGAGGCAGAGATGATGAGAAATGGCAGATTGTGGTTACATTTTGAAGATAGAATCAATAGGATCTGCTGATGGATTGGATGTGGAGTGTGAGAGAAAGAGAAGAATCAAGGATGACTCAAGATTTTTGGCCTAAGCATCTGGAAGTGCGGTATTACCATTTCCTGAGGTTAGGAGCACTATAGAAGGAACAAGTTTCTTGGGGGTAGATTAGGAGTTCATTTGTAGATATGTTAAGTTTGAGATTCCTGTGAGATGTCCAGCTTGAGATGTTAAATAGGCAGTTGAATATATGAATCTGCAATTCTTTGGAGATTGTTTCAAGCTGTAAGATGGGATTAGGGTGTTATCAGCATAGTATTGAAAGCCATGAGATAAGATCACTTAGAGATGAGCATGGATAGAGCCCACCATGAGGTCTAAGGATGGATCTCACCAAAGTCTAGATGAGATGAACAGGAACAAATAAAAGACTGAGACATCTTAGCAGTGAGATGGATAGAGTACTGAGAGTGGCATCCTGAAAGCCAAGTAGAGCGTTTCAAAGAGGAAGGTGCAACCAGCTGTCAAATGCAGCAGATGACTGACAACTATCTATTGTTGTTGTTGTTATGTGCCATCATAATGACCCCTCCTTGGGTTTCTGAGGCCATGTCACTACAGAAGTAGATTGCCCAACCTTCCTTCTGAGGAGTGGCTGATGGGTTGGAAGGCCAGCCTTCTGGCTAGCAGTCAAGTGCCTGAGGCACTATGCTACTAGAGCTCCTAACTATCTATTAGCATCATGGAATGGGTTCAAGAGAGAGGAAAAGGAGAGGGATTGAGGATAGCAAATGATAGTAATTCTTGTAAGTAGCTTTTCTTTAAAGGGAAGCAGAGAAACCATTGGCAGAAGAAGATGCTAGGGGAAGGGGGCACAGAAGTTTTTATTGCTTTGTTTTAAGATGGGAGAAATTACATCATGGAATTATTCAGTGAAGAGGAAGAAATTGATGATGCAGGAAAGAAAGTGGGAGAATTGCAGAAGTAATGTCCTTCAACAGACAAGAGAGCACAGAATCTAACCCACCAATTTTGGGCTAAGGATACTTAAAGTAGAGCACATATAGGCCTTTGGTACAATAAGAACAAACACAAGTATGTGGGCACAGATGCCACTAGGTAGGAGATGTAGTGGTAGAAGTTCTCTGCTGATTTTTTTCTGTTTCCTAAATGAAATAGTAAACACATAATCCACTGAGAGTGAGGCTGGCAGTGGAAGTGTTGCATGTTTAAGGAGAAGGAGTGAAATAGTTATCTTAGAGTGTGGGAGTTGAAGGACTAGGGAAATGTAGTGTGACTGCTGACCAGCAGGAAGGATCCCCTGGGATTTCAAGTGAAATCAATGTACATGTGTGTTCAGCAGTGATCAGCTCCATGGTTGGAAGCTTAGTGAAGGCAGAAGTTTGGCTTTAAAGAGGGTGTGGTTTTCTTAGATGACTATAATGCAAAGGGAGGGAACAAGGGCGTGATTATAATAATTGACCATGAACTTAAGGCTGGTGGTTCAAACCCACCAGCCACTCCTGGAAAGGAAGGTTGGGCAACCTACTTCCATAGTGATACTGCCTCGGAAACCCAAGGAGGGGGGCGCTGTGAGTCAGATCCGACTCAATGGCAGTGAGTTTGAGTTTTTTGAGTTTAAGGTGGAAAAGAGGCAAGTAAGAAATGAGGGGATGTAGAGAGTAAAAGGAGTCTTTGGGTAGCACCAACAAGTAAGCGCTTGACTATTAGCCGAAAGGTTGGCAGTTTGAACCCATCCAGGCCTTTATTTCTAGAAGGTCCCAGGCTTGAAAACCCTATGGAGCAGTTCTACTCTGTAGACATGGGGTTTCCTTGAGTCATCAACTCGATAGCAACTAACAACAATAGTTAAAAAGAGATAAAGATCATTGAATCACAAGCTCTGATGGGCTTGAATCATTATTGGAATTGTCATACTTGCTATAGGGAGTGAGCAAGATAGATAATAAATGGATTGGGAAGGTGGAGTACTTCAAACTGAGATCATGGAAGACTTACTAATAAGAAGCAGTAAAAAGTCTAGGGCAGACCGTAGGAGTAGCATCTGAGATTGGGTAGAAAGGTCCTTCAGTCCTGAAGGCACATTATGGTGGAAAGGCAGTAAAGTTTGGGAGAAGGGGTTGGGGAACAGGCATATTGGGAGAGTTCAGAGAGATCTGTGGTTTCCTCTCTTTCACTTTCCCCTGAGATCTTGAAGATAAGGATCTGGAGGGCCACTTAAATTGGAGAGCTAGAATCGATCCATTAGCCGGTATTCTTTGTTGACTATTACCCAACTGGCAATCAATCCAGCCAAACTACTCTTCCCGACTTCAGTTTTCCATTTGGTTCACAAAACCATCACGGGAGACTTTGTGTTAGGCCCAGGCAGGGAGAGGGTTAGAAATCCTATAGTTACTATTTATTAAAATGTTAATAGGCCTATTTCTCTGTTTTGCTGCTGCCTACTGGGTATAATGTATGGTTGTGTTATTTTTTTTATAACTGTTGAAAAAAATTTAAACACTAGAGAAGTATACGAAGTAAAATTAAGAAGTTTCTTTTCTTACCTTCCGTACTTCTAGCACCTCATGGGTTGTTTTGTGTGCATAATTTCTTTTCCTCTCCCTGCCTTTCCTTCTCTCCCTGTCTGTGCATATATATTTGTAAGGACTATAGATGCATATCTGTGCATGTATATATTTTACCACAGATTAAAATGAAAGTACTCTATATACTACTCTATATAAAAGTTAACTTTTTCACTCGAAGGCCTTCTATACTGGAAGTACATACCAGATTACTGTAGAACACTCTACAGTGCAGAAGTAGCACAACTTTAAAATTGTGTTGGACATTTGTTGTTGTTGTTGTTAAGTGCCGTTGAGTCGTTTCTGACTCAGCGACCCCATGCATAGCAGAACGAAACACTGCCTGATCCCGTGCCAGCCCCACAATCCCTGCTATACTTGAGCCCATCATCGCAGCCACCATATCAATCCATCTC
>NW_006921884.1:3616427-3621355 GCF_000298275.1 Orycteropus afer afer | reverse complement strand
GGGCGTCCCTGAGTTGTCTCTCCTCACCTGTAACCCTGGGGCTGACTGCTCTTCTGTCCGGGTTCCTGGCTTTTTATCCCCTTTCTCCTGCTCTTCCAGCCTGCTACTCTGGGCATTTGGGCTTTCTTTATTTTTTGTTATTATGAGTAATACTGTAATACGTACATTTTTTTACATTTCACACACTTGTGCAGTTATTTTGGCATGAATTGCTTTGACATGAAATTACTAAAGAAGAGACAGTGTGTGTGTTAAAGCCTAATCTATATTGCCAAATTGGCCTCCAAAAAGGTGGCACCAATTTATCATGCTTGAGGGCATCGTTTCTCCCACATCCTCATTCATACTGATTATTTGTCCTCCATTTTGGCCAATCTGACAGGACCATTAGGAGAAGACATTTTAACCAAACTATAATGCACTAATCTGGGGAGAGTACTGAAATTGGGGAATAATAAAAAGAAGATATTTCATTGTAATCTCCTATGCAGAGATGGAATATTAATGCTTCTCCAGATTCTAAGTTAAGTTTAAGCTTAACAGGTGGACCCTTAACTTATTCTTTAGAGAAAGTGAACATGTAGGGGCAGGAATGGAGAGCAACAGAAGTCATCAAAATAAAGAGGACAGATCTGACTCGTGTTTTTGTTCCTAGATGTTGTTTCTAAATTTATTTGTTTTACAGCAAGTTTGCAAATATTTCAGGTTCTCTGGTGAACCCTTATGAGGTACTGATTTCAGATTTTATTTGAATTTAATTCTGGCCCTCGGGTGATTAAATTGGAAAGAATTTTTATGTCAGTAATTGAATTTTCAGATCTTTTGAATTTCTGAAAAGTAAATGATTTTTTTTTTTTTTACTACATGTAACAAAGTTGCACTCTGACCATTTTTTTAATGAGGGACCTTTAAGTATACATACTTAATATTATATTGTTTAAGTAGTCCTTCAGTATGCTTTCCTGTTCTTCATGCTTATTTTATACAGAATCTTGTATTTCTGTTCTCTCTCTAGTTAAAAGTGTTATCTTTACCAATGATTTGACACATTTCTAATACTTTTTCCAGAAAAAAGTTTGAAAAAAAAATCTTAGTTACGAAATTAGAAGAGCCATATATTAATTCTTTTCTTGAACCAAGACAGTATTTTTAAATATTGTGACTTCTGTGAATATAATGACCATTAACCTAGGATGAGGGGTATGTGTGCACAAAATGAGTCAATCTATATATCTATGTAGATATCTATCTATCCATCTGTCTATCTATCTATCTATCTATCCATCCATCTAGGAGCTCTGGTGGTGTATTGCCTAAGGCATTTGACTGCTAACCAGAAGGCTGGCGGGTCAAACCCACCAGCCACTCCTCTGAAGGAAGGTTGGGCAATCTACTTCTGTAGTAATATCGCCTTGGAAACCGAAGGAGGGGTCACTGTGAGTCAGATCCGACTCTATGGCAGTGAGTTTGGTTTTGGTTTTTATCTATCTATCTATATGTATACATGTGCCTTGGATGCCTTTGTTGTAAATTTGTACTTGTCAGCACAGTAGTTACACACCCTTGAGTCCTTAATAGTCTGGCATTCATGTAAGTACACATCTGTTCAAAACTCAAAACAATCGGGCAGTATGCACTTAAATGTTTGTGAGGCTCACTTTATGTCTTTAAGGAGAAGATGTTAGAAAAGTCACAGATGGCCCACAGGATGTTGAATTGACAAGGGAGCAACTTATTTAATTCCTTTAGTTCCCAAATTAAAAAAAAAAAAAAATGAAAGCAGTATAAATTTGTTTCTTAAAAAATCTTAGGGGAATGTTCCCACCAAAGTGATTTGTTTGTGTTTTGTTTCTGCAGGGTAGCTATGGGCAGTTTCTCAACCCCTTGCCGTCAAGTTGGTTCCGACTCATAGCAACCCCTCCTTGGGTTTCTGAGGCGGTATCACTATGGAAGAAGATTGCCCAATCTTCCTTCCAAGGAGTGGCTGGTGGGCTTGAACCTCCAGCCTTCTGGTTAGCAGACAAATGCCTTAGGCACTATGTCACCAGAGCTATGGACAGGGTGGAGGAAGAGAGAAAAAAAAAGAGGGGGGGGAAAAGAAAAGATGGATCCTCATCTAGTGGTTGGCAAACCTGAGATTTGAACCCAGGTCTATGATTCCAAAGTCCGTGCTTTTTCCACTCTTCCACATGTCTGTTTTCAGTTGACCTTCATCACTGGAAGAATTTCTTGATGCCCAAAGCAGCTTTTCTTAATCTAAATCTAAAAATGCTCCTGCCTGGATTGTGCGTGTTTGAACATGTAAAAATTATTTTCTTGTTAAATTAACTTTAATCTTATACTTAATGTTCCCTGTTGTATGGGGAGAACTTTGAAGTAAGAATCAGAAATCAAATGACACTAATGCTTCCTAGTTAGAGAAATCTTTATTCAGAACTAAATTAAAAATACCATATTTTTTGCATATAATGTGCCCGTGGAAGTAACACACACATACATAGGAAACTAATGCACACAAGGGGTTGTGTGTTGTTATTGTTGTTGTCATGTGCTGTCGAGTCAGCCCCTCCTTGGGTTTCTGAGGAGGTATCACTACGGAAGTAGATTGCCCAACCTTCCTTCCAAGGAGTGGCTGGTGGGTTCAATATAGCAGTAAATTTTTTTTTTTTTTAATGAAATGGAAAATATGTGACTGTGGCTAATCCCAGAGGACAGAGAAAACCAAAAAGAAAGTTATTTTTTGATGAAATAGAGAAAGCTATCATAAAGCTAACCTCCCCTCCTCCTCCCTTAGGTTTATAGCATAAGAAATTTCTACCAACCTTTAGGAAAGAAATTATTCCAATGCTATTTTAAACTGTTCCAGAGCATGGAAAACAAAAGGAAATTTCAGATTCTTTTTTTATTAAGTGAAAATATAATTTCAATTGAAAACAGGAAAATATATTTATCCTAAAAGAAAACCAGAGATTTTGAAATAAAAAAAATCCCTAAAAAGAAAGAAAGAAAAATTACGAAACAAGATTGAAAAATAAAAGTTGCATACAATCCAGTCTACAGTCCAGCACTATGGTGTGCTGAAGATTTGGGTTCTGGAGCTGGATTGTGCCTTTGGAATCCTAGCACTATCCTTTCGAGCTGTGTGACTTTGGGCAAGTTACTGAACTTCTTCCCTTATCAGTAAAACGGAACTAGCAATAAGAGAGGAAGCTCTGGTGGCGTAGTGCCTAAGGCACTTGACTGCTAACCAGAAGGCTGGTGGTTCAAACCCACCAGCCACTCCTTGAAAGGAAGGTTGGGCAATCTACTTCTGTAGTGATACTGCCTCAGAAACCCAAGGAGGGGTTGCTATGAGTCGGGTCCAACTCAACGGCACATAACAACAACAATAACAAGCAACAAGAGAAGTTACTTCATAGGGTTCTTATGAAGGCTGAGTGACACCCCATAAATGTTGAATATGCTAAAAATAATCAAAACTCACTGAAATTTGAACATGAGGTTTTTCTGAGCAGTTATTCCACATACATATTTATATGCATATAGAACCCAAAACAAAACCCACTGCCATCAAGTCAATTTTGACTCATAGAGACCCTATAGGACAGAGTAGAACTACCCCATAGAGTTTCCAAGGCTGGAAATCTTTACAGAAGCAGACTGCCTTTCTCCTGAGAAGAAGCTGATGGGTTTGAGCCACCAACATTTTGGTTAGCAGTTCAGTGCCTTAATCACTGAGTCACCAGAGCTCCTTCTATATGCTTATAAGGAGATCACTGTCATTCCAGAAAAAGCAAGTGACTTGAAGAAGCTAGCTAACAAAGAGGCTTAGAAAGAGAAGATGAGGGAGACGACTAGAAGATCAACCATTGCCTAATCTTAACATAATTGAACCCTGCCTTCCCTGCTTTGGAGCTCTGGTGGTATAGTAGTTAAAACATTCAGCTGCTAATGAAAAGATCAGTAGTTTGAAACCACCAGCCACTAAATTGCTAAAGTGGCAACTATTGGTCTCTCCTCATCCAAAGCATAGAAGAGTGAAGAAAATCAGAGATGTATGGAAACAGTCCAAAGGACTAATGGACCATGAGAACCTAAACCTATATGACCCTGAGGCCAGAAGAACTAGATGGTGCCTGGCTACCACTGCCAACCACTTGGAAAGGGATCCAAATTGGAGCTCCTGAATAGAGTAGGAGAAGAATGTGGAACAAAACTGAAAATCATAAAAGACGAGTGTTACTGGTCTGATAGAGACTGGTAAAACCCCTGAGACCATGGCTCTGAGTCACCTTTCAGGCCTGGAATTGATCTCACTCCTGTGACTTAACTCTTGGCCTAAGAGGTAGATAGGCCTACAAGCTGAACATTTGTACCAGGGAGATGCATTCCTTAAAATAATCGACCATGGAGATCAGAAGGGCAGCATTTGCACAGGGAGAAATGTAGGGAGGCACGTATGTGTAGGAAAAAAGGACACAGGAGGGGGTGACCACAGGAAGAAAGGGGAGATGAGATGTTACCCTGTGCGAAATGTAACCAGTGTCATGAAACAAAATGTGTATATGAACTGTTGAATATAAAACAAATCTGCTTTGTAAGATTTCACCCAAATCACAATAAAAAGTTAAAAAAAAAAAAAGGATGAGACAGTTTGCTTCTGTAGACATTTATGGCCTTTGAAACCCTATAGGGGCATTTCTACTCTGTCCTGAAGGGTTGCTATGAGTTGACATCCAATGGCAGTGCGTTTCCTTCCCCCTTTCAAAGAGGTCTGATGGCTCTGTAGTTAAAGCATTGGGCTGCTAACCAAAAGGTTAGTGGTTGAACACATTAGCCGCTCTGCAAAAGAAAGATGAAGCACTCTCCTTCCTAAAGCCTTGAAAACTCTCTAGGGTTTCTATTTGTTGTTGTTGTTGTTATGTGCC
>NW_006921884.1:3582504-3616308 GCF_000298275.1 Orycteropus afer afer | reverse complement strand
AGTTGGAATCAATTGGATGGCAATGGGTTTTTCCCCTTTATCTAGATCAGTTGATATCGGGGTTACTTCTGGCCTGGCTGCTAACAATTTGGCCTTCCACCCACCTGAAACCATAAGACTTTTTGAGATTTAAATTAGAAGGTAATAGTTTGATGACTGTCTTTATCTAGCATGTTAAAACAAATTTATGTTGCTGTATAGAAGTTTCTGGCAGGCTTTTGCAGTTTGAGTCAGGCTTCTTATGGTTAATATTCAATTTCATGGATAAGAAAGACCTTAAAATCACAGTAAGATGTGTGTTATTAATTTTCTTATTCAATAGTTATTATACCTGCATACCAAAAAACAAAAAAACAAAAAAAAAACCTCACTGCCATCCAGTCGGATCCGACTCATAGCAACCCGTCCTTGGGTTTCCAAGGCAGTATGGCTACAGAAGTGGTTTGCCCAATCTTCCTTCCGAGGAGTGGCTGGTGAGTTGAACTACCAGTTTTCTGGTTAGCAGTCAAATGCCTTAGGCACTACGCTACCAGAGCACCTAATAACTGCATAGTTTATTAAAAAGTTATGACTATGTGAAAAATTATTGGTCATTTCCCTATTGTTAACTATTTACATTATAAAGAGCACTGCAATCGATAGGTTTTTGTGGAAAATTTCTGTCGATGATCTACTTCCTAAAGATACATTTTGGAGAAAAAGTTATAAACTTTTTAAAGGCCCAAATTGCTCTACTGAAAGATCATAACCTTTCCTACCACTGGTATGGAGCATCCACGTCTGTGCTACTTGTACCAGCATTGAACACCATTAAAAAGAAAATCTTCGATAATTTGATAAGCCAAAAATAGAACTTAATTATTTCATGTCCTTCCAAGATCTAGAGCACAACCTTGATTCAGAATGTTATCCCCAAATGCCTGACACTTGGAGATAGAAATGTCATCATTACCCCTCTGTTCTAAAATTGGATTGTGGTAATGATTGGGGTTGAGTTTTCATTTTCATATTCAAATTTCACAGATGTTAGGGTATTTGCCTTTTGTACCTTTGCTTCCTCAGTTTAATCAAATGGAGAATTTTTCCTAACAACATCAATTAAAAAATAATCTACCAAAACAAATGCCACCAGGGGGAAAACCTTTTTATATTTTAAGCCTCCCCTCTCCCCTAGGAAGGTAGTAATTAATCTTCCATTCCTTCTCTTCATTGTTTCCTTCCCCAGTTAACTGAGATATGAACTCTTTAAACACTTTGGGAAGTAATTTATAAGCCTGCAGTGGACCAATGAAAAACCTTTAAATTAAGAATTTAGAAGACTTTTCAGCTAGAACAACCTAGGAATTTATATATTCTTTTACAGAAAACAGGTACGACAGGCCTAGATATATCTAGAAACGCCTTGGGCACTGTTGCAACTAACAGCCAGAAAGGTTAGGAGACTCCATCCCTGCTATGGATTGAATTGTGTCCCCCCAAATTTTGTGTTTTAAATCTTTACTCTTGTACCTGTGGATGTAATCCCACTTGGGATTAAGAATTTCTTTGTAATGTTAATGAGATCATCCCAGTATAGGATGTGTCTTAAACCAGTGGCTTTTTTGAGATAGAAAAAGAGCAGATTAGGCACCTAGAAAGTACCACAACTGGAGAGGAAGATAGAGCCCACCATGTGAAGATCGCCTAGGAATAGAGAAACAGAAGCTGAAAAGAGACAAGGAACTCCACCCTAAGATGACAGAAAGAGAAAGCCTTCCCGTAGAGCTAGTGCTTAGAATTTGGACTTCTAGCCTCCTAAACTGTGAGAGAACAAATCTCTGTTCATTAAAACCACACTTTTGTGGTATATATATGTGTTACAGCAACACTAGGAAACTAAACCACCTGTCCTGGATTTGTTCTCCTGCAAAGACTGAAAATGGCTAAGGGAGGAGTCCTAGTTTCTGTAGGAGAGCATTCATTTATAAACCTTGTCAAATTGCAGTGTCCCCTCACTTTTTCCTTAAAAAAACCAATGAGCTGTCTCAGATGCAACTATTGGTCCCCTCTCATCTGGAGAAAAGAAGAGTGAAGAAAATCAAAGGTATCTGGAAACAATTAGTCCAAGGAAAAGATGGACCATGAGGATCTCAGCCTTTACAACCTGGAGACCAGAAGAACTAGATGATGCCTGGCTACCAATGCCAACAACTTGGAAAGGGATCAGAACTGGAGATCCTGGATAGAGTGGGAGGAAAAATGTGGAACAAAATTCAAAAACACAAAAATGACCAGAATTACTGGTCGAATAGAGACTGGTGGAATTCCCGAGACTATGGCCCCAGGTTATCTTTCAGGCCTAGAAATGTACTAAAAAAAAAAGAACAGACAACTGAGTCTTATCACACATTCTAATCAAGAATTGAACAAATTAACATAACTCTGGTGGCGTAGTGCCTAAGGCTTCTGACTGCTAACCAGGAGGCTGGCGGTTCAAACCCACAAGACTCCTTAGAAGGAAGATTGGTCAATCTACTTCTGTAGAGATACTGCCTCAGAAACCAAGGAGGGGTCACTATGAGTCGAATCAACTCAAGAGCAGTGAGTTTTTTTTTGAGTGGTTTTTAAGGCTTTAAGTCAGAAAGGTCAGCAGTGATAAAGTTCCTTAATAATTTAATTGCTGTTTATATATTTGGATTCTGCACTACAAAGACTGTTCATGTTTACCTGTCAGGTTTTCTGTGATTGTGTTTTAGACAGCCACTCTTGTTGACACTTGGCTGACATTTCAAATAAACTTTTTCTGTACTGATTAATTATCTTCAATTGGATGGCACAACCGAGAGACTAGCCTGGCTCTGATGTTTATTTGCATCAGACTTTTTCAGATTATACATTTCACATGACATATGTATGTGAATATGGGATAGTTGAGCTCTTTAAAAATAAACCTTGGATTTACATTTAACCCTAAGTTTTATTCTTTTTTTTTTCTTATTTAAAAACTTTCGAGAAAAAAATAGTCATTCCTGTGATCGCAAATGTAGAAATAATTTAGAATCAAATGCCAGAATCTTCTTTTCTTGCCTTTGTTGCAAATTCTGTTTTACTCAGGTTAGCAGAAATTTTGACCTTTCTTCCTATGCTCAATTGAGCAATTTCTCTAAAATATAAAGTTGTAGTTCCCCTAATTTATGTATTTGAGTGTCTTTGAATTAAAGAAATTCCTCTCTTAGGATTCTCTAGAGAAACAGAGCCAGCAATTTATAAATAGTATCTAAGGACAGACAGATATTGAGAGATTTATTTTAAGAAATTGTCTCACACAGTTGTGGAGGGCTGGCAGCTATAAAATTTGTAGGTCAGGTGACAGGCTGGAGATTCCTATAGGCTTGTGTACCAAAATCCATAGGTTGGATAACGGGAAGAGGAGAGTGTGGGAATCCTGGCAAAAGGTCTGTTTATAGTCTGGAGGTAGTACACATCTTAGGGAAATTTCCTTTTTGCACTTAAGGTTTTCAACTGTTTAGATAAGAACTATGCACATTATGGAAGGTAATCTGCTTTACTTAAAGCCAACTGGTTTAGTCATATGGAACTAATTCATAACAGTAACTACACTAGTAGTGTTTGACCAAACGACTGGGCACCATAACCTAGCCAAGTTGACATAAATTTAACTATCACAACCCTTTAAAAAAGTGACCTACCTTCTTTGGAAATATAAACACATTCTGGGACATCAGATTAAGATATCCATGTCTTATTTTTTATAAACTTATAAAAATAAAATCGGCTTTTGCTCTTGTCTTAGTTATCTAGTGCTATTATAACAAAAATACCATAACATGGTTGGCTTAAAAGTAGAAATGTATTTTCTCACAGTTCAGGAAGCTCACTCACTCACTCAGTGCCATCAAGTCAATTCCAACTCATAGCAACCCCCATTGGGTTTCCAAGGCTGTAAATCTTTATGGAAAGAGACTGCTTCATCTTTCTTCCATGGAGTAGTTGGTGGGTTTGAACTGCTAACCTTTTGGTTAGCAGCCAGATACCCTAACCAGGGCTCCCTTTCAGGAAGTTAGAAGTCCAAATTCAAAGTGTCAGCTCTAGAAGATCCTTCTGCATCTCTTTTAGCTTCTAGTAACTAAAATCCTTGTTGTCACATGGCATCTGCCATCCTCCATGATTGTGTTCCTTTCTGTGTGTGCCGTTTTTATAAGACACCCCACAGAAGGAATTGGGTTTAGGACCCACTGTACTCTGGTATGACTTCATTAACATAACAAAAACAAAGCCCTGTTTCCAAACAGGATAACATTGACAGGTATAGGAGTTAGGATTCGCACATATATTTTTGAGAACATAATTCAATCCATAACAGTTCCCTAGTTATTAAATTCAGAAGCTAATTATAGCCATTTCATTAACTACAGAAATCACTCAGCCTTCCTACCAAGAAAGAAGAAATGTCTCTTGTCTTCCCTCTAATTTAACTGTTAATGCCTTGACCAAATGTATAAACCACTTTGAAGATTAAATTCCACAATGAGTCTTCAAAATCCACTGGATTTGTCACTCTTTGAAGAGGACATATTTGGAGATACACTTTTTATTCAGTTCTTGTTCTAGCAAGGATTTGAAAATCTGTCCATTTATGATTTGTCTCCCTTTTATCAAGCCACACTACTCAATCTTCTCTGAGTTTATATCAAAAGTGGCAGTTTTTCTCAATACTTGGGGAAAAAGAAGAAATTAATAGAATTTTGTCAGTGACCAGCATTTCTCATAACAGTTGTCATGCTTTTTAACCTAGCAAATAATAGCCTTGGAAATATACATTATAGATAGAATGTCTCATCTTTTGTTTCAGTCTTTCAAATAGTAACACCAATAATTACCATTTGTGTTATGGAAGACTTCCATACTCATTATCTTGCTTAATCTCATGTCCTTCTTGAACTTAATTTTTGCCAGTGTTGTTGTTATGTGCCGTTGAGTCAGACCCAACTCATAGCGACCCCTCCTTGGGTTTCCAAGGCAGTATCATTATGGAAGTAGATTGCCCCATCTTCCTTCCGAGGAGTGGCTGGTGGGTTTGAACCGCCAGCCTTCTGGTTAGCAGTCAAGTGCCTTAGGCACTGCGCTACCAGAGCTCCAGTAGGCAACGTAATACAAATGCCTAAAATAGTTAATTGCTTCATGTTGTCAGTGACATCTTTTCCTTGCCAAAGTCAGGACTACCTTATATTTACCCCCATGTTTATTGGGAAGGAGCCCTGACTGCACAGTACTTAAGTGCTCAGCTGCTAACCAGAAGGTCAGTGGTCTGAACCCACCAGCCACTCCACAGGAGAAAGATGAGGCAGTCTGCTTCCATCAAGATTTACAGCCTTAGAAACCCTATGAGGCAGTTCTACTCTGTCTTATATGGTCACTATGAGTTGGAATTGACTCAGTGGCAATGAGTTTGGTTTAGGATTTAGTTTATTGGGCCCCCCAACATCAATTTGTACAATTTAACTCCCAAATCTTTTACTGGTATTTATGGAGAGAAATAAGAGGGAAGACAAGAGACATTTCTTCTTCCATTTTGTAATGTGAAAATTTAAATTTCTATTTGCAATGTTTCTTTTCAATTTGGCATAACAGATCACTCTGTTAACTTAGATATTAAATTATTTCTCTTATAAATATTTTGGTTCAGATGTCTTGGGAAGTATACAGATTCTTGATTGCAACTGTTTTTGTTCTAAATTGGTTAGCATCATCAAAATTGAGGAGAGATAACCAGTGGGAGATCTTTCCTTTTTACTATGCCATTTGTTTCTGGAGAAATAGAAGAAAAGTTTCAGGTAATTCTTTTCCCTCTAAATCATTTCCCAGCTTGTCTAATTGTCATAATTACCCCATGGAATCATCATTGTATCTGTCACCTGGAGTTATTATTGGGAAATTTCATCTGCTTGTTCTGTTTCCCCCCGATTCATACAGCTTAGTTTGTTGTACTATCATTGCCAAGTCTATCTTCAGCTTTTTATCTATACCTGGGAGATTTTCTTACAGCTTTTTATTGAAAGATCATTTATCTTTCTTATTTCCCATGTATCATGTTTAGAGGTTTGGAATCTTATTGCCCTAGTTAAATGCAACCCCCCTTTATTACTACGGCCTCATACCAGAGGCTTTATGTCTTAGAATATTGCCATTAATTTTCCAATCTCTTGTCACCCAAGGGTATAAAGAATCATACAAAGTCATATAAAACCCTTCCTTCCAAACACCTTTTCCCTTCTGTTCCATTGCCGCTTTCCTTTTTGTAAGCCAAACCCTGACTTATTAATAGGACTGTGATGTTTTTACTGTCTTCACTATCTATTTAAAAAACACATCAGGAATGTGCTCTTCTGGAATACCATACTGCATGGAGTCAAACAGCTGTTTTCTGGTCCCAGATCTGCCCCTCACTGGTTTGTGACCCTGGTTGAGTTACTTAACCTCTGTGAACTTCGGTTTCTGCATTTGTAAAATGGGAAGAATTGTGGGATGGTGAGATTTGAGGTTGATGGATATGGCATAGCATGGAAGTCGAAGGGCAGCTCTGATTATTTCCATTACTTTTCAGTGTGGTGTGCCTTTGATCTGGTTGGCAAGTCCAATATGTGAAATTCATAAAATCTTTTTCTTAAAAATTCAAAGATCTACTTCTAGACTGTTGTTAGTTGGAAATCGACATTTTTAAAATTTTAATACTGTCATAGTTACCTAGTGCTGCCAAAACAGAAATACCACAACTGAGTAACTTTAAAGTACAGAAGTTTGTTTTCTTACAGTTCTGGAGGCTGAAAGTCCAAATCAGGGTCTCGGCTGTGTGAATTCTTTTGTGGACTTCAGTCCTGGTTTCTGGTGTCTGCTGGTGATAGTTGGTGTTCCTTTGCATATAATGGATCCTCATGTGTTATCTGTCTTCTCCCTGTGTGTATCTCTATATCTATTCTACTTTAATAAATCAGAAGTGATTAGGTTTAGGATCCTCTTTTCTCTGGTTTGACCTCATTAGCATAGCAAAAAAATCCCACCCACCCCCATTTTCAAAGAGTTGCTTTGACAAGTTCTTATACCCTTTGGCAGCAAGTTGAATTGGACTCATAGTAACATTATAGGACAAAATAGAACTGCCTCCAAAGAGTTTCCTAGGCTGTAATTCTTTATGGAGGCAGATTGCCACATCTTTCTCCTGCGGAGCTGCTGGTGGGTTCAAACTGCCACCCTTTTGGTTGGGAGCCCAGTGTTTAACCACTGGGCCACCAGGGCTTCTTTGACAGGTACAGGGATTAAGATTTCAATGCATAATTTGGGAGGACACAATAAAATCCAGAACAAAATTAAATTGTTGTTGTTGTTGTTATTGTTGTTAAGTGCCGTCGAGTCAGCCCCTCCCAAATTAAATTGTATCAATTAAGAATGTTTTAGAAGAGCTGTTGCATTGTGGGAGATTACAGTCAATGTCATGAGACAAAGTGTATATGAACTGCTGTATGGAAGATGAATTTGCTCTGTAAACTTTTACCCATATCACAATCAATTGAAAAAAAAAAATGTTTTAGAGTTCCAATTCATGTAGTCTTATTTCTCAGTAACTATTAAAATAAATAATCCAGCCATTCACTTGTTTAGTAAGGGTTATCATTCTTTGTTCATATGTTAATAACACCATTACATATATAATTTATATATCATGCAATTCATTCATTTAAACTGTACAATTCAATGGTTGTTAGTGTATGCTCATAGTTGCAGAATCTAATATTACCATAAGCATTTTTAGAACACTTTCATCATCCCAAAAAGAAAAAAACTCATACCTTTTAACTGCCACCCCCAATCCCTTCACTACCTCACCACCCTAACCCTGAGCAACTACTAATCTGCTTTCTCTATATATAGATTTGCCTATTCTGGATATTTCATATAAATGGAGTCATACAAGATGTAGTCTTTTGTGACTGGTTCACCTGTGTTGTAGGGTATATCAGTGCTTCATTCCTTTATATTGATAAATAATATTCTAGTGCCTAAGGCATTTGACTGCTAACCAGAAGCATGGTGGTTCAAATCCACCAGCCACTCCTCGGAAGGAAGGTTGGGTGCGGTGTAGTAAATTACTTAAGTGTGGCTTTTCTACCCATAAGTCTTTGTAAACTCCAAGGTGGGATTTTCTCTGAGCAACTGCGGAGCTCCTGATTGCTGAAGCTATCCACCTGGGTTATTTCTGTTAGGCATGGCACAATACAATGTTCTGGGAGGTTCCCACTCTCTCTCACGTGCTTAGAGTTCTGATGCTGTGACTGGCTAGTTTGACCACCCTTCCGGGCTCAAAAGGAGACTTCCTAGGGGCAGAACTCTCTCTCTGACTGCTGGTTGAGGAAGACGTGCCTGCCGAAAGAGACATGCACTCCTGAATGAGACATGTGCTGCTGGTGAAGAGACGCAAGAGACACACGTTGCTGAGTGAGACACCGAGGGACCAGCACTGCTGGGAAAGAGACTGTGAGAGACTGTTGGCTGAGGGACGGTGGGCTGGGAGAGAGACTGAGCGTCCTTCCTGAACTTGAGTTGTAGCCTGATGCTTCCCTAATAAACCCCGTAATCCGTGAGTTCTGTGTGGCCACTGCAGCAAATTATCAAACCCAGGAGAGAGGTGGTGGGTGCTTTGGGAGGAACAGTTGGAGAAAGGGCTGGAAGGAGACAGCATGTCTGGCCTGGCAGGAATAGGCCTTGGGTTATTGATGATGACTCTGTCTTCCTCTTGTGGGATTAGAGGAGTTCAGAACATGTGGCCTCCTTGCCCTTTTTGCATTGGGCAATATACTTCCATAGTGATACCACCTTAGAAACCCAAGGAGGGGTCACTGTGAGTCAAAATCGACTTGACGGCAGTGAGTTTGTTTTTTGTTTTTTTTTTTTTTGGTTTATTCATCCATTGATGGACATTTGGGTTGTTTCTACCTTGCTGTAGTAGCTCTGGTAGCTTAGTGCCTAAGGCACTTGACGGCTAACCAGAAGGCTGGTGGTTCAAACCCACCAGCCAATCCTCGGAAGGAAGATGGGGCAATCTACTTCCAAAATGATACTGCCTTTTAAACCCAAGGAGGGGTCGCCATTAGTGGGGTCGACTCCACAGACTTAACAACAACAACACAAATAGATTGAATTGTGTCCCCTCCCAAAGTATGTGTTGTAAATCCTAACCTGTACACCTGTGGTGATAATCCCATTTGGCACTGAGTTTTCTTTGTTATGTTAATGAAACAGAATTAGTGTAGGGTGTGTCTTGAGTCAATCTTTTACAAAATATAAAAGGAGCAGGTTAAGGAAGCAAAGGTTGGGGGAAGATAGGTGCTAATAAGCCATATGGAGATCTTTGTGGAACCAGGAGCTCTGGTAGCTTAGTGCCTAAGGCTTCTGCTAACCAGAAGGCTGGCGGTTCAAACCCACCAGCCACTCCTCGGAAGGGAGATGGGGCAATCTACTTCCATAATGATACTGCCTCGGAAACTCAAGGAGGGGTCGCTATGAAACGGGTTTGACTCGACAGCACATAGCAACAACATGGAACCACGAAACAGGCTGAAGCTACAAAGACCTTCCCCCGAGCCTACAGAGAAATTCTTCCCCTAGAGCTGATGCCCTGAATTCAGACTTTTAGCCTCCTAAACGTCTCTGTTACAGCCACCCACTTGTGGTATTTCTGGAATAGCAGCACCTTTTGATTATGGTGAATAATGCTGTTGTGAACATTTGTGTACAAGTGTTTTGGTGCCACTAGTGCCACTCTGACAGGAATATACCACAAATGGAATGGTTGAACAAACAGGAGTTTATTCTCTTACAGTTTGGAGGCTTTAAGTCTTAGTTCAAAGTGCCAGGCTCTAGGGGCTGGGTGAAAGCCCCTTAACCTTGGGCTTCAGTTCTGCCTCCTGCTTCTGGCCCACTGAAGCTGGAGGCTTTTCTTCACTCAGCTGCTGGCTGCTGAGGCTGACAAACCAAAGGTCACAAGTTATAAGGCACAGTCCTGATATTACCAAACCACATGGCAAGCCACTAATTCAAGTCTATTGAAAGTCCCAAGGTCGGCAGATTATGGCAGGCTGCTGAATGACGACTCAGCTATATGCATTGTTCAAGCATGCCATAAGCTGGAGACCATTCCCAAAGCTGCTTCTTGTATACGGGAAGCAGACCATGGCCCTAAAGCAGCTACTCATCTGCTTGTGGTGGATCCCACCATGGAGTAAGTAGATTGCCAGTCTCCTCATGGGGAATAACTACCACCAGCTGCCCATCCACTCAACCAGGCCCAGCCAAGTTGACACACAACCTTAACTACCACAAGTTTTTAAGTGGGCAAATATTCTCACTTCTCTGGGCTATATACCTAGGAGTACAATTTCAGAGTTGCGTGGTAACTTGATGTTTAAGCTTTTGTGGAACTGCCACCCCACTAGCAGTGTATGAAGGTTCCATTTTCTCCACATCCTTACCAACACTGATTATTATCTTTTTCATTATAGCTATTCTAGTGAGTGTGAATTGACAACTCATTATGGATTCTTAGCAACTTCTTGCAGTCAAATATATAAAAATTATATTATTCATACTTTGGTAATATCTGGTCAGTGGTGAAGAGTGATTGAAATGTTAATCCTCATATGCAGCTTCTTCTACTTATTGAATGCCTAATGAAGAGAATTTTCCTAGACCTATTCTTTTATTCTCATGATTTCTGTTTCATTTTCTCTTGATTTGCAATTTTCTCTTTTCAACAGTTCTCCTGGGGTGATCAGCTCTCTTCCAGCAACCACCCTCTACAGATATTATGAAAGGGTGAACAGATCCATAAACCCTTTTCTTCTCATCATTTCACTGCCGCCCATCCTTTTCCTTGAGAGATTACCTCCTTAAAAGAATTGTAGATCATGTTCCTGGTATAAATTTCCTTATGGACATTTATTTACTAAGTTCCCAGGGTAGAGTATTTCCTGTTTATAACTTCTCATCTGTCTTTTCTTTGAGCATTTTATCCTTTCTATTTTCTCTCCTCATTCTTCTGAAAGGCTAATTACATGAATAAAGTAAACACCAAACCCACCGCAACCTGTTTTCATGACTCTTGATTTTTGTATACTTATTAATAATATTTTATTGTGTTTAAGGTGAAAATTTACACAGCAAATTAAGTTTCCATCTAACAATTTCTACACAAACTATTCATTGATATAGGTTACATTTTCACAGTGTGTCATCATTCTCATTCATTCTATTCTGGTTATACCATTTCTAATACTCTAGTTTCCCTGCCCTTTTACTTTCTAATCTTTGACCATTTGGTTTCATATAGATGATTTTTTAAAGGAACTCATTACTCACAAGGGATATTTTTTATTTTATGAGCCCATCTGTTGTTTAATTAAAAGGTAACCTCAATGGATAATTTTTATTTAAGGTTTAAAGTATTATAGGGTGATAGTCTAGTTTTAACCAATCTAGTAAGTCTGGATTTTTAAAGAACTTGAGTCCTGTTCCACATGTTCCACGTTTTTCTTCTGTACTATCAGGATCCATCTCCTGTGGTCTGATCAGAATGGTCAGTAGTGGTAGCTGGACACTAGTTCTTCTGATCTTAGGGTAAATGAGTAAACTCTTCAGTCTTACAGACTACTTTCTCCCTGAGTTTTTTATTTGCTTTTTTCACTTTTGTTCCTGATCAGTAGAATCCAATAGATGTATCTTAGATGACCACTTGCAAGCTTTTAAGATCCCAGGCACTACTCACCACACTGTGATATACAGCATACACAATTTGAACTATATTATGCCAATTAATTGAGTTCCACAAGATTCTGTTCCTAAGCCTTCAAACCCACAAAACTAATATCACGAGATATTTGGTTATGTCTAAGAAGTATTCATAACTATGTCCCCTATGTGATTGTTATATATATGGATATACATGCATATATTGTTATTAAGTGCCATTGAGTCATTCTGACTCATAGTGATTCTATGAAATACTGCCCAGTCCTGCACCATCCTTAAAATCATTACTATCCTTAAGCCAGCCATTGCAGCCACAGTTTCAGTCCATCACATTGAGGGTCTTCCCCTTTTTTTGCTGACCCTGTACTTTACCAAGCGTAATATTCTTCTCCAAGATCGGTCCCTTCTAATAACATGCCAAATGCAAGAGATGAAGTTTAGCCATTCTTACTTCTGATTTTACTTCCTTTGAGACAAATTTGGTTGTTCTTCTGACAGTCCAGGGTATATTCAGTATTTTTAGCCAACATCACAATTCAAATACATTAATTCTTCTTCAATCTTCCTTATTCATTGTCCAGCTTTGACATGTATATGAGGCTATTCAAAATAGCATAGCTTCATAGCTTGGGTCAGGCGCACTTTAGTCTTCAAAGTGATGTCTTTGCTCTTTAACACTTTTAAGAGGTCTTTTGAAGCAGATTTGCCCAGTGTGATACGTCCTTTGATTTTTTAACTGCAGCTTCCATAGGCATTCCAAGTAAAATTAATTCCTTGACAGCTTCAGTCTTTTCTCCATTTATCATGTTGTTGCTTATTGGTCTAGTTGTGAGGATTTTAGTTATCTTTATGTTGAGGTGTAATCCATACTGAAGGCTGTAGTCTTTGATCTTCATCAGTAAGTGCTTCAAGTCTTCTTCACTTTCAGCAAGCAAAATTATGTCATCTGCACATCACAGGTTGTTAATAAGTCTTCCTCCAATCCCAATGCCACATTCTTCTTCTTATAGTCCAGCTTCTTGGATTATTTGCTCAGCATACAGACTGAATAAGTATGGTGAAAGCATACAACCCTGACACACTCCCTTCCTGATTTTAAACCTTGTTCAGTTTGAATGACAGCCTCCTGGTCTATGTACTTGTTCCTCAAGGGCATGATTAAGTGTTCTGGAATTCCCATTCTTTGCAGTGTTATCCATAATTTGTTATGATCCACACAGTCAAATACCTTTGAATAGTCCATAAACACAGGTAAACATTTTTCTGGTATTCTTTGTTTTAGCCAAGATCCATCTGAGATCAGCAATGATATCCTTCATTCCATGTCCTATTCTGAATCCAGTTTGCATTTCTATCAGTTTCCTGTCAGTGTAACACTGCAACTGTTTTTTCGTTATTTTCAGCAAAATTTTACTTGTATGTTGTTATTAATGACATTGTTCGATAATTTCCACATTCTGTTGCATCTTCTTTCTTTGGAATGGGCACAGATTTGCATCTCTTTGAATTGATTGGCCAGGTAGCTATCTTCGTAATTTTTTGGCATAAACAAATGAGTGCTTTCAGTACTGCACCCATTTGTTGAAACATCTCAATGAATATTCTATAAATTCCTAGAGTCTTGTTTTTCACCAATGCCTTCAGTGCAGTTTGGCTTTCTTTCTTTAGTACCAGTAGTTCCTGATCATATGCTACCTCCTGAAATGGTTGAACGTCAAGCAATTCTTTTTGGTACAGTGATTCTGCGTTTTCCTTCCACCTTCTTTTGATGCTTCCCGCATCATTCAGTATTTTCCCCATGCTGTTGTTGTTGTTATGTGCCATTGAGTTGGACCTGACTCATAGAGACCCCTTCTTGTGTTTCTGAGGTGGTATCACTACAGAAGTAGATTGCCCAACCTTCCTTCCGAGGAGTGCCTGGTGGGTTTGAACCACCAGCCTTCTGTTTAGCGGTCAAGTGCCTTAGGCACTATGCTACCAGAGCACCTTTCAATATTGCAACTTGAGGCTTGAAGCTTGTTTTTAGGGCTTTCAGCTTGAAAAATGCCCAGTGTGTTCTTTCCTTTTGATTTTCTGACTCTAGGTCTTTGCATGTTTCATTATTGTATTTTACTTTGTCTTCTTGAGATGCCTTTTTAAATCTTCTGTTCAGATTTTTAATGTCATCGTTTCTTCCATTCACTTTATCTACTCTCCATTCAAGAGCAAGTTTCAGAGTTGCTTTTAATGAGTATTTTGGTCTTTTCTGTATTTCCTGTCCTTTTAATGACCTTTTTGCTTTCTTCATGTATCATGTCCTTGATGTCATCTGACATCTCATCTGGTCATAGTGTTCAGTGCATCAAATCTGTCCTTGAGATGGTGTCTAATTTCAGGAAAGATATACTCAGTGTTGTATTTGGGTTCTTATGGACTTGTTTTAAAGTTTAATTTAACTTGAACATAAGCAACTGATGGTCTGTTCCACAGTCAATCCCTGGCCTTGTTCTGAGTGATGATATTGAGCATCTTCTCCATTATCTTTTTCCACAGATGTAGTCAATTTGGTTCAGTTCCTGTATATTACATCCAGTGAGGTCCACATATATAGTCACCATTTTATGGTCTTTATGTGTGTGTGTGCGTGTGTATTTCTTCAAATTACTTTATTTATCGGGAGCGATTGAAATAAAAAATATCATCACCATCATGGAAATGGCTTTAAGAGACAACTGGTCAGATGGATATTGCTCCCATTTTCAACCAGTAGGTAGTTGTCATTGATGTAGGTAGTCAATGGTCTGTCATGAATGCTCAAGATATTTTATATAATACAACATGCCTGTTCACAGGGGGATGCAAACAAGGAAATAACTTACGTGAACTTCATGATTTCTTCATGCAAGACAACAAAAGCATCACCCCTGCCTCAGAGCACATTGGACCATGCGCCCCTAGGAAAAGCTTTGCTTCCTTCATCATGAGCAGTCTTCCTCCAGCAGTCAAGTGTGCCTGTGTACATGATATCAGTTCCTTTATGCCCTGACTGCACTGTTCATCACTGCAATGAACAGTGTCAAATGGGTAGGAAATCAACTCAGCCACGGCCGTGAGGAACTAAGCAATCATCTAGCTGATGAAGGTGTGTGTATTCTTGGAATCTGGAAGTATTCCTTTTGCAGTGTCATAGATACTGAAGTGGGCAGCTCAGTAGATAATAATAACCTGCACAGACACATTAAAGCCTTGGTACAGGCTCCTAATCCCATCTGATTTGTAGATCTTAACCAGGTAGTCACCAAGACCTCTGAACTCCCTTTCAGCGTCAGCTTTACCCACATCAACTGCTAGACAGGTATAGGCAAAATCAAGAGGGTATACAAAGCACAAGGATGCAGCCCCTGCGGTGCCCCCTGAGGCCAGATTCCCTGCAAAGTGTCACCAAAACTGGGTCCTCTTGTACAAACCACCCAGGAAGATCTTTTTGTATTTATCTTTGAGGGCAAAGTTGAGAGCCTGGAGGGGGGAAGTATCGGATGACATTGGCCAGGTTACCATGCCAGAAGGATAGGACTCCCTGTTCCTTGGGAATCCAAACCACACAGTCAGTAATGCCCTTATACTGCTTATCTGTGGTGATTTGCTTGCTGGCATGCTGCACCTGCAGCAGCAGCCTGACCCATTCGATAGGCGCTACCACGGTCTTGGAGATGGCCATGGCCACTCCACCTGCCAAGAAGTCCCTGGCGAAGGACACAGTGGCATCTGTCATGTCGAAAGAGAAGGAGGTAGGCAATGGTAAGAATGGGACAGGAAATGGCTTTGACTCTGGGGCTCTGGGCTTTTATTATTATTATTACCATTTTATGTTCTTGTAAAACAAAAAAAATGCAATGAATAAGTTGTTGGTCTTACAGATTCTGTCATGTGATCTGCAGTGTATTTCTATCACCAAGGCCATATTTTCCAACTGCTGATGCGTCTTCTTCTTTGCTTCCAACTTTCATGTTCCAGTCACCAGTAATTATCAATGCATCTTTATTACATATTTGGTCAATTTCAGACTGCAGAAGTTGGTCAAAATCTTCAGATTCTTCATCTTTGACTCTAATGGTTTTTGCTTAAATTTGAGTAATAGTAGTAGTAATTGGTCTTCCTTATAGGCGTATCCTATCACTGACAGCATTGTACTTCAGGATAGATCTTGTAATGTTCCTTTCAACAACGAACATGATGCCATTCCTGTTCAATTTGTCATTCCCATGTTTGTCTGACTCAAAATGGCCAGTACCAGTCCATTTCAGGTCATGAATGCTTAGGATATAGATCTTTATGCATGCCATTTCACTTTTGACAAATTCCAATTTTCCTAGATTCATATTTGGTACATTCCATGTTCCAATTATATTATATTATTATACACATACCTGTATGTGTATAGGCCTATAGATACATCTTATCTTTGCACACATATGTACTCACATATTCATACCTATACACATACATGCCTATGTGCATATTTGCATAACCACATGCATATTTTTTGGTTGTTGGAAAATTATATTTGTCATATCCTTTACTAAAAATGTTCTTTTCCCTCATGCACTTCTTGGTAAAGGTCTCTGCAGTGTAGTAAGTTACCTGGTATGGTTTTTCTAGCCATAAATCTTTGTAAACTCCGTAGTGGAATTTTCCATGAGCAACTGAGGAGCTCCTGATTGTTAAAGTTACCCACCTGGAGTATTTCTGTTGAGAGTAGCACAAAGCAATGTTCTGGGAAGTTCGCTCTCTCTCAGGGGCTTAGAATTCTGATGTTATGATTGGTTAGTTTGGCCACTCTGCCAGGCTTAAAAGAAGGCCTCCTAGAGGCAGAAGTCTCTGACTGCTGGCTGAGAAGGACATGCTGCTGAGAGAAACGTGCTCCTGAGAGAAACGCACTCCTGAGAGACACGTGCTTCTGAGAGACTCACACTCCTGAGAGACATGCACTGCTGGGAAAGAGATGCAAGAGAATGCATTGCTGAGAGACACCGAGAGACATGCACTGCTGGGAAAGAGACTGTGAGAGACTGTTGGCTGAGAGACAGTGGGCTGAGAGAGACTGAGCATTGTTCCTGAACTTAAATTATAGCCTGGTGCTTCCCTATTAAACCCATAATCTGTGAGTTCTGTGTGGCCACTTCAGCAAATTATCAAACCCAGCAGAAAGGTGGTGGGTGCTGCGGGAGGAACAGTTGTTGTCAGGGTTCATGAAAGGGCTGGAGGGAGGCAGCATGTCTGGCCTCTCAGGAATAGGCCTTGGGCTATTTATGCTGATTCTGTCTTCCTCCTGTGGGGTTAGAGGAGGTTAGAAGATGTGGCCTCCCTGCCCCTTTGGCATTGTCTGCACTTCACCCACATTTAATACTACCTTTCCCATCACTAAAAATAACAATTGTCTACTATCTTGAGAGTGCTTCCCCTCTTTCCTCCCACCCATCCCTGATAACCGTCAATGAGCATTGGTCTCTGTATGTATGCATATCCTTGTCCTCTTATAAAAGTGTGGTTATGCAGTATTTATCCTTTTATGATTGACTTATTTCACTCAGCATGTGTCCTCCACATTCATCCACATTCATTTTTATATTTTCTATCTCTTTGTGTTTTTGCCTTGTTCTTTAAAATTCTGTCAACTTTATGTTTTAGATTACAAATCCCATTTTCAGCCTTGTCTGTTGTGTTATTCAGACTATTTACTTAATCATTTATATTGACAATCATATATTTAACTTCCAACTTCTTGTTCTCTGGTTACTCCTTTTTCATGACAGATTCTTCTTGTTTTATAGATGTAATATGCTTTCTCATCTCTGATGATATCAATTAGAATGTTTTAAATCGTCTCTTCTATTCATTCCCTAAATTTGCTTTCTCTTTATTTCAGAATGAATTGTGCATTTTGTTCTTTCTCTTTACTACTGTTGATTTTCCTCAAATGTTTAATTATCTTTGATTGTAGGTACATGTTTATGAATAAAAGACTAAGTTGACTGATATAAACTCATTGCTATCTAGTCAATTCTGATTCATAGCAACCCACCAGGGCTTCTTGCTGACTGATATCCAAAACCAAACCAAACCCACTACCATGGAGTCAATTCTGACTCATAACAACACCGAAGAGAGTAGAACTGACCCTTAGGGTTTCCTAGGCTATAAATCTTAACAGAAACAGACTGCTTCATCCTCTTCTGTGGAGCAGCTGGTAGGTTTGAACTGCTGACTTTTTGGTTAGCAGCCCCATTCTTTAACAACAGCGTCACTATAGCTCCTTTGTTGACTGACATAAGCAGTGGGTTTATCCTCCAAACAGCTTTTCCTTTGAATGATATAACTGACTGTGTCAATGAGTGTATTAATGAGGCATGTCAAGAGATGGCTTCTCTGCAGGAGAGGAGGCAAACAGGCTGGAGCCCCTGTAAAGTAAAGAATTTGTTACCTGGAAATGAGGTGTATCTGGAGATGCAGTGTTTGTTATCTCTACAAGCTGCCTTTCCTTCTTGTCTCCCAACCATTTCTGGTTGTGGAGTTGCCTTAAATCCTAAATTACCTTAAGCTCTATTCTTCTTCTTTTCAAACCCCAAGTCTATCACTGGAGTGTTCTCTGGCAGATCACCAGCTTTGTATGGATAGCAGATTTCTGCCTTTAGCTTAAAAGAGAAACCGTGGCTGGCTACTAGGTGAAATTAGTTATAGGAGGGGCTAGGCATGCCTCAGTAGCTGGATCTAGTATTCTGAATGCAGCTTATAATTAATTGTCTTCATGGCTGCTCAAAAATCCACATTTTGTTCTTTGACTCAGAGGGAACTCCCCAGAGATAATTCATGCTTAACCTCTGAGCTTTGAATCCTCAGATTTCTCAAGATATTGGTCCATTGATAGCCTCCATTTTTCCATTTTCCTTCTTCTTCTTTTTATTATTATTATTATTATTATTATTTTTTGGTGTTCTTGTGGTTCTATTCTGATTTTTATTTTGTTTTAATGTTATTTTAGATTTGGAGGGAGGGGAGGTGGATGTGACTTGTTATTCAGCCTTCTTGAATGAGTCAAGTAAATATTTCTTTGTGAATTTTCATTTCTTCTTTTTCTTGTTAGGAGCCGTCAAGTTGGCTCTGACTCATAGGGACCCTATGTATAATAGAACTAAACACTGTCTGGTCCTGTGCCAGCCTCACAATCCTCGCCATACCTAAGAACATCATTGCAGTCACTGTGTCAATCCATCTCATTGAGGCCTTCCCCTTTTTCATTGACCCTCCACTCTACCAAGCATGATATCCTTCTCCAGGGAATGGTCCCTTCTGATAACATGACCAAAGTAGGTCAAACAAAGTCTGGCCATTCTTGCTTCTAAGAAGCATTCCAGCTGTACTTCTTCCAGGACAGATTTGTTAGTTCTTTTGGCAGTCCATGGTACTTTCAGTATTCTTTGCCAACACCACAACTCAAAAGCATCAACTCTTCTTTGGCCTTCCTTATTCATTTTCCAGCTCTCACATGTATATGAGGCAATTGAAAATACCATGGCTTGATTTAGGTGCACCTTAGTCTTCAAAGAGATATCTTTGCTCTTCAGCACTTTAAAGAGGTCTTTTGCAGCAGATTTGCCCAGTGCAATATCTCGTCTGATGTCTTGACTGCTGCTTCCATTGGTGTTGATTGTTGGTTGTTGAAGTAATATGAAATCTTTGACAACTTCAGTCTTCTGTCTATTTATCATGATGCTGCTTATTGGTCTAGTTATGAGGATTTTTTTTTTCTTTATGTTGAAATGTAATCCATCCTGCAGACTGTAGTCTTTAATCTTCATCAGTAAGTGCCTCAAGTCATCTTCACTTTCAGCAAACAAAGTTGTGTCATCTGCATATCGTAGGTTGTTAATGAGTCTTCCTCCAAGCCTGATGCCACCTTTTCTTCATATAGTCCAGCTTCTTGAATTATTTGCTCAGCATTTTTCACTTAGAAGCCTCAAACTTAGTATATCTCAAACATAGTTTGTTCTCACCTATTCCCTCAGCTTACTTCTTCATCTTGCTTTGTTCTCAACCTAAGTTAATGGTAGCATGTTCTATGAACCATATTATTTTTTCCTGCTTCTTCCCTCAACACATATATATTGTTCATTCCTAATCTTTTCAGTTTTACATCTTTCTCTCCTTATACCCTTGCACTTTCATTTCCTCTTACTCTTGCCTTACGTCAGGCTTTTAATCCTGGTTTATACTGTTGCAAGTGGTACTTCCTGCTTCCATTCTCCACTTCATCCATCATATTTCTCCATTGCCTACAAAAAAGTATAAACACTAAGTTAAAGCATTTATGACTTGCCCCCAAATGATCCTAGATTACCTTTATAATGTCATCTCCCAATATATTTTCCTCATCCCCAGAGCTCTGTCTACTAGATTACTCAACACTTTCCCTCAGTTCTTTGTATCCTCACACTTTTGTATGTTTTGCTCTCCTAAACTTACGTGACCTTCATCCTATCTCTACTTCCTAAATTTTACCAACCTCTAGTGGCACAGTGGTTAAAGCACTCGGATGCAAACTGAAAGGTCAATGGTTTGAATCCACCAGTCATTCTGCAAGAGAAAGATTTGGCAGTCTGCTTCTGTAAAGGTTCATAGCCTTGGAAACCCTAAGCAGCAGTTCTGCTCTGTCCTGTAGGGTCACAATGAAATGGATCGATTTGACACCAGTCATATTTCTTATTTTTTTAAAGTTATGCTTAGATCAAAGGCTACATACTCTGAAGATTCCCTAGCCTCTGAAGATTCCCTAGTCACCACTAAACCTTCCCTTTTAATTCCATATCTCAGTAGCTCCTGGGCATTCATTTATTTAACAGTCACCATTTGATTATTTACTAGCAACCCTGTTGGTCTAAGACCTACAGTCATTTGCATGCCAGCTGATGCAGAAATTTTTTATTTCTGTTGCAAGGCATGTACACCAGTCCAAGTGATTGATAGAACTTTAGTGAAAGTTGGAAATGCAGTAAAGTCATGCTATGAAGTTATGCACAGGAAATACATGAATTTTGGTCAGATTGTTATTTGTGAGAGGTCTGGGAATTTGTACAGATATTTTTGTTATTTGAGATTTTGAAGATTCTTAACATTTCCCATGACATAGCAATTAAGAATGTTAAGGTTTTTCTATGCTATTTTCAGCTCTTGCTATGTGTTAGAAATTGTTCTTGTGTCTTAACATAAGGGAGTTTGTTGAAAGTAGATTGTGTTGTATTCCAATTGTTGTCCAATTTTTCCCCAACCCACTGTCATCCAGGTCATTCATTCTACATTATCTTTGATTCTTTTTTCTCTGAGTCAGAGCTGAGATGGGTCAAAGAGGTCTATACCTGAGCAAGATGGACGAGAGGGTGGCCAAGAAGGATCTCACTTACCCCCATCTATAGATGTTTCATCCATGGGTCTGTGGAAAGAAAGTATACAACACCTTATGGTTTCTGAGGGAGCTCTGGTAGCGTAGTGCCTAAGGCACTTGATTGCTAACCAGAAGGCTGATGGTTCAAACCCACCAGACACTCCTCGGAAGGAAGATGGGGCAATCTATTTCGGTAGTGACACTGCCTCAGAAACCCAAGGAGGGGTCGCTATGAGTCGGGTCTGACTCAACGGCACATAGCAACAACAATGGTTTCTGATAAAGTAGAATAGGTCCTGTATTTCATTTTTTTGTGTTGCTGGAAGTGTCCCCTGACTAACCAAATGGTCACTCTGTTTCTCAGACCTGTTTTTTATTTTTTTGATAGCTTGTGGTACATGGGTTAATCCAGAATGATGGAAATGAATACATTTCAACATGTGTTAATTAGTTTGGGTGTGGAGTAGTGTGAAAATCTTAGATGGTGACAACAAGCCAAATCCAAGATAACTGAAAGCCTGATTTATAGATATGATACATAAACTACCGCAGAACAGAACGCTGCCTTGCATTTGGCTAATAAATTATAGTTTGTTTCCGCTCCCTGATATTTGTGTCTTTTATTATATCTTTATTAAAAATGGACTTTGCATTAGAATGAAAAGATGGTTAATTGTATTTGGAAAAAAACAAAACAAAAAAGCCAGCAACATCTAGATTCTTCTTGCATCGACTTTGATGTCCTATAAAAATGGAATTATTTTCTCAGGTCACTTTATTCTTTTTTCAGTTTTTAAATTTCACTCAGGCACAGGAATTAACAGTAAATATTTCAGCAGAATTCAAACTTGCCTCACAATCTGTTATTTTTATAAAATATCACTAAACTGCCACCTTTCTACCATCATGTACCTGTATGTATTTCTCTTGAGCTAATTAATTTAATTTAGTGGTATAGGATTAGTGTCCCTGGGTGGCGTAAACAGTCTAGCACTGGCTGTTAACAAGAAGGTTGACAGTTCTAGTCTACCCAGAAGCACCTCAGAAGGAAGACCTGGCTTATTTTTACTTCTGAAAAATCATCCATTGAAAAACCTATGGAGCGCAGTTCTACTGTAACACACATGAGGTTGCCATGAGTCAGAATTAACTTGAAGGCAACTGGTTTTTCTTTTTGTTTTTAGCATAATATTACTGATAGCATTAGATAGTGAATTGGAGCTATTTTCCTAGCTCAGACATCTTGTGGTAAGATCCCCAAATCAAATTGTCTGTATTCTTAGGAATTTATGAGAGAGTGTGTTTTTGTGTTTTGTGGAGCAAAACAGACTGTGGAAGGGAATTTGAGACCCTGGAGTCAGTCTCTAAACATCTGATACTGAAATGTAAGTGTGGCTTTGATTAAGAGCTTTCTACACAGTGACCCTGTGATTCATCCAAAGAGTGGGACTACCAGCCTCCTGTTGTAGTGTAAAAAACAGGAACTTTGGGGCTCTTCACATGTAAACTTGGAAATTCATACTCCCCTTTTATTTACTATGGAGTTCTGGTGGTGTAATGATTAAGGCATTCAGTTGCTAACCAAAAGGTCAGAGGTTTGAACCCACCAGCCACTTTTCTGCAGAAAGATGAGGCAGTCTACTTCTGTAAAGATTTATAATTTTGGAAGGCCCAATTCTGTTCTGTTCTTCTATAGGGTCACTATGAGTCCCAATCAACTCAATGAAAGTGGGGGTTTTATTTACTAGTTTTTCTGAACCTTTGCTTTCTCATCAATAAGATGGAAAAGACATGCCTCATGGGACTTCTATGTATTAAGAACACCTCTAAATAGTAAACACTGGCTGAACAGTAGCTGTCATTGTCCTGGTTGTTATAATACAGATAACCAATTCTTGATACTATCTGAATGATTTTCTGTGACCTTGGAGCCACTGAACAGAATCCTGGGTGTAGCTTCTTGTGCTTCTTCGTAGTAATTGCATTGCTTTTCCCCACTTGAACCATACATTTTTCATTACATGAATATAATGTTTTACTAATTCTGCAGTTCCGAAGTAGCACTTCAGAATGCTTTCTTTCTGAATCAAAATCATTTGAAGCCTTTGTGTGGCAATGCACAGTCTCTTCTCTATGAGTTTATAACCCACCCCCTCAAAAAAGTAACAAAAACAAAGAACACAAAACCTTTTAGCTCTCTGAGTTTTCATGAGAGAAATAATCAAAACTCACAGGAATTTGAACATAAAGTTTATTCTGAGCAATTATACAGTATGCATATAGGGAGGCCATTTTGATTCCAGAAAAAGCAAATGGCTTGAAGAAACTAGGTACAAACCAAAAAACCAAACCCACTGCCATCAGTCAATTCAAGAAATATGGAAGATCATTCATTAGCTAATCTAAACATGGTGGATTGAACCTTGCCTTCCCCCTTTGCTGAGATCAACTGGTATTAGTTTACTAATACCAGTAAATAATACTGGCCTGGCTGCTGATAATTTGGCCCTCCACCCATCAGTCAGGATGAGGCTCTTTGAGATTTAAATTAGGTAATGATTTGACAACTATCCTTTTCTAGCAGGATAAGACAAGTTTACTTTTGCAGCAGTTTCTGGCAGCCTTTTGCAGTTGAGCCAGGTTTTTTATGGTTAATATTTGGTTTTCCAGATAAGAAAAATCTTAATATCAAAGTAAAATATCTGTTACTAATTTTCCTATTAAACAGCAATTTACAGAGATGGGGCTAGGACTCATAAGCTTATATTCTTTGACAAATACTTATGCTCTACCTACTAAGTGTAAGATGCTTATTGGCATTATGAGGCAGATAAAGGTCCTGTCTTGAAGGAACTTATAATAATGGATGTGATAAGACATAGATGAAAAGAATTATAATATGAGTCTGGATGTTACAAGTGCTGAAAAGTGCTAAGCACTGGGTGTAATGTGGAGTAGGGATATTATTTCTGTCTGTGGGAAATCAAACCAGAGGAGGAAGATGTCTCTCACTTCTCTTCTCATGCAAAGATTCTGTGAGTCTTTAAAACTGAAAAATCAGAACTGAGTACTTATTTAGAGATATTCTGCACAGTGAAGTATAGAAGGAGACCATTGGGCAGTCTCTTTGTGTTCTTTTTGTCTTTTGAAGAAGGTTATGTGTCAATGAAGTGGGGAAGAAGGAGGCCATGGTTTGAATTTGCAAGAAGGCATCCTTTGTACACAGAATACATCCCCCATGCCCAGGTAAAGCAATTTGGTCAGACCTGAATGTGGCTTTACCTTTTTTTGATTAAAAGAGAGGGAAAAAAAAAAAAATTGTCATCACTGTAGATTAGAGACCAAGACTGCCCCACTGTGGATAAAAAGTCTGTTTGGAAAACCTGGCTCAGAAAAATTCTCATTCCTGTAAGGAAAGATTTACAGAGCCGAATGTTTTTGTACCAGAGCAAAGGGTCTGGTGTTTGGAATGACATTGTGCACCCTTTGTGTGTTTCCAGCTTCTTATTCGGAGGTGGAATCCCTTAACTATAATGATTTCTGATATTTGCTCGTTTCGCATAGTCAGCCATAGAAGGTTAAAACGTTATAAGATTTGCAAATTAATCAGAGAAACTAAGAAAGAGACAGTAAGAATGGATCTTTTGCCATTTAAAGAAAAAAAATCATCTTTATTTCTACCCTAACAGCTGAGAAAGCAAATGTGATTAGATGTATAGTCTACCCTTTAACACCTGAAATAACAATATTAATCTCTGTTTCCTGGATTCTTGTAAAAGAAATCTATGCCATTCTGGAGTATGGAGGCTGGTTTCAGTAGATTCACAAAAAGATAAAATACTTTTAATCCGTTTAGTTCATTTCTCTATAACACTCCTATTTCCTATTCAGGAAATTCATTTTGGGATTTTTGAGTCTTAAAAAATTACTGTGAAGGCTTAATACATACAGGATGAGCCAGGGCCTGGGAAAGACACTGGGCCCTCAAGGAATGGAGGAATGGCACGGTCCCTGGTTGGTGCAGCTTTTCATCATGAAGGAAATGTGTCTGCCTGCCTCTTAGCTCTCCTCCTGTCAGCTGCTTACTTTTAAGGCTTATTTATCACTTCCACCACAGGCTGCAATGGAAAAATGAAAAAAAAAAAAAAGTGAAAATCAGGTTTATTAATTTTTCATAGTTCAAAAAGGCTGGTTAGGGGAAGAGGCTGAAACTTTTGGATAGGGAAGGTTTGGAAATTATTTATGAGTACATTGCTGGCCTCTTGACCAGTGATAAACAAGAAAAAGTCCTACAGAATGAAAGAATGTATTTGGACAAAGAATAATTAACCTTCTAGACAATTCTACCCACAGTATTATAAACTCTATGAATAGTCTATACCATTGATATTATCATCTTAATAGTAAGCATTTATTGAACACTTATCATAATCAGCAACTGGTGGTATTGGGTGTCACTGAGTCAATTCTGACTAAGGAGACCATTGGATAGTCTCTTTATCTGTGTTTCTGTTGTCTTTTGAAGAATGTTATGTGGATGGTGATTTGTCATAGGACCAAGTAGAACTGCTCCTAGGGTTTCCAATGCTGTATTCTTTACCAAAGCAAATCGGCACATCTTTTTCCCATGTCAGCAATTGTACTATGCTTTATATGTATTTCTTCATTCGATTCCTACTCAGCTTGATGAAATGGAAACTACTATTACCCCTCTTTTACAGATGTGAACACTGAGGCTTACAGAGATCAACTTATTGCTTGCTGAGGTCATTCAGTTAAAAAGTAATGAAGCAAGAACTCAAAATAAGGCCTGTCTGACCTGGACAGACTTCCTGCTTTTAACCTCTACCTAGGTTGTCATGCTGAAATATGTATTGATTTTCCACTGTGGGTACAGCCCAATAGGAGATACCTGGAGGTACTGAGTAATCTTGCTCACTTTCTTTGTGGAACTTGTAATTCTAAGATGCACAAATGAACCTAAAAGTTCCAAAATCAAAGATAAATGAATGATAGAATTAAAGAAAGGACACATTCAATATAATATTAAAGGATCAGGGTTTGACCTGATTGGATTAAAAAGGAGCTTGATTTGTCATCACTTACTCTCTCCTTGATTGTGCTTGGGTTTTGTGTGTGATTGTTATGGATTGAATTGTGTCCCCAAAAAGATATGTTGAAGTCTCTGTGGTTAAGTTTGTGTGTCAACTTGACTGGTCCTGGTTGAGTGGCTGGGCAGCTGGATATAGTTATTCCCCACAGTGAGACTGGTAATTAACTCCATGGTGGAATCTATTGGAGCCGCTGAGTGGCTGCTTTGGGTATGTGGTCTGCTTCCCGTACATAAGAAGCAGCTTTGGGAATGGTCTCCAGTTTATGGCATGCTTGGACCCTGCATGTAGCCATGTCATTGTTCAGCAGCCTGCCATGCTCTGCCGACCTTGGGACTTACAATGGGCTTGAATGAATGGCCTGCTGTGTGGTTTGGTAACATCGGGATTATGCCATTTTATTTGTTGACCTTGGGCTTGTTAGCTTCAGCAGCCAGTAGCTGCCTGAGTGAAGAGATGCCTGTCGCTTCAGTGGGCCAGGAGCAAGAGGCAGAGCTGAAGCCCAGGGTCGAGAGGCTTTCACACAGCCCCCAGAGCCTGGTACTTTGAACTTGGACTTCAAGACTCTAAATTGCAAGAATGAACTCCTGTTTGTCAATGCCATCCCATTTGTGGTATATTCTTATCAGAGAGGCACTAGGTAACCCTACATCCATAAATGTGACCTTGTTTGGAAATAGTCTTTGCAGATGTTATCAGGAGCCCTGATGGTGTAGTTGTTAAGGACTCAGCTACTAACTGAAAGGTTGATGGTTTGAACCATGAGAGAAAGCTGTCACAGTCTGCTTCTGTAGAGATTGTTGTTGTTGTTGTTAAGTGCCCTCGAGTCGTTTCCGACTCATAGCGACTCCATGCACAGCAGAATGAAACACTGCCCAATCCTGCGCCAGCTCCACGATCCCTGCTATACTTGAGCCCATCATTGCAGCCCCCATGTCAATCCATCTCGTTGAAGGCCTCCACCTCTTTCGTCTACCCTCCACCCTACCAAGCATGACATCCTTCTCCAGGGAATGGTCCCTTCTTACAACATGACCAAAATAGGTGAGACGAAGTCTGGCCATTCTTGCTTCCAAGGAGCATTCTGGCTGCACTTCCTCCCGGACAGATCTGTTAATTCTTTTAGCAGTCCATGGTACTTTCAGCATTCTTCGCCAGCACCACAACTCAAAAGCATCTTTTTTTGTGTGTACCAAACAGTGTTTCTTTGCTATTCATAAGGTTTTCCCTGGCTAATTCTTTGAGAAGTGGACAGCCTCTTCCTTCTTCCTAGTCTGTCTCAGTCTATAAGCTGGGCTGTTACCTGTGCACCAGGTACATCTCACTGGGTTTTAAACACCAGAGGCTCAGCCTTAAAACTCACGTCTACATGTCACCACAATAGGACAAACCGACAGACAAGTTTGTCTTGCTGTTGGAGACCTCTCGTATCACCCCCACCTGGTTCCCTGTGGCTGACTGTACCTCCGTCTGGCTTCCTGGCTTTTAATCCCCTTTCTCCTGCTCTTCTGGCCTGCTGCTTTGGGCGTCCCTGAGTTGTCCCTGGGGCTGACTGCTCCTCTGTCCGGGTTCCTGGCTTTTATCCCCTTTCTCCTGTTCTTCCGGCTTGCTACTCTGGGTGGGCCTGAGTTGCCTCTCCTCACCTAATCCCTTCGGCTGATTGCTTTTCTCTCTGGCTTCCTGGCTTTTAATCCCCTTTCTCCTGCTCTTCCTGCCTGCTACTTTGGGCGTCCCTGAGTTGTCTCTCCTCACCTGTAACCCTGGGGCTGACTGCTCTTCTGTGTGGGTTCCTGGTTTTTATCCCCTTTCTCCTGTTCTTCCGGCTTGCTACTCTGGGTGGGCCTGAGTTGCCTCTCCTCACCTAATCCCTTCGGCTGACTGCTCTTCTCTCTGGCTTCCTGGTTTTTAATCCCCTTTCTCCTGCTCTTCCCACTTGCTACTTTGGGCGTCCCTGAGTTGGCTCTCCTCACCTGTAACCCTGGAGCTGTAAAGATTACAGCCTTGGAAAACCCTATGGGCAGTTCTACTCTTTCTTGTAAGGTCAGAATCGATGGCAGTGGGTTTGGTGGGGTTTGGAAGGTTTTATCAGTTGGGTTGACAGGAGGTCATACAGAGTAGGGTGGGTCCTGTTCATCCAGTATGAATGGCATCCTTATAAAAGAAAAGGGACAGAGGAACACAGAGGGAAGGCAGCCATGTGAAGAGGCATCTGCAAGCTAAGGAACCCCTGAAGCTACCAGAAATAGAGACAAGAAGGAATCTTACCCAAGAGACCAAATCATAAAAAGCCCAAATTCAGTAGTCAGTTAAATTCACTCATTAAAATAATTCAATTGAATCATTTTAAGGAAGAGTTACTAAAAGAAGAAGTAGGGCCTGTCACCAAATATTGGTCCTTTTCTAGTTCCAACATACTGTAGCTTTTCTCATGTGTGGTTTGGTTTTGAGGGAGCTATTTTGAGGCAGAGAAGACCAAATGTCGAGAGTTGTTATAAAGCACTACTATGTTTATAAAAAGTTAAAAACATGTAGGAATTCTCAGGAATATTTTTTTTTTTTCCCTTCAACAGTATCAGACATGTCATTGATCCCACTGCAGCCTGAAGGACACAGAAAAGGAGGTGGAAGGGATTGAATATTAACAAGTATTCCAAGCTTGTTGGGAAGCTGACTGGGAAGGGAGTCTAAAACAGTCCCTGCCTTCATCAGACATTAGATAAGGAGACAGAACATGTGTCTAAAACCTTAAACAACGGTATCTGTTGCCAGTGAGACAGTTCTGATTCATCATGACCCCATGTGTGTCAGAGTAGAACCATGAGCCATAGAGTTTTCAAGCCTGCTTTTTTTCAAACTAGATTGCCAGACCTTTCTTTTGTGGTGCCTCTGGGTGGACACAAACTTCCAGCCTTAGCAGCCAAGTACATTAACTGTACCACCTAGGAACTCCAACTTGAACCAAGTGTTAAAGATAGTAAGAATAGTGGTAACAGAATTAGTTACAGAATTTATGTTACAGGTACTGTACTAGGCTCTTTATACCCTTTAACTCATTTATCAAAAACTTTATAAAGATAGCATTCTTACACATTTTGTAGATAAGGAAACTGAGGCTTAGATTAAATAATTTGTGCATTCATGCAAGTAGTTAATAGCTAGCCTTTTAGCATCATAATGGCAGCTGACTGAGTGTGCTGTACATGGGCATGGTGCTAAAACAGTCATGGCATCAACTCATTTAATCTTCTAAAGGGCAATGACATGTGGTGATTGAAGTTTTTATGAGACATGGTTTTATCTGGCCAACAGTATGGTTGCATTGGAGGAAAAGAGATTGGAACTAGAAGATCAGGCAAGATACCATGAACACAGTCCAGACAAATGCTAATAAGAACCTAAAGTGAAGGTAAGAATAGTGGACATAGGAAGGAGAAAATGGATTCCAGAGACACAGCCTGCTGCTTTGTATTGAAAACATCTCCCTTCCTGAAGATAATTAGTGTCAGTGAACTGTACATGTGAAGAATGTTTGAATGTCAAATATGTTGTAACATATACTTTTTTCCACACACACGCACACACACACACAACACACAAAGCCTCCCTTCCATCTGTAATTTTCACCTCCCCTTGTGATAACATGCTTTTAATAGTTTAGGCACTTTATAATTAGAATTAATGAAGGGTGTCAGTATTAACAGTGCTGTGGACCAAACTGTCCCACTTATCCACAGAAATGTGGGCAGTGGTCATGTAAACTTCTCTACATAATGCCTCATTTCTCTGCTGCAGTGGTTACTCACAGTGACTATCTCTTTCAACCTAGAAGGTAGGAACTTTCTTACTTAAGGTCAGCAGGTGTGTTAGTTCACCACCAAAAAATAAATATGGATTGAAAACCTACATTTAAAGGCACGCTATACTAGTTAATGTAGTAGTCTCAAAAGTAAATAAAAATCAATTTGGAGACACCTCGGAACAAGAATGGTCATGATGGAATTAGAAGATGGGGGAGGTGGTTTGAAATTACTGTGTTTCCACATATAATTTGTCCAAGTAAACAACACACACACCAGAACCAGATGCATATAGTGTTCGTAGGAAATTAATTTGCAAAGTAATCGTGATATTTGTGAAAACATATAGCATGTGCCTTATTTGCATAAAAATACAGTAGTTGGGGTCATTAATTTTGTAGAACGAACACTGACTTGTTTTCAAGTAGACATACTGTTATGAATTAAATTGTGTTCTCCAAAGTATGTGTTGTAAATTATAACCTCTATGCCAGTGGTTTAAGGCGCTCTGGTGGTGCAATGCCTAAGGTGTCTGACTGCTAACCAGAAGGTTGATGGTTCAAGCCTACCAGCCACTCCATGGAAGGAAGATGAGGCAGTCTACTTCCTTAAAGATTTACCACCTTGGAAACCCAGTAGGGGTCACTGTGAGTCAGAATCTACTTGATGGCAGTGAATGCCTGTTGTTATAATCCCATTTGGAAATGAGTTGTCCTTGTTACACTAATGAGACAGGATTAGTGTAGAGGGTCTTGAGTCAATCTCTTTTGAGATATAAAAGAGATCAAACAAGCAAGTGAAAGAAGCAGAGATGGGGAAGAGAGATGCCGAAGTACACGATGATCACCCGGAGCAGAAGCAAGAAGAAACAAGGACTTTCCTCCAGAATTGACAGAGAGGAAGCCTTCTCTTAGAGCTGTTGTTGTTGTTGTTATGTACCGTTGAGTTGGACCTGACTCATAGTGACCCTTCCTTGTGTTTCTGAGGTGGTATCACTACGGAAGTAGGTGGCCCAACCTTCCTTCCGAGGAGTGGCTGATGGGTTTGAACCACCAGCCTTCTGGTTAGCAGTCAAATGTCTTAGGTACTACGCTACCAGAGCTCCTTGAATTTGGACTTCTAGCCTCCTTTTCCCCACCCAGCTTCCCCTCCTTCCCCTAAAGCCCTCTCGCCTTATGGATAATATGTTTTCCAGTGATGGACTCCCCAAGTGCAGGATATATGTACCTTTGCGTACCTTATTGAAACATTAAATGACAGTTCACATAAGTTCCTCAATATACCTAAACTTGGAGGCTCCAAAGCTCTGGTGGCGTAATGCCTGAGGCATTTGACTGCTAACCGGAAGCCTGGCAGTTCAGACCCACCAACCACTCCTCTGACGGGAGATTGGGCAATCTACTTCCGTAGAGATACTGCCTTGGAAACCCAAGGAGGGGTCACTATGAGTCAAAACCCACTCAACGGCAGTGCTCTGCCTGCAATTTCTCTGCTCAAATTGTGAGAAACTGAATTTCTTTTTGTTGAAGTAGCAGCACCAGGTAACTAAGCCACATATATATTTGCAGTTTTTTCTGACTAAATAAAAGAACTATTTAAAGCTTTTAGAAAAGCCTTTGAAACTCTGACATCAGATATGTAAAATTCAACTCACATTCTACTTGAGTGGAACCAGCCACATATATACTTGTAGTTTTTTCTGACTAAATATAAGAACTATTTAAAGCTTTTAGAAAAGGCTTTGAAACTCTGACATCAGATATGTAAAATTCAACTCACATTCTACTTGAGTGGAACCAGCTGCGCTATCTTTACTTTTAAAGAGTCAACAGAGTAAGACTCGTGAACCCTGCATATCCTCTATCTTATGGGTGGGTTCATTGCTTTATTTCTTTGCTTATCATAGGAAAGCAGTAATGATGTATTGTTGCAAATAATTGTTTATCAATGTCTGTGAATTCTCTACTTTGCTCTGAATGGCACAGAATGTTTATGTAAAATTAACCTGTGTTTGAAAAATAACATATACTATATATAACGTATACTGTATATACTCCTAAGGAGCTCTGGTGGTGTAGTGCCTAAGCCATTTGACTGCTAACCAGAAGGTTGGCAGTTCAAGCCCTCCAGCCACTCCATGGAACGAAGACTGGGCAATCTACTTCCATAAAGATTTACTGCCTCGGAAACCCAAAGAGGGTCACTATGAGTCAGAATCAACTTGATGACAGTGAGTTTGGTTTGTTTCATATATGTGTGTGTGTGTGTGTGAGTGTACACTTCAAGGCTGTAATTCAACAGTAGTGCTTGGGAGAATGCTATAGAATTCCTTCATAAATAGGACTCCCCATAAAGAGAGATTTTGGTACTCTGGTATGAAGTTCAAGACAGATTCCCTTTATACCACTTCCTACTATTTGAGGTGTTCTATGAGTACATGTGTGTGTGTGTGTATTCATTCAGAAACTGAGTCTTCCCACTAATTTCAAAGACCAATTTAGGACCTTTCATTGCTGACTTGAGTTAGTAAAGTCAGTCCCTATCCAGCCGAGTTTGATTTTCTCTCCAGTTAACTGATCAAAGCATCATTCTCAAAGCCTGAATTTCTTACAACATATTCTAATAAGTTCTGAGTTAGCCATTCTTCTTAGTTTTAATCAAAGCAAAAGATAACATTTGCATTTTTGTCATCTCCATTTCAAAGTGTTTGTCATTTGATGAGACTCAGAATCTCCCTGAATGGTTCCACATCAGTGAAGTCTGTCTAGCCTTTCGTAAAAAGCTGTCCCCATGAGAACAAGGGCCCATTTCTACACCTAAATATATAAACATTTGAATCACTTGTGTGCATTTTACTTAGAACCAGAAGTGATAATGTGGGTAATCTAGAGTTCTTACACAGAGGCCTTGACCCGTGGTGGCTTCCTACCACTCCCCTAACTGATCCCAGTCCCCTTGATGCTAAATGACCTCCTCTATCTCCTCCCTCACATCTCCTCTAATATTTGCTCACACACAGGCATCTACAGCCTTTGCACCAGCTCTGTTGCCTTTCTGGCTTTGCTCTGTTTGCAGGGTATTCTTCCATTTTCTTTCTTAGCTTTGTGAAGCAGGAAGCATGGATGAGTGTGGCAGGGAATGCAGGGTGTATGTGTGTGCGTGGGTTACATTAACCAAAACAAAAAAACAAATGCACTGCCATGGAGTCGGACCCAATTCATAGTTGGTGGCATAGTGCCTAAGGCACTTGATTGCTAACCAGAAGTCTGGCAGTTCAAACCCACCAGCCACTCCTCTGAAGGAAGGATGGGCAATCTACTTCTGTAGTGATACTACCTCAGAAACACAAAGAGGAGTAGCTGTGAGTTGGATCTGACTCGATGGCACATTAACAACAACATTTTTTCATAGAAATCATGAAACTTTGGACTAGTAAGTCATTTGTATGATTCTTCAGGATATATAAGTTTAGGTAGCCTTTGCAAATATATTCTTTCCTAATGACTTAAAAAGAAGCCCAGAGGTTCCGGCAAGATGGCGGACTAGACAGAAAGACTGCACAGACCCTCTTCAACAAAGAAAATGGAAACCAATTAACACAGACACAGAAGATAATCCTGGACCCCTGAGCCTTGTAGGGAAGGATATAGAAGTGGACTAAACCCCAACTAGCAGAAGAATT
>NW_006921884.1:3568550-3578474 GCF_000298275.1 Orycteropus afer afer | reverse complement strand
AAAAAAAAAAAAAAAAAAAAAGCTCAGATGATGCAGTGATTAAGCACTAGTCTGTAAACCAAGAGGTCAATGGTATGAACATACTAACGGCTCCATGGGAGAAAGATGTAACCGTTTGCTTCTATAAAGATAGCCTTCTAGTTACTTAAAAAGTAGAAACTCTAAAAAATTTTTTTTTGGAATGGGATATACCAAAAAATATTTGAAATAAAACAAAATTAATGTTCTTAAAGCACTGTATGTAGCCAAAGTGAAATTTCCATGTTTGCTGTAGATCTGTTTTTATTCTTCTTAGGTCATTTTTATCCAAATATTTTGTTATTGTTGGCAAGAAAGCAGATACTCAAATCTGTCTTCAGTGCTTTGTTCTGTTCAGTCTTAGCTTTTGGACAACAATAATAACTACTTATTAATTTGCCAGAAATTCAGCATTTCCACTAATGTATTTTGTAACAGTTGCACAACATTCTTGGCTGTGGTGAAAATTATTTTGCTTAAAATATAAGTATATAAAAATATGTTTAGACACACAGATACACAACTTTTACACACACACATTTATATATAAACTCAAGCATTAAGTTGATTCCAACTTACAGTGACTGTATAGGATAGAGTAGAACTGCCCCACAGGGTTTTCAAGACTGTAATCCCTATGGAAGCAGACTGCCAATCTTTCAGTTAGCCACTTAACCACTGTGCCATCGGGGATCTGTGTATTTATATAGAGCAAAAGTAAAAGAAGGCTGTATTCAAAATGGGAGCTCTGGTGGTGAAGTGCCTAAGGCATTTGACTACTAACCAGAAGGCTGGCAGTTCAAACCCACCAGCACTCCTCAGAAGGAAGGTTAGGCAATCTACTTCGTAGAGGTACCGCCTCGGAAACCCAAGGAGGGGTTGCTATGAGTCGGATCCGACTCGATATGAAATCCAGTCGTTTGTATGCTTTGAAAAATAATGATCAAGAACATGGGTTTCAGTTTGTTTTCTGTTTGTCAAGGGGCAGTGAGTAAGGGGTATTGTGAGCAATAGATAATTTACTCTTACCCCATAAATGACTAATTTTATGGATTCTTAGGAGTAGCGTGTTACAAATACTGTCTATACATATTTACACAGGGATGTAACATACACAAAACTAAGAGTGAATTTGGGAGGAATGTTTAAAATATCCTCCAACAGATAATCAAGTTATTTTCCTGGATTTCAAGTACTAGTTCAATAGGAAAGTACTGTGGGAAGCCATATATATTTTCTTAGAGGAGAAAGTATAAAAAAAAAATGATTGTAGAATTTCCTGTTTTAACCAAGAACGGACGAGAACTATGAGCCATTCGCTTCCTGAGTGGCCACTTTCCAGCTGTGCAGACTGGTCATAGCACATCTGCCAATCAGAACAGGCCCCGGAGCGAAGCCCTTGGATGCTGAGTCTTGTTTACAAGCATTGTGACTCTGTTTCTCCCCTCCTGCTGTGTGTTGTAGCACTAGGAAGATTAAGGGGGAATTTGCTATTACATGCCTAAATAACTGTATGAAGCTAGAATCACAGCCACAGCAAATGCCATTACGGGCAGAGTTTTAGCTCATCTTTAACCACAGGTAAGAGTTGTTGCTTTGTTATATGAGAATGGCTGGTCTGTGTCTAGGGTATTGCTTTCCTTTGAGACATTATACATTTGTTAGCACAACTAGCAAGATAAAAGCTGGAGAGGAACTTTTGGATAAATGATTAAAATATGCACTTTATTACTATGACTTTAAATTTTTAGTACTCAACAAGTTAAAAAACCATGATATTTTTACTTAAGGGAGAGGTAACACCAAATGAAATGAAAATAAAGTTTTAAAAACGTCAGTGACACTAGATCACTGTCTTAAGAAATTAGAAACAGAAGTCTATTAACATTATGAATTTTGGAGAGCATTATAATTTAAGCAAACAAGCTTTATTGTGAATGTATCTACTTGTTAGTCTTCCGGAGAACAGTGTCATCATGTGTAGTAACTCTTGACTTAAAAAAAAGTTTCTTTTTTATTATGAACCCATTTGGAAAGACTTAGTACATACATTTAATTGTATAATCCTATTTCTTTCCTTCTTTTCTCTGTAGAAGTTTTAAAGCATACTTTCATTATCTTCTTTCTGCAATAAAATGAAGAAAAAGAAATTCCTGTCTAATCTTGGTTTTGCCATGAAATTCTATCTTGCTTGTGTTAATTCAGAAAATACTTTAGAAAATGGTGTCTTCACAATATTGCAAAGAATTTTTAAAATCATTACAGAGGACTTTATTGTGTTTTTTAAGTTGTTTTCTGACATTGGGTTTCTCCTAATACTGGAGACTTTTTATTTCATTCATTTATTTGTTAGCATATACTATAAAGGGAAAAATAAACAAAACTTCATTTGGAGTTTAAAAAAAAAAAGTCAACCTGAAGACTTTGTGGCTCATTTCTCTTGTATATGACAGTCTTCAGGTTGATAAACAACATTTTATAGCAGTCTGGAGAGGTACTTTTGAAAACTTCAAGCAGCTGTGTTCTTGTTTTAGCCCTACCAACATTTTTGGCCAGATAAAATTCTTTGTTGCGGGGGGCTGCCCTGTATGTTGTAATATGTTTAGTAACATTGCTGGCCTCTACCCACTGGATACCAGTAGCTCCTTTCTCCCAGTTGTGATAACCCAGAATATCTGTAGACATTGCCAAATGCCTTCTAGGAGACCAAATTGTTCCCAGCTGAGAACCACTACCTACAGTATTTTTAACCTAACTCTGAAAGAGTGAAATCCAACTTCTGGATTGTTCTGGGCAGTAGACAGTTAAGAATGAGGCTATACTGGTCTTAGTGCATTTGCAGATGTTGCTGTAGCCAACTGCTCATTTTTCCCCTCCCCATTTTGTTAGAAGCTTCTGCCAACCATGATTCATGGAATGATTTTTTTGAGCTGAGTAATCTGTGGCTTTTCAGTTTCCTTACTTTCTTTCCTTAGCTAAATCTGTTTTGGTTTTAGCAAAGTGTTCTTTTCTGTATTTTTTTTTTTTTAAAAGCAAATATGAAATAATACATGTAATGATTTATTTTCCAAGCAGATGATTTTCACCAAACATCAAAACTTTCTATGCCTATTCTCTGTGGTGTGTTTTCTATCTCTTCCATCAGACAAATCCTCTCCTCAGCTCTGATAAAGGGCCTTCTATAGGGGAAGACAGAGCTACCTTTGAACAGTTCTTTGTGAAATCTAATGGTATGGCAGCTGGTATTTAAAGAACTTTTTCTCCAGGACTTCTAAAGAGTATTTTGACACATAACTGTTCTTTTCTTTACAGATCGCAACGAAAGAAATAAACCAGAGCACCGTTCTTCAAGGTATGAATTTATAGTACTTAATAATTCTATATAAAGCTTTCTCATTTGAAAAATATCCTTCCCAGGCAATGCAAGTATCCCTTTAAGAGCTACTCTGCATTGAGTCGTCTTCTGTGGCATTCAAAGAAGCTTTACAAGAGAACTCTTGTTTATTCTCTGAATAAAAATCCTTTATAAAATGACTGACTACCTGGAAGACATTTTATTTTGAGAATTCCTATTAATGACAGGTAAATCTTCAATAAAAATTATTTTACACTTATATCTTTTCTTTGGTGGGTTATTTTTCACTTCTCTTCTTAACAAGTATTTCTTAATAATGTGTAATACTTTAGCTTTATTATTATTACTATAAAATTTACATAGGCTCATTGTAGAAATTTAGGAAATATGGAAAATGCAAAACCTTTAAAAAACAAACAAACAAAACAAAACATCAAACTCAGCCTTTCTTTCCATCACCCAGAGATGGCTGGCTGAAGCTAAAATGTCAGTGTGTTTTCTTCTAGACTTATTATCAGCATATATGTGTTCATATATGTTCACCCACACCACCTGACAGTATGTTTTTACTAGACCTTCACCAGCACTGAAGAGTATTTTTAAAAATACTAGTCATTCTTATAGGTGGAAATTAGTTGGACTTCCATTCCCAGGCAAGACTAACAGGCAGTATTTGATGTTTTTAACCCACTTCTGTGAAGGAGTCTATTTTTTCTACTATCTTTTCTCTGATTCCACATTTTATCACTTTCTTTTGCATTTTTTGGTTTGGGAACTAATAAATGGTAATATTGTCTCTTCATTGGATTGACTAGCCCAGGAGACCAAACTCTGCTGCTTTTTCAAGAAATCTAACCCTGGAATGTATTTATCTCAGTGAATAAAAATAGTAAATCAGTAAAATCTCATTTACTTAGAATAGCAATGTGTTTTGTAGAAATTACCAGAGTGATATCTTTTGAGGTATAATTTATACATATTAAAGTTCACTTTTTTTGGTGTACAGTTCTATGAGTTTTGACAAATCCATACAGTTATATAACCACCACCAACCACACTCATTGTTAGTTGCTATTGGGTCAGCTCCAACTTCTTATGTATAATGGGATGAAATGTTGCTTGGTCCTGAACCTTTGAAATGTTTCAGCCTATACTCATAGAATAGTTCATGAGATTGATTTTTAAATATACTTGCTGAAAAATAATAATAGCAAAAATAAGAAGATAATTTAACAGCAAGGACTTTAACAGCTTGTGTAACTGTAAGTGACATAGAAATTGGATGTTGGAAGGGAAAAAAATACTTAAAATGACAAAATCCACAAGAGCCTTGACATACTGAAGAGTTGAACTGAATCAAACAATATTAATTTTAATAGGAACCTATGTAAATCCCCATACAGGTCTAAAAGACTGGTGGAACATGAAAAAATAGGGGAGATATGACTTAGAAATATGTTTGAAAATGTCTTGAGAATTTAATTCATTATAAATTCACCATGAATAAAAAGTTTGATGTGATTGCCTCCAACCTTCCCCTTAAAAAGGTAGCATTGATTTTATATTACATTGAAAAGAAATAAAATATGCAGTATAAGAAACAAATGATAGCTCTATACCACACTTTTGATATTGTGTCCAATTCTGCAGAACACAGGGCCTTGAAAAGTTGAAGTATGTTGTAACGACTGTACTGGTATTGCTCAGGCAACTTCGTCTCACTTATTTTGGTCATGTGGTCAGAAGGGACCATTCTCTGGAGAAGGTTATCATGCTTGGCAAAGTGGAGGGTCAGCAAAAAAGGGGAAGGCCCTCAACAAGATGGATTGACACAGTGGCTGCAATATAGACTCAAGCATAGCAAGGACTAAGAGGATGGCATACCACAAGGCAGTGTTTCATTCTTTTGTACATAGGGTTGCTATGAGTCGGAGCCAACTCGATGGCACCTAACAACAACAACAATAGGGATCTTGAAAAAAAAATACAGAAGCGCATGCCCCACTCCAGAGATTCTCATTCAGTAAGTCTGGAGTGGACCTTGGAAATCTGTATATTAAAGAAGTTCCACAGTAATTCTGAAGGAGCTCTGGTAGTGTAGTGCCTAAGGCGCTTGACTGCTAACCAGCAGGCTGGTGGTTCAAACCTACCAGCCACTCCTCAGAAGGAAGGTTGGGCAATCTACTTCCATAGTGATGCTGCCTCAGAAACCCAAGGAAGGGTCGCTATGAGTCGGGTCCAACTTGACAGCACATAACAACAACAGCAACATAGTGATTCTGATACATAGCCAGGTTTGAGCCATTGTTGTAGAAGACAGCAGTTGAGTTGAGACAGGAACAATGAAAGAGGAGAGAAGAGAAGAGTAGAAGTCCAAGCTAATTCACAAGAAGATTAATGTGAGTGTTTGGGTGAATTCAGTGTAGGCATGAATGTTTGGGAAGGAGTATAGGGTAGAAATGATAACCAAGTTTAAACACCTGGGGCTGACACTTAGAAGAGGTTTGCATAATTATTTCTCATAAATGTTTTTCCCTCCAAACAGGAACCAAGGTTCCTTAGAGGAATGGCTGATTTCAGGTCTAACCTAAACCAAACTCACTGCCATCAAGTCGGATCCGACTTATAGCGACCCCTCCTTGGGTTTTTGAGGCTGTATCACCATGGAAGTAGATTGCCCAACCTTCATTCTGAGGAGTGGCTGGTGAGTTTGAACCGCCAGCCTCTGGTTAGCAGTCAAATGCCTTAGGCACTATGCTACCAGAGCTCCTGATTTCAGGTCTAGGGCAAGGAAAATTACAAGTTAATATTTTTTGAGAGGCCCTATTCTAGGTACAGTGTACAATAGAAAACAAGAAAAAAATCTCAGTTTGATGGACCATTCATTGTTTTGAGTTTATAATCTCAATCTCTAAGAGCCTGTGTATCTTAGTTATCATAACAGAAATACCACAAGTGGATGGCTTTAACAAACAGAAATTTATATTCTCACAGTTTAGGAGGCTAGAAATCTGAATTTAGGTGCCAGTTCTAGGGGAAGGTCCTTGTTTCCTTTCAACAACTGTGGTCCCAGTGTTCCTTGGTGATCTCCATGTGTCTTGGCATCCACCTTCTCCTGGGTCTAGGAGGTTCTCAGTGCAGGAATTTCGGTTACAAAGGATCTACTCCACTCCTGACTCTTCTTTCTTGGTAGTAGTGTGCTTCCTCTCCTCTCTGTTCCCTTCTCTTTCCTTTTACCTCATGTAAGATAAAAGATGTGACTCAAACATAGGTGTGACTTAAGTATGGGTGTGACTTGAGTAAGTGACCCCTTTGTAAGGCTATGACTCAAGACATACCCTATGCTGCTTGTTAACATATAAAACTAAAAAAACCAAACTCACTGCCATCAAGTTGATTCCAACTCATAGCGGCCCACATTGGGTTTCTGAGGCTGTAAATCTTTACAGAAGTAGACTGCCATGTCTTCCTTCCATGGAGCAGCTGGTGGATTTGAGCTATTGTCCTTCTGCTTAGCAGCCAAATGCCTTATACACTCTGTCACCAGAGCTTCTTTGTTAACATATAGAGGTTAGGATTTACAACCCATCATAAAATGGAGGATAATTTACAAAATGGAGGACAACCATACAATATAGGAATCATAACCTACCCAAGTTGGCACATATTTTAAGGGGATTAAATTAAATCCATGACTCTATGCTTCTATATAGTAAAATAATTTACTATATTTTTATACAAATAACACACACATATAAGTTCTGGTGTTGCAGTGGTTAAGGCATTTGCCTACTAACAAAAGTTGACAGTTTGAATCCACCAACTAGCTACTCATTAGGAGAAAATGAGGCAGTTTGCTTCCATAAAGACTTACAGCCTTGGAAGCCCTATGGGGCAGTTCTACTCTGTCCTGTGGGGTCGGTATGAGTCAGAATTGACTCAATGGCAATGGGTTTTCATTAATACACACTTTTTATGGTCATTTGCCAACTGCACCCTTTCCCTGTGAGGTATTTTCATAAATGCCACTATGTCGGGGTTTTTTTTTTTTTTTTTAAATATGTTGCTGTAAAAATAATTAGCATATCATACTCTGAAAATACTTTGCAGGAGAAGGGCATGGTTGGCAAACAAACGTAGAAGATGTGCCTTATTAGTATAAAAATACAGTATCCTAAAGTCAGGCTCCAAGTCTTGATAGTTCTGAATCACCAGTGTTCATGGTACTCTGGAGGCTATTTAAAGGATACTCTTTAATCCCTAATTTATACTGTGAAGTTCTCAAGACTCGTGTTACTAGTCTTGGTAACCCTAGCACTTAGTATAGTATAGCTTATTGGTATACAATAAGCACTTAATAAATGTTTGTTAAGTAAATAAATGTCAGATGTAGTTGGAGGACAGAAAAGGAAATGTCAACATTTTTCCCTTGCAAATTGAGAAGAACCTGATGTCTTAGCCTGGGTTCTCTAGAGGAACAAAACTAGTGAAGATAGATAGATAGATAGATAGATAGATAGATAAATATATATATATATATAGAGAGAGAGCGAGCGAGCTTTATTTCAAGGCACACATAGTTGTAGAGGCTAGCAAGTCCCAAATCTGTGGGTCAGGCATCAGACTGGAAGTTTCTCCTGACTCATGTGGTTGCAAAGGCTGACCAACCCAAAATTTGCAGGGCAGAAGGCAGGCTGCTGACTCGCGATCAGGATCACGAGGATGATGAGTCAAATACAGGATCGAGAGAGAGCAAGCATCTTTAGTTCTCTATTGCCGCTATAACAGAAATACCACAAGTGGGTCACTTCAACAAACAGAAATTTTCTCTTATGGTTGAGGAGGCTAGAAGTCTGAATGCCAAATGCCAGCTCAAGGGGAAGACTAGGCTAGAAGTCCAAGTTCAGAGTGACAGCTTTAGGGGCTGGGTGGAGGCCCCTTGACCTTGGGCTTTAGCTCTGCCTTTCAGGCCCACTGGAGCAAGCTGAAGGCTTCTCTTGACTCACAGCTTCTGGCTGCTGAGGGTGATGAATTCAAGTTAGGCAGGTAAAACAGCAGATTGTTGGCTCAGAGGCTGTGAAGGCAACAATCCCAAGATCAGCAGGAGATGCAGCAGGCTACTGGTTCAAGACCAGGAACTGGGGACTGAACCAAATGCAGGATCTTTCTATATATACTGGAAGCAGACTACACCTTGAAGGCAACTCTCCTTCAACTGATTAACTGCTCACAGCAGATTCCACCATGGAGGTGATTGATTACACCATGTCCAGTCTCATCAAGGGGAATAACTGCATCCAGCTGCCAAGCTACTCAAAATCACAGCCCAGCCAAACTGACAGGGAACTATAACTATCACAGTGAGCTTTGCTAAAATATCCATATATATTGGATGCAGGCCCACACTCCCAAGGAAACTGAGTGGCTTTTAGCTGATTGGTTTTCAAATGATTGGCTGCTCACATCAGGTCACAAAATGGCAGATGATTATGTTGTATTATTTTAGAGAAGAGCAATCAGTCCAATTTCTGCCAAACCACTGAAAACCAAATTGACACATAACAGTAATCATCATACCTGGTCTAACATGTTCACACAAGATTTATTACTGAATGTGTTCTGACAGCAACAGGAAAGGTCTGTGTCTTGAGGAAAGATCATTGTTTTCTGTCCAGTTTATGTGTCTAGACAGACCTGTTCTTCCCCTGTAATCCTCAGCCTATCGAGGCCACACCTCCAGACCAGCAGTGTGTCAAGGCAGAATGAACATATAAACAGAAAGTCACTTAATTTAGGTGTATTTGTTGATTCTTTTCAAGCCACTCAGCAGCAAGAATGATGGGTTCAAAGCCTAGCAAGAATAAGAGAAATGCATTCCTTCAATTTGTTTTTACAAGACCAAACTTCTATAGCTTTCACATAAGAGGTGAATAAATCTGGAATATCTGCCTTGTTCTTTCATTTTGGTGCTGAAATAGGATGGAAAGCATATCTCTTGTTAAGTTAAAGGAAAAGTTTCAGGTAGAGGCCAACACTAAGACCTCAAACTAAAGAACACTATTTAAACATTTTTAATAGGATTTCTGGGGTGTTTTTTATTAACTTGTTTTGATGTTGACTTTTTCCCCCCCTGTTGCTGATTAATGTGGACATCAGAAATACCTGGATACTTTTGCCTTAGCCTTATTAAATACATTGTTTCCCTAATAGATGTCCCACAGAACATTCAACAGAATATTAATTAATGTGTCAAGAAATAAATATTCATGCACAAAAGTTTGTGAAATGATGAGTTAAACAAAATTAGACATGTTTCTTTACTGTGAAATTACTCTGAGTCTTGGCTACACTAAAGTATATTATAAAACTCCAAGTGAGAGATGAACTATACAGCATTTTAAAAATTTATTTGTATTTGTAACCCCCTGCAGTGTAGTAAATTATTTAGTGTGGCTTTTCTACCCATAAGTCTTTGTAAACTCCAAGATGGGATTTTCTATGAGCAACTGAGGAGCTCCTGATTGCTGAAGTTGTCCACCTGGAGTATTTCT
>NW_006921884.1:3566567-3568110 GCF_000298275.1 Orycteropus afer afer | reverse complement strand
TGCTTTTCGGAGGAACGGTTGGAGAAAGGGCTGGAGGGAGGCAGCATGTCTGGCCTTGCAGTAATAGGCCTTGGGTTACTGCTGGTAATCCTGTTTTCCTCTTGTGGGATTAGAGGAGGTCAGAACATGTGGCCTCCTTGCCATTTTTGCACCTCCTTTCCCAGACACAGCTATTAATAAAATCCAGCAAAAGACAATAAAGAAAGTGAAGCCCGGTGGCCGTCAGTGCCATGAATGGAAAATTAGGAGCTCTTCTTACTCTCCAGCACCACCATCAACTGAATAAATAGATCTCAATGATTTATGGTGGCCAAAAAACCAGCACTTGGTCTCAAGGTTTTACCTATTAGGAGGAAATAATTTATAGCAGCAAAAAAAGAAGAAAAGCAAGAACAAAAGCAGGCAGCAAAAGAAAGAACCCAGATCTGTTCTCAAAGAAGTGTCATTTGAATCTTAGTCTCGCTAAAGCCTTCTTGAAACTTCTTGAACTTCCATAATCCCATTTGATATCTATTCATAAAATTCAATTAAATTCAGTCAGAATCAAAACAGGATTTCTTTATATGTGGAACTTGACAAAGCGATCCTAAAATTTATAAGAAAGCGAGAATAACCAAGGCAATTCTGAAGAACTCAGTGAGGTGGGATCTTGCAAAAAATTAAGGCACTGTGTTGGCAGAAAAACCAATAGGTCAGGGGCATACAGGTGGATTCATCAATTCTGTGTCATGTGGGGGAAAGTGAACATGTCAACAAGTGATGATGGAACAATTGATTATGCCTATTTTTAAAAATCCACATAGAATTGATTTAAGATGTGAGGTAAGGAGCTAAAGACATAAAAGCTCAAAAATAGAACTGAAACATATTGAAGAAATATATGTGCATATCTTTATGACATCAGGGAAGGAATAAGTTCTTAGATAAGGCTCAACAAGTACAAACCATAAAGAAAAAGAATGATTAATTGATTGTTAAAATTTAAAACATGTACATGAAGACATCAAAAGCATGTGAAAAAGCAGGTCATGACTATACAAGAAACTCAAAAAGATAAAACCTTAATATACACAAAAATTCTTCATCTTGCTAGTAATAAGAAGTGTGTTAATATCATAATAAGGTATCATTTTACTTCCATCCACTTGGCACAGAAATCTTAAAAGACTGACAATACTAAGTTACTGTGAGTACTTTCACAGTAACTCTCATACACTGCTAATGGGAATGTAATTTGGTATAGTGTATTTAGTGGGAGAAATAAGCAATATCTGGTGAAGCTGAAAATGCTCATACCCTACAACTCAGGAAGTATATATGTCCCAGAAACATTCTTTCATGTGTGCGCAGGGAACCATGTACAACAATGTTCACAGTAGTTCTGTTTGGACTAAAGGAACTATGGCTACATGTGTCAACATAGATAAGTCTCAAAAATATAATTTTGGCTGATAAAAAGCAAGTTGTAGAAGGATAGATAAAGATAACATTTATATAAAACAGAGCCAAAACTGGCATGTCACCTGATTTTTTTTTTTTTTTT
>NW_006921884.1:3528900-3563151 GCF_000298275.1 Orycteropus afer afer | reverse complement strand
CTCAGCCCACCTTTCTCTTCACTTTCTCTGTTTGTTCCCCAGCCACCGTGCACAGTCCATGCAGTCCCTGGCTAGCAGGGTGATTTTTAGGTTAATTTTTAGGTCCTACCACCACTCCGGAATATCCAAGCCGTTTGTGCCGTCAGGGGCGTTCAGGTCCCTGCCAGACCGCAGCTCCGTATGTCTCCTTTTGTGGTATTTGCATGCAAATTCTTCTGCTGGTTGGGGTTTAGTCCACTTCTGTATCCTTCCCTTCAAGGCTCAGCAGTCCAAGATTATCTTCTGTGTCTGTGTCAACTGGTTTCTCTTTTCTTTGTTGAAGAGGGTCTGTGCAGTCCTTCTGCCTAGTCCGCCATCTTGCCGGAACTCCATGTCACCTATTTTTGTAAATAGTTTTATCAGAACCCAACTGTCCCCATTTGTTTCAAAGTGGTCTATGGCTGCTGCACTCTACAATGGCAGAGTTGAGTAGTTGTAGCAGGGACTGAAAATATTTACTCTCTGGCCTTTTATGGAAAAAGTTTGCCAACTCTTGATACAAAGTTTTATGACAGGCAAAATGCAAACCATAGTTGTGTTGTATGTTATTTATGTTGTTATGCTGTGTGTTGTGTTCTTTACTGTATGTCATTTGTGACTACATTTAGATGTAATAAAAGTATTAAGAGATGCATGGAAATGATAAATAGTGAGTTTAGGATATTGATGATCAAGAAGAATGGGATCAGGGACGGGTCCACAAGGAGTCTCAAGTCTCATCTTTATTTCTTAAGCTGAGTAGTGCAGTTTTGCAATCCTATCCACATTTTTAAAATCCTGGAAATTTTCATAATTTGAAACAAATTCAAGATTCAAGAAAACTTTGAATCCTTGGCATTAATAAAGATGCTTTTACAGGACATGAGAATCATATTGAGGGTAATTTTCTTTGAGAGTAATTTTTTTTTTATTTCTGAAAGAGGAAAATCAAAAGGAGGAAATAGCAAAGAAGTTCAGAAGAAAAAAAAAACATGATAATTTTTTGAACACTGTTCCCATTTCACCTCTGCTCAGAATTCTGCTCCTGTGGTTGCCTCTACTCAGAGCACCTTCACCTGCTTTATCGATTTTAATCTCTTTTTGACATTGAAGAGCTATACAAGTAACACATGAAAACTTTCTTTAACAGTACATCCATATGTGGTATCTGCCTTTATTCCACAGTGCAAAAAGGGCAAGGACGCCACATCTTCGGACCTCCTCCAACTGCACAAGTGGAAGACAAAATCACCATCAGTAACTCAAGGCCTATTCCTGCAAGGCCAGACATGCTGCCTCCCTCCAGCCCTTTCACCAACCATTCCTCCCAAGGCACCCACCACCTCTCTCCTTGGCTTGATAATTTGCTGCAGTGGCCACACACAACTCACAGATTATGGGGTTTATTAGGGAAGCACCAGGCTACAATTCAAGTTCAGGAACAATGTTCAGTCTCTCTCCCAGCTCACCATCTCTCACCCAACAGTCTCTCTCAGTCTCTCTCACAGCAATGCATGTCATTAGGTGTCTCTTTCTCAGCAACACGTCCTCCTCAGCCAGAGGTCAGAGAGAGCTCTGTCTCTAGGAGGCCTCCTTTTGAGCCTGGCAGAGTGGCCAAACTGGCCAATCGTAGCATCAGAACTCTAAGCACCTGAGAGAGAGCGAACTTCCCAGAACACTGCTCCAGTGCCACTCCCAACAGAAATACCCCAGGTGGATAACTTTTAGGATCAGGAGCTCTTCAGTGGCTCGCAGCAAATTCCACCATGGAGTTTACAAAGACTTATGGCTAGAAAAGCCACACTAAGTAATTTACTACACTGTACACAGGTAACAATTATTAAGGGTCTCATGGTTCAGTATCTGTGTTTCAGTCTACTTTCTAGGCATCATATTAATTGTATTTTTATTTAAACAACACGGGCCTTCTATGTTCATCTGCCAGTTACTCCCTACCCCCCTTTAGATGCTTTCTTAAGTGTGCTATGCTAATTTTTTTACAGCAGCATATAAAAAATTAGCATAGTGCTTACTACTCTCAGGGTGTTTGCTCACAATTGGCAAACAAAATTAGAAGGCAGACTTATATTTTCATAAAAATATGGTTTATATTCAAATAATATTTAGAACAAAGGGCTGTATGTGTCTATACATATATACACATATATAGTCCTGCCAACTTGCCTTTTTCACTTAACAACCATAGCTTAGAAATTCTTGACATGTCAGTTTCCACTTTATATTTTTTAATAGCTAGGTAGAATTTTCCAATGTAGCTGTATTTTAATTTATTTAGCAAGTTCTTTTGTTTTCAATTTATTATAGTTAGAAATTCTGCAATAAACATCTTTAAGTTCATATTTTTGAGTATAGAGTTGTAAGAAAACCTTGATTGTTTCTTCCAAGATGTTTTTTTGTCTAGTTACTATTGGATTCCTGTTCTCATTCACAATTATTTTAAAAATTTGTATGCTTACAATTTCTATTTTCTTCCCAAATCCCAGATCACTTTTATAGTGTTTTAGTGCGTCTCTAGGTTGACTAGGGCCCATAACAAGCCTCTTCCTATAATGTTGCCTGAAATGTCATCCCACACAATGACTCACAACTTAACATGCAGAATATTCATAGCACGTAGTTCAGTACGTTCAGAATTAATAGTTGATGATGTTAAAACTCATAACAATGGCTTTATTATGAAAAATATAAAGGTATCTTGGTTCCTTGCATTGGTGTCCTGTTGTTGACTCTTACAAAGATGTTCAGGATTTTATTTTGCCACTTCACCATCATCCCATTATGGCTTAAGTAGATTAGCTAAAAGCAAGATTTAACTTGTTTTTGCTTTTTTTTAAATATGTCTATTAAAATGTCAGGCTCTGCTGGGCTTAGTTTAACTACTGTACTTTGGTACCATTTCCCTGCCCATATGTTTTGATTCCTGTACCTCTATAAACTATACCTTGTATGTAATTACTTTCTGGCATTATGTTTTCTGAGCTATACGAGAAACATTACTTTTCTTGTAGCATCTGTAATGCTATAAACGACGTGAAAAATTAAAGTGTGTACAGGTTTTATGGGGGGTAAAATCCCTTTGCAATAGATGTGGAAGGATTATTAACATTTTATGTCATCCTACAGAGAATATATATATATATATATATATATATATATATATATAATGGTGTTTTATTGTAGTTTTAAGAAATGTGGCTTTAGCATCTCCCCCTAGTGTGATGGGAATAAAATGAAGCATTTATATGATGTATCAACGAGCCTTAGTGACACAGTGGTTAAAGCAGTTGGCTATTAACCAAAAGGTTGGTGCTTTGTACCCACCAGCTGCTTCATGGGAGAAAGATATGGCAGTCTGCTTCCATAAAAGTTACAACCTAGGAAACCCTGTGGGGCAGTTCTACTCTGTCCTTAGGGTCACTATGAGTCAGAATTTTCTCAGTGGCAGTGGGTTTTGTTTATATGGTGTATCAGTTGGATAATTGAAGTTTTATTAGCTGGCATATGCTCTAGTATGGGGGGAGGTTTCTGAAGTTGTTTCAAATTAAACTAGCAGCAGGCAGTTAACTATGGAACACCAGCTGGTCCTGTATTTATTACTTTTTCTCAAGATGGGCTTGTGTGACCACCCAGTTCTCAAAAGTCCAGGGAGCACATTTCTTCATCCTAATTCTTTCCTCTCTTTCACTGGTAAATTAGTTCTTTACTTTCCTGTAGTATTATTTAGAAGCACTTCTTTACACAGTTCTACAAAATCTGTATTAAAGGGCCTTTGGTGAATGAACTTTGTACACATCTTCATGGATCTCAATCTGTCCTTAGGTTATGGTCTTTCCTTAGCTAATAAATATCCTTGTACAACTCTACTTTAAATTTTTATTTAAATGTGTTTTGTTATTGGCACAGCTATAACCCATTCTTTAAATGTATTGATTATGACTATAAACTGCAGAAGTGGACTAACTAATTCCTGGGAGAATTTTAATGTGGACAGAATCACTGAATAATCATTGACTACCCTCCCATCTCACTACCAGTAAACTGCTGTTGATCAAAATTCATCTTTGTCCTATACATAAAACCCTCTTGAAATAAAAAATCAGACCTGGTCTTGAGAAAACAATATCCAATTTGAGGCTTTCCTGCCCTTCAGAGGTTCTTCTAGATAATACATCAGGGCATTCAGTTTTTCTCTACCAACCAATCATTGCCATCAAGTTGACTCTGACTCATAGTGACCCTACAGGACAGAATAGAACTACCTGATAGTGCTTCCAAGGCTTTACTGAAGCAGACTGCCACGTCTTCCTCCCGTGGTGTGGCTAGTGTGTTCAAACCACTGACCTTTTGGTTAGCAGGTGAGTGCTTAACCACTATGCCACCAGGACTTGTTTTTGCCACTTTCAATCTTGCTTCAATTGTAGGGTAGCTCTCCAAAGATGTAGCATGAGTAACCCACTTCTAAATGCAGCAAAAACAAGGCAAAAATCCCAAAGAAGGACTTGTGTGGGACTTTCTTTCCTTTTGGACAGGAGGATTGCAAATCAGTACTCTTTGGTAATTAAGAAAATAAAAGAATGGAAGGAAAGTATTAATTATCTGAAGGCATCAGAGTAACTTTGTGTCTAAGATATAAACATTGCTCAATCCTAAACCTGTTTCCTGGAGATAATGTTGTCCCTGGCATACTGCCTTGTGTAGACCATCCAGGGATGCTGTTCAGGGGTAAGGAGCAGGACTTAAAGTTTAACACCATCTTTTCCCAGTAGATACTCTTGGTTACACATTCTGAAGAGAAACTCAGGTAGAAAAAGTTTTTATAAGCTGAAATGCAATCTTCAGAATTTTTCCATACAGTGAAGTACTATCTTTAATATCATTGTTAAATGATATTAAATGAAATTAAATGATATTAATTTAATTTATATTAAATGATTTATGTTAAATGATATTAAATGAAATTAAATGATATTAATTTAATTTATATTAAATGATTTATGTTAAATGATATTAAATGAAATTACATTTATTTGTTTTTATTATAAAGCAGAACATGTTCTTTATAGGAAATTTGGTGGTGGTGGGGAATCATTTATAATCCTATCCTTCCCTCCTAGTTAATCACTATTATATTTTGATGTATTTCTTTTTGATTTTTATCTTTTCAAACAGATACTATAATTTTAACAGATGTTCATGAATATACAGTTTTTAAATTATTGGTGTTATTTAGCATTATATTGTGAGCATTTTTCCATTTCAGTAAATGTTCTTACAAATTATGATTAAAAATTTTCTTGACTATAAAATGCATGCTTTTCGGTAAATTGGAAAAAATACAAAGAAAAAAATTAAAGTCATTCATAGTCCAGTCACTGAATGATAATTACTATTATATATTGGTGATTCAGTTTTTGGTTTTTTTGTGCTTACTTGGGGGGGGGTGTATTCCCCCCCCCCAACTTTTTATTTTGATTTGGGTGAAATTTTACAGAACAGATTCGTTCTCCATTCAACAATTCATACACATTTTGTTTCCTGACACTGATTTCAATCCCCACAATATAACAGCTCTCTTCCCACTTCCACCCCAGTTACCCTTTCCCTGTGTCCTTCTTACCTATGCACTCCTGTCTCCCTAGCTTTCTTCTTGCTTAAATGCTGCCCTTCTGATCTCCCCTGGTTGATTGTTCTAAGGAGTGCGTGTCCCTGATGTAATCGTTAAGCTGATGTTGTTGTTGTTATGTGCCATGGAGTCGGACCTGACTCATAGTGACCCCTCCTTGGGTTTCTGAGATGGTATCACTACGGAAGTAGATTGCCCAACCTTCCTCCCAAGGAGTGGCTGGTGGGTTTGAACTGCCAGCCTTCTGGATAGCAGTCAAGCGCCTAAGGCACTATGCTACCAGAGCTCCCTGTTCAGTTGATAGGCATATCTAAATAATGCTCAGATGAGAGTTAAGCCATGGGAATGAGTTCATTTCCAGGCCCAAAGGGTCACCAGGGACCACCATGTATTCTTTGGTTCTGCTTAACCCATACTTCAGTGTCAGAATGCTCAAGTTTGTTAATCATGACCCATTTTTATGATTTCAGTCCCCAAGATAATGCTTTCCAAAGAGGCCTTGTACTAATGCATAGCCTCTAGAGCTTTTTATAGGTTCTTACCTGGGCAGTGCATGTGGTTAATGTGCTGCGCTGCTAACAGAAAGACTGGCAGATCAAGTCCACCCAGAGGCACCTCAGAGGAAAGGCCTGGGGATCCACTTGTAAAAAATCAGCCATTGAAAACCTGATGGAGCACAATTTTGCTCTGACGTACATGGGGCCACCATGAGTCAGAGTTGATTGAATGGCAGCTGGTTTGGTATTTTTGTTATTGTTCGTTTGTTTCTGTGAGACTGCAGGAGCTGAATCATCTGGATTGGAGGCATAGACAGATGACAGTACACACTCCGTAAACCTGTATTTGAAATCAGACTTGTCTGTGTTCATTTGGGGAAAATTTTTAGAGCAATCCAAAATGAATACAAAAAAGGTCTCTCAGGTCACGCCAAAGTTTGGAAAGCTTTTTAAGGCAATCCAAAATGAATTTAAAGAAATAGTCTCAGCTGTTTGGTTTTAGTTTATTTAGGTTCTGCCTGTATTAGTAAAACCACTCAGAGAGACTGTGGAATAGAGTATGAAGTGCTTAGGTTCAGGGTCCAATGGCCTGAATCCAAATCCCAGCTTCACCACCTAGAAGCTAGCTTCCCTTGAGCAAGTTTTGTAATCTTTCTGTACCTCCGTTTTCTCATCTGCAAATAGGGCTAATAATAATACTTATCTCTGAGGGTTATCATTATGATTATTTTAATTGCTCTATTGGTCAGAGTTCAGGCAGATAAATACAACCAGTAAGAGATGTATATTAAAATATTTATTACAAGGAATTTGCTTATGTGGTTGTGGCGGTTGGCTAGTGCAGTGTAGGAAATTACTTAGTGTGGCTTTTCTACCCATAAGTCTTTGTAAACTCCAAGGTGGGATTTTCTATGAGCAACTGAGGAGCTATCCACCTGGGTTATTTCTGTTGGCCGTGGCACAATACAATGTTCTGGGAGGTTCCCACTCTCTCTCACGTGCTTAGAGTTCTGATGCTGTGATTGGCTAGTTTGACCAACCTTCTGGGCTCAAAAGAAGGCCTCCTGGAGGCAGAACTCTCTCTGACTGCTGGTGGAGGAAGACGTGCTGCCGAAAGAGACATGTGCCCCTGAAAGAGACATGTGCTGCTGGGAAGGAGACATGCATTGCTGAGTGAGACACTGAGGGACCAGCACTCCTGGGAAAGAGACTGTGAGAGACTGTTGGCTGAGGGACGGTGGGCTGGGAGAGAGACTGAGCGTTCTTCCTGAACTTGAGTTGTAGCTTGGTGCTTCCCTAATAAATCCCGTAATCTGTGAGTTCTGTGTGGCCACTGCAGCGAATTATTGAACCCAGGAGAGAGCTGGTGGGTGCTTTGGGAGGAACGGTTGGTGAAAGGGCTGGAGGGAGGCAGCATGTCTGGCCTTGGGTTACTGCTGATAATCCTGTCTTCCTCTTGTGGGATTAGAGGAGGTCAGAACATGTGGCCTCCTTGCCCTTTTTGCAGCCAGGCAGGTCAGAAATCCATAGGGCAGGCCACCAGGAAGGACAGACTGGAACTCACAGTGGGCTGAAACTGCTATCCACAGATTGAATTTCTTTATCTGGGAAGCTTCCGTTGTGCTCTTAAAAGCCTTTCAACTGATTGATTCAGACCTGTCCAGATTATCTAGTGTGATCTCCCTTACTGAAAGTCAACTGGTTATGGACTTCAGTCACATCTATAAAATAACTTCATAGCAATACCTAGTATTTGATTGAACAGCAGAGGACTGTAGCCTCTGGCTAAGGAACTGGGCAACTAACTGAAAGGTTGGAGGTTTGAGTCCACCCAAAGGCACCTTGGAAGAAAGGCTTGGTGATCTACTTCTGAAAAACCAGCCTTTGAAAAATCAGAATCAATGGCAACTGGTTTTTGGTAGCCTAGCTGAGTTGACACATCCACTTCCCTATCACAGTTGCTTTGGACCTTAGTGAAGCCTACTAAACCCACCTGGGAATGATTTTTGGTATCTATCTCTTGTTTCCAAGGTTAGACTTCTTCAAGTCTGCACAACCAAGAACTTCTTTCTGATAGGTCTATTTGTTATTTGTTCTTTTATGTAGCTTTGGTCATAAGTAACTATACAGTTATATTATTCATGGTCCTTAAAAGTTCTGTCAACTTGAGTGTCTGCATAAATACTCTGACCTGGGCAGCATCTACCCTTACAGTTCCTGGTACCTTCAGTCCTTGGATAAGTACATTGCTACATGGGCCTGCTTTGAATGGACTGTTAACATTCGGGTGTTACCAGGAACTATTAAGTGGTCCTGAAGCTTCTGACATAGTGACAAGATACTAACTTTAGCTGTTGGAACAAGAGATAAAGATTTGGTCCTCTTTTGTTACTACTAGTGCTGATTTTTCAACACAGCAAATGAATTTCCTTTTGGGAAATTAATGGCATTCCTTTGAGCATAAAAAACACTAACCTCTCCATCTGAATATAGGATGTCTCCTTTGTCTCCACAGTCTAAGAAGGAAAGGACAGGCCACTCAGAAGTAAAATAGCTAATGGAAAAAGCACAGTAAATATTGTTAGGATGCTTCCTGGTAGTCTTGGATTTCAAGGCTTTTACTGATTACTTTGGGATAATCCCTGTAATTGATCCTCTTGTGGATCCTTTAGGCCTCCATGTGAGTTTTTTGTTTGTTCTCACAGCTTGAAAGAGATGGGTGATGATGCAGTACTATCAAGCCTTACCTCATACAGCACTGGTAATGGCAATCTTGCTGACCCCTTGCCTTCTTCCCTGAGAACTTCCTTCCCAGCCTCCAGTCCCAGCTGAAGGATAGGCCCCTGAGGCAGGTACTTCTACCTGACCCTACCCCATTAGGCCGTAACTGGTGTACCCCTGATCCATGAGCGCTAATCAATTTCCTCCTCTTGAAAGTTTAACCTACAAAGATACAGTGCCAGGAGCCGTGGTGTCTGGAGGTTGGAAATTATATAGATTTGGACTTGGAGGGACATGCATGGCTAGGTGTACTGATGAATAAACAGAAAGAGTCTGACTGTGGCAGAAGATGTGAAGAGAGAAGCAGAGATGATGTCTCATAAAGTGAGGAACAATGAAAATTTGAAAGAGTGGCTACCTTGTTCCCCAGCGCTGCACACAATCCTGCTTATGGAAATCCCCAGGATACCCTTGTATGCTCAGAATGAAAACTCCTTTTATTTAATATGAGTTTAAAGGAATGTCAGTTTCTTTTAATTTTGTAAGATAACATGATTTTCTGAAACATGGATAAACCTTAAAAACATTGTGTTGAGTGAAATAAGCCAGACACAAAAAGGCCAACTATTGTGGATAGTGACATGAGCTGTCTAGAATAGGTTAATCCATTGAGACAAAAGATTAGTATTACCAGAGGATGGGGAAAACAAAAATGGGGAGTTATTTATTTTTTTTTTTTTTCACTTCATGCCTACCCTGTGCCAGGAACTATGCTAGGTTTTACAGATACAGGGAAAAGGAAAACATGGGAAGGGGGAGAAAGCAATGCTAAAAATAAGAAAGGTAGTAAAAAAATTAAATAACAACAACAAAAGATGTTATGTGCATAGGATTCAATTTTTAAAAAAAAAACACCCTTAAATTGTAGCTGTTATTGTCTCCACCAAAATAGAGGATAAGAAATATAAGTCACACAGTAACTATAAATTGATTGACATGAATACTTTCTTCAAATCAGTTACTATGGTCCATGAATAGACACAGTCATCACATAAAAACAGGGAGGCGGGTAGTAGGTTAAACAACTTCGGGAGCTCCCCATCTACCTACCAGGTCACAAAGCCAATGTTGTTGTTGTTGTTGTTATGTGCCGTCAAGTCGGATCCGAGTCACAGAGACCCCTCCTTGGGTTTTCGAGGCAATATCACTATGACAGTGGATTGCCCAACCTTCCTTCCGAGGAGTGGTTGGTGGATTTGAACCGGCAGCCTTCTGGTTAGCAGTCAAGTGCTTTACGCACTATGCTACCAGAGCTCCTACACAAAGCCAGTAGTAGCTAAGATTTCTGAAACATTCATTATATTTTAAGAGCTGTTCTAATTGTTTTGCTCGTATTATTTCATTTAATCCTCATAATAATACTTCGAAGTATTAGCCTCATTTTGCAGATGGGAAAACAAGCAGGCAGAATGAGGTTAAGAAACGACTAAAACTCACAGCTCACGAGAAGAGCCAGGGATCAAACTTGGACTATCTGACACCACAGCTCTTGGTCCTCACATTCTATAACCTCCCCACAAGAGAGTTAAGCTCAGTCACTCATTTGTTCACTCATTCATTTTGTTTTCCAGCAAATATTTATTGACCACTTGCTATTATCCAGTCTATATTTGGCAGTGAAGATATAGCAGTGAGCAAGAAAAATAAGGTCTGTGACTTCACAGAGCTTATAGTCTAGGGAGGGGCAGGGAGACAGCCAACACAGATATCTTTCTTTTGAAACAAGGAAAGTGATGGATAAGTCCCTCAAAATGAACATCTTGTATCCTCAAGCGTAAAAATGGCATGGTGGCAGCGTCAGACCTCGTCTTACTTCACAAGTAGGGAGAAGGATCATTATCTGCATCAACAGCCCAAGGCTTATTCCTGTGAGGCCGAGGTCAGACATGTCTCCACCTTCCAGCCTTTTTACCACTCTAAAACCAACTGTCCCTCCCATGGCACTTTCTTCTGTGCTGGGTTTGATCATTTATTGCAATAGCCACACAGAAATCACAATACTCATGATTCTAGGGTTTATCAGGGAAGTAACAGATAAAATTCAGGATAAGAAACAACTCAGGATACAGTTCTTGAATTAGGACATCCTCTTCTCAGCCATACAGCAGACATGCCTCTCTCTGCCTTCAGCCTGTCAGCCCATCAACCTCTCAGCCCCACGGCCTCTGTCCTGCTCAGGCAAGTAGTACAAAGTTCTTTAGCTCTGCCCATTAGTGCCTGGGGGAACTCTGGCAGCATAGTGCCTAAGGTATTTGACTGCTAACAAGAAGGCTGGTGGTTCAAACTCACCAGCCACTCCTAGGAAGGAGGATTGGGCAATCTACTTCCATAGAGATACCGCCTCGGAAACTCAAGGAGTAGTTGCCATGAGTTGAATTGACTCGATGGCAGTGAGTTTGGTTGGTTTTAGTTTTGGTTTTGGTTTATTAGTGCCTGGAGGTACCCCGCTCCACCAGCAAGCCTCCTGCTCGAAAGCACTTGCCTTTCTCCGTGGACTGGGAAGTCCACCACTGTCTCATGCCTGTCTCTTGGTTCTGCCACCACTGTTTCTCTGTCACTGCTTCTTGCTGTCTCTGGTGCCACAGCTCTCTGTTCCTTGGATCAAGGAAGTTTAACATAGGGATCTCAGGTCCAAAAGACATACTCCACTCCTGGTTCTTCTTTCTTAATGGTAGTTAAAGATTTCCCCTTTCCATCTCTGGGATGGCTCATTTTAAATCTAGCAGGAAGGTACAACTGACCAATTCCCATGTTAGGGTTCCATACCTTATTTGCATGGTCCCACCACTACAAGAGTGCCATGCATCTTATTTACATTATTAGCAAGCTATCCAATCCCCTGGTGGGAGACAAGCACTTCACATTTGCATAGTTCCACCCAATCATTTGGTGGAAGTCACAAAGACCATGCCAGAAGGGCTATAGTAAATAATTCACTGCATTGCATCAAGTTTTTATTTCCACAGGGCACATTCAGAAAAGTATTCTAAAAACCCAGGTAAGGGACACAGAAAAACCATCATTGGCAGTAAACCTAGGTCTTCCACATTCAACAGACATCAAAACAAACAAACAATAGAGCAGCTACCTTGTTCTCCAGTAATGTGTGAAGTTCAGCTGTACTTCCTGCTTGTGGGAATTCCCGAGATATCTTTGTATCATCAGAATAAAAACCTCATTTATTTAATGAGAATTTAAAGAGGATTCAGTTTCCAAAATTGTATAATACTCTTAGGAGAAATAGTGATAATAATGTAATTTAGAAACAGATATTTCATACTTCCATATGTGCATTGGCTTTAAGACTATCCCAGACTATAGCCTAATTGTAGGAATAGTTTAGTTACTGTAAGGGATCTTTTCTATACACATAGGTTAGAGTGCTATGAATACAATAAGAAAAATAGAGCAGAGTAGTACTTTAAAGCAAGGACTATAAACCAAATTCTTGCCATATTGTATATACTGTGGAAAGAAGAAAATGTATTACTTGTTTTATAAATACTGACTAGATCTGTGCCTGAGTATGTCCTAGAAACCTTTTTTGTCTTTTCTACCAACAGGAAAAAAAAAAAAGGAACCTCTAACATGGAATCTCCTAAAACAACATACAGCCAGACTCATGAATTTCCATACGTTATTTCCATGCACTTCTTAACATGTTATGTTTTATGACTAAATCCCAGAAGTGGTGAAAGTCTTAAATCATTTCTAGTACATTCAAGATACCTTCTTCTCTTCCTTCACCATTGCCTCTGATTTAAAATTTTCAGCTATAGGGTGGTCAGTGAAAGAAGTGTAATTCTCAAGGTTCCTTAGTAATTAGTTCTCAGTTCTCACCAATATAAAAGTTTATTTTGTTCTCTCTGTAACAGTCAGCTATAGGTGAACTTTTTGTGAGGTGATGAAGCACAGTAGCTAAGAATTCAGCCTCTGGAGCCACATGGTCCAAGTATAAATTCTGGCTTCATTACTCACGAGCTGTGAGACCTTGGACATTTAAATTATATAAATTCTTTTCTCATCTGTAAAATTGGGATGATAATAATAGTACCTTCTTCTAAGAGTGAATATGTTAAAATTAAATGAATTAAAATATATAAAGCAATTGGAACAGGGCTCAATTAAGCTAGCTATTCTTTTATTATTATTGGAATGGACTAAATACCAAGTTCATCTCCTTTTCTCCAGTTGGATGAAGTAATTGATTCTTAAGCATTTACATTGGAATCTTGGAGTTTTTTAAGTTTCATATTTAAAAATTTTTAGCCTTTACTAAGGCTGGTAGGTAGAATGGAGAGCATTCAATCCAGTACCAAACCAAAGCCATCCAGTCAATTCTGACTCATAGTGAATGACACTGTGGGACATAGTAGAACTGCCCTATAGGGTTTCCAAAGCTGTAATCTTTATGGGAGCCACATCTGTCTTCTACTGAGCAGCTGGTGGGTTTGAACTGCTGACCTTTTGTCAAACACTTAACCACTGTACCACCAGGTCTCCTTATTCAATCCAATAATGTTATTATATTAATGAAACAATTAAGTTAAGTGACAAGCTCACAGAGTGAGTAGTGGCAGACCTGACACTGGACCTGAGACTCCCAGGCCCCACACACAGTTTGCTGTGTCTGAAGATGACCTGGAGAATTGCTTGGTCCAACTCATAGTGACCATATGGGACAGAGTAGAAGTGCCCCCATAGGATTGCCAAGGCTGTAAATCTTTACAGAAGCAGACTGCCTCATCTTTCTATTGCAGAGCAGGTGGTGGGTTCAAACCACCGACCTTTTGAATAATAGTCGAATACTTTAACCACTATGCTACTAGAGCTCTTTCCTACATGTCCCAAGTCTCCAGGAATTCCTTAATAGCCTTAATGCAAGCAGATGCTTTATGTACATCTCTGCTGTCTTCTCCATGCTGTCTTCTTCCATAAAGCAGAGATTTTATCTCAGTATTTAATTAAAATACTACCTTTTTTCTTTTTTAAATAATGGCTGTTGAGAGTATAGCCTTGAATCTCTCCATAGATTTGTTCTGCTTAACCCTGAGGTAAAATCACAACTTACATTTATGGTGGACCTGATGTTGGAAGGATTCTTTAAATTTATGTTTAAATTATATTTTAAAAATAATATGCCAAATGAAGTCCTGATATGTGCTACAACATGAATGAACCTTGAAAATGTTATATTAAGAGAAGTAAGTCAGTCACAAAAGGACAACTATTGTATGATCCCACTTATATGAAATATCTAGAACTAGCAGGTGTAGAGAGATCAAAGTTTGTATTAGTAGTTAGTGGGAGTGGGTGGCAGAGAGGGGAAAGGAAGAAATAATGCTTAGGGTTCACTGAGCTTCTGTTAAGAGTGATAGAAGAATTCAGGAACAGTTAATGGTGATGGTTGCATAACATAATGAACATAATTAATATCCCCAAACTGTACATGTGAAGATTGTAAAAATGGCAAATGTTTTGCTATCTATATATTTACCAGAATAATAATAACAAAAAAAATTTTAATAAAATAATATTTCCATGAAACATCAATGAATGCATATTTGGTATAAACTAGAAATGTTAGTGTTGCTTTCTGTCCACTGATAGCATATTTGAAAGTGTGATTCACTTGTAGTCAACAAATATGTATTCTTTGTGGCAAGCATTTTGCTAGGCACCAAGGTAATTTATACTAAGTCTAAGGACTTGTTACTCTAAAAAGTAAATCTACAGCAAGTTTTTCCCTCTCCTGACTCACTCAGAAATCTATTTCTGATTAGCAGTTGTCCTGATTCCTGAACTTCTATGCCTTCCACTAGTACTTTCCTTTGTAAAACAGTGCTCTCAGGGTTGCTGACCTTTCTTCATGAGATGGAAGAAAACAAGACTGTGGAGTAACTAGTCTAAGTGGCAAACCCCTGAATGGGCTGCTGGACCTCCTTGCTCAGTTTGGACACAACTTCACCTCAGGAAAATATTTTGCTTTTGGTGTTGTTTTTGTTGCTGTGGGGAACAGTGCTGTCATTCTTGTTTACAGCTTCATTCCTGTACCCCCACTTTCTTATCTTTTACTTTCTATAATTTCATACAAATAGAGCCTGTGAAAGGAGAGTTTTCGTGATCAGAGTATTTTAAAAACACACATACATAATTGCGACAAATGTACCCTGTTAAATGTAAAATTGAGTAAACTGGGTGTGAAATATAGGAGAACTCTCTGTACTATAGTTCTAACTTTTCTATAAATCTGAAACTCCTCTAAAATTTAAAATTTATTTAAAAAATCCACTTCCCAAAAAAAAACCACAAAGTCATTATGATAAAATAAGGTATAGTAATTCAGTATTAGCATAGTGAGCTGCTTTTATTCTGTCCCAGCACCACCACCAATAATGTATGATAAAGTGACCAAGTCTAAATTTCAAGAAGAGAAAGGTCATGTTCTTATGGAAAATCCTGGTTTGAAAGCTAACATCTCTTGGTAGGATGTTAGTGTTAGAAGGGAACACAAGTACAAAGCCCTTGTATTAAAATTTAGACTTTTGCCCCTACCTGCCCTTCGGTCTGGAATTGAACCCACTCCTGTGGCTTCCAGCCAAACAAAAGACAGGCATATGAGCTGAACATTTACATTAGGTAGACACACTCCTTGGGGAGATCAATCGTGGGAAAATAGAAGGGCTGTGTATGCACAGGGGGACAGCTCAGGGGGCAGGAGTGCATGGGAGGGAAGGACACAGGGAAGAGGTAACTATGGGGAGGAAGTGTGAGGGGAGCTGTTGCATTGTGGGAAATTGCAGTCAATGTCAGGAGATAAAGTGTATGTGAGCTGCTGTTTGGAAAGTGAATTTGCTCTGTAAACTTTAACCCAAATCACAATTAAAAATAATAAATTTAGACATTTGACATCACAAGGACAAAAACAGATAAATAAATAAACCAAAGACTCCTTCCTAATTACCTTGGCATACTTTTATCTAGTACACAAATAAGACTTGTGTTACAATGTATAATTATGTGTTTATGAGTCTAGCTTCCCCCACCTGCAGGCAGGTGTTCACTAGCAGGTGATCAGCTAATGTATCTGGAATTGAGTTGAGACGTGACACTTTGAGATGAACTCGAAATGACTAGGATTCATAGAACCTGCCTTTGAATTTATTCCCTTTTGAAGCTACTTGTAAAAATAAGTAAGTGAGCTAAAAAAACTTTTCTGATTTCACATGGCATTTTGTATTTATGCTTTGGTTTTCTTCACGCACTACTGTCTTCTCTGGCAGCTAAAATCGTCTGATAGCCCTGCTACGCCACTGCCAAGGATTGTCCACATCAGCTGACACTCTCTGTTAAAGGTTTTGGTGGCAGTGATGGGGTAATGATACTGCTCTTGCCCATTGTCCTGACACGGGAATTCTACCCAGTCTTTTTCAGACACATTTCAGGCCTCTGGACTGTGAGAATGACGTAGAATTAGGAATAAAGTTTGGAAGCATGTCTTAACGTCTAGACCTACTAGTAATGGTTACATTTCCCTATCCTCTTTTGTCTCCATCTCCTCTTTGTCCTCTTCTTGGAATTCCAGGCAGAATCCCAAATATTCCCTGACATAGTTCAACTCAGCCTGAAACAGCTGTGTATCTCTCCTGGGAAAATTCTGACTCCAGTTTTAACAGAATATTTATCATTTGTCTGGAAGCAAAATGTCTTAACTTTATTACACCAACTTTGGGGTGTTTGGAAAGTCTTCATCTCTCTGCTTTTCACTAATGAAACAGAAATGATATTGGCTACCTAGGCTGTAGGAATTAGTGAATAATATACACAGTGTTTTTGTTTTTTTAAATAGTAAGATTGTTAATGTACAAGTTTATCTGTCCTTTTTTCCTGTTTTCCATCCATCTATCCATTCATCCATCCACACATTCATTTCAACTGATTTCTATTAGAATGTTAAGAATTCTTACTACAGCAAAGGTCATGGTCCAAGAAATAATTAGTATGTCTTAGACATTTTTACAGTGAGATAGCCATTTACAGGTGTCAGCAGTTTGATCTTGAATGCAGCTAAAAGTTACAATTAGTACTAGACTGTCATTCCAAGCCAGTTCTAAAGATGCTAGCACTGGACTAGTAGGAGTTTGAGGAATGTGTCTAGCTTTGACTGCTACAAGGAGGTAAATGTAACTCTTCATATGTACATAGCTTTGACACTGAAAATCTATTTTGTTATTTTTTTAAAGTTTGATTATACCTTTTGCCTCCTTTAGTTGTATTTTCTTTGAATTGACCTTCATGACTAGTTCTACATTTGTAATATTATTTTTTAAAAATTCCCAATAACCCTGGGTAGTTCCACATTTCCTAACCTAAATTAAAATTGCCGATTTTTGTTTATTTGTTTTGTTTTTAATTGCCTATGTACTTGCCTCTTTTCTCTATTTAACAGTAAGTTCTAGGGGATATTTTACCCCAATAGCGGGCATATAGATTTGACCTTACACTATTTCTAAAAAGTGATTGATTAGCTGATGGTTTGAACATGATCTTAATTATTTAAAGGTCATTAATTTAATATGAATTAATGAGTTTGTTTTGTTTTCTTTTTTGCTATAGCAGATCTCTTTTTAAAAAAATACCTTATAAAAATAATAATGTTCATGATATAAAACTTTGATAATACAGAGATGTATATAGACAACAAGTCATTCATAATCCTATACAACTTAGAGACAACTGTTGCTAATATTTTGAGTACACACAGTGGTGTGCTGATTGTTTAACAGCCAGCTCTCTGAGTATAATTCTAATGCAACTATTGGTTGTTATTTTCATTAATATACAAATTAATAAGATGAAAGTGAAACAACCAAGACATATGTCAGAGTTTCCGCTTATTTGTCAATGGCATGAGCAGCTTCATTGCTGACTTAAACTGTACTTCAAATACCGGAAGAATGTTTCCTCAGTTTTTTTGTGTGCTATTTATAAAGTGACAGCTACAAACACCCTTTATAGTTGAAACTTCATTAGTAACATCTCCATTACTTTCTCAAGCTTAGACAATCAACAATACAATAAATTAAGCCCTTATTTGCCAGGTTTTATGGTGTAAATACTTCCATCATGGGTAATTTCCAGCTCTCAATGTGATGCCACTGAACATGGAGTTGGGAAGAATTGTACGTTAGCACACCATTGTGTAGTATTTACACCATGTAAACATGTAAAACAACCTCATGTTCAGTGGCATCACAAATTTGGCCTTGGTGATAGAAACAATGCTAGATATTGCGTGATAGAATTTGCAAGACCAATGACTTATTCATTGCAAATACCTTTTTTCAACAACACGAACAGTGGCTATACATGTGGACTTCGTGTATACACAGAGTGTATACATGGAATACACAGGAATCAGATTGACTACATCTGTGGTAAGAGGTGATGGAAAAGCTCAATATCTTCAGCTTCAGGCCAGGAGCTGATTGTGGAACAGACCATCAACTGCTCATGTGCAAGTTCAACTTGAGAACAATTAAAACAAGTCCACGAGAGCCAAAATATGACCTTGAATATATCCCTTCTGAATTAAGAGACCATCTAAAAATAGATTCAATGTGTTGAACACCAGTGACTGAAAAACAGAACAATTATGGGATGACAATCAAAAACATCATCCATGAAGAAAGCAACAGGTCATTAAAAAGATGAGAAAAAAAGAAAAGACCAAAATGGATGACAGAAGAGACTCTGAAGTTTGCCGTTGAGCAGAGGGTAGCCAAAGCAAATGGAAGAAATGACAAGAAAGAAGAGCTGAACAGAAGATTTCAAAGAGCAGCTCGAACAGACAAAGCTAATTTCTATAATGAAATGTGCATAGACTTGGAGTTAGTAAACCAAAAGGGAAGAACACACTCGGCATTTCTCAAGCTGGAAGAACTGAGGAAAAAAATTAAGTCTCAAGTTGCAATATTGAAAGATTCTATGGGCAAAATATTGAATGATGCAGGAAGCATCAAAAGAAGATGGAAGGAATACGCAGAGTCACTGTACCAAAAAGAACTGGTTGATCTTCATCCGTTTCAGGAGGTGGCATATGATCAAGAACCAAAGAATTATATTGAAGGAAGAAATTGAAGATGCACTGAAGCAATTAATGAACAACAAGCCTCCAGGAATTGATGGAATACCCATTAAGATGTTTCAACTAACAAATGCTCCACTGGAGGCACTCACTTGGTTATGCCAAGAGATTTGGAAGACAGCTACCTGGCCAACTGATTGGAAGAGATCCATATTTGTACCCATTTCAAAGAGAGGTGATCCCACAGAATGTGGAAATTATCAAACAATATCATTCATATTGCATGCAAGTAAAATCTTACTGAAAATGATTCAAAAATGGTTGGAGCAGTATATTGACAGAGAACTTCCAGAGGTGCAAGTCAGATTCAGAAGAGGATGTGGAACAAGGGATTTCATTGGTGATGTCAAATGGATCTTGGCTCAAGCAAATAATTCCAGAAAAATGTTTACTTGTGTTTTATTGACTATGCAAAAGCATGTGATTGTGTGGATCATAACAAATTGTGGATAACATTGAGAAGAATGGAAATTCCAGAACACTTAACTATACTCATGAGGAACCTGTACATAGACCAGGGGGCTGCCGTTCGAACAGAACAAGGGGACACTACATGGTTTAGAGTCAAGAAGGGAGTACATCAGGGTTGTGTCCTTTCACCATACTTATTCAATTTGTATGCTGAGCAAATAATCTGAGAAGCTGGACTATATGAAGAAGAATGTGGCATCAAGATTGGAGGAAGAATCATTAACAACCTGCAATACACTGACAACACAACTTTGCTTGCTGAAAGTGAGGATGACTTGAAGCACTTACTGATAAAGATTGAAGAATACTCTGCAGTACAGATTACATTTCAATATAAAGAAAACAAAAATCCTTACAACTGGACCTATAAGCTACATCACGATAAATGGAGAAAAGATTGAGATTGTCAAAGACTTCACATTGCTTGGTTCTACAATTGACGCCAATGGAAGCAGCAGACAGGACATCAGACGACGTATATGGGCAAGTCAACTGCAAAAGACCTCTTTCAAGTGCTGAAGAGCAAAGATGTCTCCTTGAGGACTAGGGTGTGCCTGACACAAGCCATGGTATTTTCAATTGCCTCATCTGCATGTGAGAGCTGGACAATGAATAATGAAGACAGAAGAAGAATTGATACTTTTTAGTTGTGGTGCTGGTGAAGAATGCTGAAAGTACTATGGACTGCTAGAAGAACTAACAAATCTGTCCTGGAGGAAGTGCAGCTGGAATGTTCTTTGGAAGTGAAAATGGCCAGACTTCGGCTCACCCACTTTGGTCATGTTATCAGAAGGGACCATTCCCTGGAGGAGGCTGTCATGTTTGGTAAAGTAGAGGGCCGACGAAAGAGGGGAAGGCCTTCAACAAGATGGACTGACACAGTGGCTGTGGCGATGGTTTCAAGTATAGCAGGGATCGTGGAGCTGACGCAGGACCAGGCGGTGTTTCGTTCTGTTGTGCACAGGGTCGCTATGAGTCGGAGATGACTCGACGGCACCTAACAACAACAACAACAATACCATCTAGATACAGTCAACAGAAATAATCTCTAGAGCATAGATAGTAGTAAAATAACTAAGGAGTGATGACTTTTGCGTGTTTATTATCTTAGTTTTCATATAATTTATTTAATTGCAAGTTTATGTAATTTAATTTTTAATAATGGTTTGTGCTTAACAACAGGCTCTCAAGTTTCTTAACAATCTAATAATCGACTCTCCTATGAGCTGGCTGTAACACACCTATGAACTTTATTGGTGTGTGTGTATAAAGTTTTTAAAAAAATAAGAGTAGGATCATTCTGAATACTCAGTTTTGTGACCTGTTTGTCTACCTTGTAGAAGTGGATTCTAGAATCGGTTGGGCTCTTAATTGTTTTGGCTTAGACTGCATTTCTGACCATATCACAGGGTATAGCTGGTCCCAAGGAGACTAGATGAGAGTGGCTGTAAATGTAATTCTTCTCTCCAATGGGGTGGGGTGGGGATGGGGATGTGGAAAAGAGATAAGATGGGATAGGGACAGCATAAACCTCTCCTGAGTTATATTATTGTTGTTAGCTGTTATCAAATTGGTCTCTGACTCATGGTGACCCCATCCATGCATGCATGCATGAAGTGAAATGGTGCCTGTACCTGCACCATCCCTGTGATCAACTGTGGATCTGTCTGTTGTGATCCATATGGTTTTCATTGGCTCATTTTACCAGGCCTCTCTTCCTAGTCTGTCTGAGTCTAGAAGTTCTCCTGAGAACTAACTGTCTAGCAATATGCACAAGTACATTAACAGACAGGTGGTAGCTGTGCCTGAAGTGCATTGGCTGGGAATTCAACCCAGGTCTCCCACACAAAAGAAAAGAATTCAACCACTGATTGACCAATGCCTCATAAATTGCATAATTAACAGGTAGTTATTTCACATACAGGTAGTCCCCAACCTACAGCACGTTTGAGTTAACCATGAACTCCATGTTTATGACTGTTTATTTTTGTTTATTGTACATCTTATCGTTAGTAATATGTACTATATACAGCATTGCAGTGCATAATTTGCTGGCTGGTGTTATCATTCTCAGATGTTCATTTGCAGATGTTCAGTTTTATGATTTACTGTTCAAAACTCTGCAGAATGAATTTAGTTTTACAAACTAAATCAGGGGCTTCAGTTGCTTGAAAACATGGACCCAAATGCTAATTGTGTTGCCAAAGTCGATAGGCAGATTTGAGAAGTAATGAGACATTACTGTGAAATATATGAAGAAAAAAAGGAAAGGGCCATACAGACAACTCTCACTAATTTTCTGACCAGAAACATCGTCCCTACTCCCAAGGATAATCCAGATGATCCAGAACCTTCCATAAATGGAGTTATTACCACAGCTAACAAAATGCCAATGTCATCACCTCTTCTTCATTGTCAGCTAATTTTCATGATTTGTGTATTTTTTCAATTATGGTATATATGTATTAAAATATATCTGTATGTTTATATGTAATGCTTCCAACCCCTAAAGACAAAAAAGATCAGCTTTACAGACACTTACAATGAAAGATGATAATAATGAAAACTTTTTAAAAATTAAGTAGTCAACTTACATCAGAACCAACTTATAACAAATGAGATGATCTGCTTACATCAGAGTTGTCATAAGTCAGGGACCACCTGTACGATGTGTAATGTGAGCTTTATCATTCTTCCGAGTCCTTAACCTTGCTCCACTTACCCACTGTATAGTGCTCCATCTTTTCTTCAGCTGGACCCCCATACCTCTCATACTCTCCTGTAGTCTCTTCTGTACCTTCCTGCTTTCCTCCTTTCTGTTGCTTACAGGAGGCAAAGGAGCTCTGGTAGCGTAGTGCCTAAGGCACTTGACTGCTAACCAGAAGGCTGGTGGTTCAAACCCACCAGCCAGTCCTCGGAAGGAAGGTTGGGCAATCTACTTCCATAGTGATACCGCCTCAAAAACCCAAGGAGGGATCACTATGAGTCGAGTCTGACTCAACAGCACCACAGGAGGCAGATCTCACTCTCAGTGAATCTTTTTAAATATCCTGTAAAACAGAACTTCTTGTGTGGGGACACCTATATTCAGTATCAAAAGTATTAGTGAACAGTCATGAACCTTTAATGAAGGTATCCTTAAATACATAACATGGTATCCTAAAACTTGCTTTTCTGTGGACTCCCAATCCATAATTACCTGTTCGGTAATTTCAGGTAACTATTGGCAGTTGTAATTTTAAGTGACTTTAAAGTCTGTTAGCCTTCTGGTTGGCAGTCAAATGCCTTAGGCACTACGCCACCAGAGCTCCCAATAGATGGGATAGGGGCAGCATAAACCTGCCCTAAGTCCTTTAGGAGCTCTGGTGGTATACTTAAAGTATTTGCCTGCTAACCAGTGGGTCAGTAGTTTGAACCCCAGCCACTATATGGGAGAATGATATGGAAGCAGACTGCCTCGAGGATTTACAGCCTTAGAAACCCTATGGGGCAGTTCTATTCTGCCCTATGGGGTCTCTATGCATCAGAATCAACTTGATGGTTGTGGGTTGGGTTGGGTTTTAAAGTCCTTTAGTTATCAAATGTATTCCTGGTATCCAAAAGCTAAATTTTCCTGTGGTTTTGCAAAACAGATGCTAGCTGGAGGGAGGGCTGTTTGCTGTGTTTGTGTAATGGTGAGATTGCTGAATATTTGCAATAAAAGTTTTGTGCTTCCCCCTTGTTGAAGTTTCTGTTGCAATTCCCAGAGGAAAACAAATCTGAGTGTTACCAGAATGAACTCAGCTGTTTCCATGTTTCCTTTACATTCTCGTCAAAGCTTCCAGCCTTATGACTTTGCAACAGAAACTCTAATAACTGCTTTTATTTGAAAGACTTGGTTAAGTGAATTTAAAAAAAATTTATTTGTTTTTATTAGTATACTCACTGCCGTGGAGTTGATTCCGACTCATACGGTTAATTCCAACCCCCATACGGTTTCCAAGGCTATAAATTTTTACAGAAGTAGATTGCCCCATCTTCCTCCTGCGGAGCAGCTGTTGGGTGTTTTGGTCTTCTAACTGCTCTAACAGAAATACCACAAATGTATGGCTTGAACAAACAGGAGTTTATTTACTTACAGTTTAAGAGGCTAGAAGTCTGAGTTCAAAGTGCCAGCTCTAGGGGCTGGGTGAAGACCCCTCAACCTTGGGCTTCAGCTCTGCCTCTTGCTCTTGGCCCACTGGAGCTGGAGGCATCTCTTCACTCAGACAGCTGCTGGCTGCTGCCTGACAAACCCAAGGTTGACAAGTAAAATGACTTAGTCCTAAGATTATCAAACAACACGGCAGGCTACTGGTTCAAGTCCAGAGACAGTTCCAAGATCAGCAGGCAACATGGCAGGCCACTCACTGATGATTTGGCTAACTGCATGATCCAAGCTTACCAAAAAGCTCGAGACCATCCTCAAAGCTGCTTCTTATATACTGGAAGCAGACCAGATCCCTAAGGCAGCTACTCAGTTGCTCACAGTAGATTCCACCATGGGGTTGATTACTAGTGTCATCATGGGGAATAACTACATCCAGCTGCCCAGCCACTCAAAACCAGACTTAGCCAACTTGACACATAACCTTAACTACCACAGTGGTTTTGAACTGCTGACCTTCTAGTTAGCAGCCAAATGCCTTATCTACTGCACCACCAGAACTCCTTTTTATTAGTATATGCATTGGGTTTTTAAGGCTTTTAATATGTGAAACTACATTGATTAAGCTTTACTGTTTTGTATGTGTTTATTGCTTCATTGTTACTTTCTTCACCATTGATTGAGAACGATTTTATTCTAACTTAGACATCACTGAGATTCATTGAAAAGACGTAAATGTAATACTCTAAACATCCCCCCGCAAAAAAAATAAAACCATTGCTATCAACTTGATTCAGACTCATAGTGACCTTATAGAGTAGAACTGCCCCATAGGGTGTCCATGGCTGTTACCTTTACAGAAAGGAGCTCTGGTGGTGTAGTGGTTAAGGCATTTGGCTGCTAAACAGAAAATCGGTGGATTGAACACACTGGCTGCTGCATGGAAGGAAGATGAGGCAGTCTGCTTCTGTAAAGATTTACAGCCTTGGAAACCTAATGAAGGTTGCTAAGAATCGACTCAATGGCAGTAAGTCAGGTTTTTGGTTTTTTAATCTTTACAGTAGCAGACTGCCACATCTTTCTCCTGTTGAGTGGCTGGTGGGTTGGAACCACTGACCTTTCAGTTTGTACTTGAGCACTTAACCACTGCACCACCAGGGCTCTTTTGTAATGCTATAGGGAGCTCTAAAAAGATAAAAGGAGGGGCTTAGCCAATCTAAAACCTTTATCAGGTTATGACAAAGCAAGAAATGAGTGGCTAGGGTATTCACATTTAGAAGATACTAGAACATTCCCATTGAAAAGATATTTTTTTAAAAAAGTTATTTAGTATAGAAAAACCTTTTAGTGTCTTATAACAATTTAAATAATGTAGGCTTTTTTTATCAATAACATTTTAAACTTAGCTTTTAAAAAAATGTATCTGTCTCAGTATTTCAAGTCAGTAAATGAAACTGGGTATTTTAGAAGTAATATCTTTTTTAGATTTTAAAGTCTGGGTTCCAAACTGACCTAATTTCTTTCTAACTTGTCAGAAGCATCAGTTAATTAATATTTTGATCAGTTTCAGATGCTTAAAATATGTATTTGTTTCAGCACTAAAAAATAGCAAACCCATAAAGAATAGAGAAACATGAAATCATGTCTCACTTTTTTTCTTTCTCTGCTACCTTTTACTAAACCTGCTGATTTTTTCATGTCTTTTTATTAATAGTGAGATATTTCTTTCTTTCTTTTAAACAGAGTAATATTACATTGGTTAATTGAAATAAATTTGGTCTCATGTGAAAAATGTAGCAGGTTAAGACCTCTTCCAAATTATTCACATGCACACACACACACCTCTTTGTAACCTATTTTGTTGCTTGCCCAGCTCCAAATATTAGCTACTTTTGCATCTTTTGAGTTTGGGTGGTGATTTTGATTGCCACATCATCAGTGGACAATAGACACCTATGCTATGCTGTTGGCTTTTCCAGGTTTCAGTCTGAATGATTCAGAGTGATTTAGGAATGATATCAAAATGAAGGCCAAAAATATTGATCTATACTAATTGCACCTCACTGAACAGTTAACCGCCTCACTGTTACTCAGATAGATTTTATCTGTTTGTGTATAGAGTCTCACTCCTCTCTATCTTCTTCAATCCACCTTACCTTTTCCTCCATTATTATCTCTATAAGCTAAAATTCAAAGAATCTATTAATCAGATATTACCACTAATCTACATATGTGGTTTAGTTATTTTAAAAGTCTCCAAAGGGATAGAACCTATCTGGGGTTGTTTAAAAATACTGTGTTTATTCATGCACTAAGGAAGTAAAAAGAAAACAAAAATCAGTGGCCAGAAATGTTAGGATTAAGAGCTATTCTCCATAATGCTGTGTAGTGCAAATGGTCAAGCACTCAACTACTAGCCAAAAGGTTGGCAATTCAAGCTCACCCAGAGGCTCTTCAGTAGACAGGGCTGACGATCTGCTTCTGAAAGGTCACAGCCTTGAAAACTCTATGGAGAAATTCTATTCTGCTGACATGGAATTGCCATGAATTAGAATTGACTCAACAGTAACTGACAGTAACAGCTCTATAACTCTGACATTTCTCAGAAAGCATCATCATGTGTGCCTTTGTGTTTATAGCAGCAAGTTTAGGTGATGGTATCATTGCCACCCTCTAGACCCACCATCTTCTATACTTTTGCATAATAGGACCAAGAAAAAAGAAAATAAATTATATGAGCTGATGAGAACCATCATATTGAAACATGTAGTATATATTTGGGGGAAGGTGGGGAGTGAGTCCCTGAGTAGTACAAATGGTTTGTGTTCTCTTAACCAAAAGGTTAGTGGTTCAAACCCACCTAGAGGTGCCATGGAAGAAGGGCCTGGCAGTCTACTTCCATAAAGAGTACAGCCAATTATTGGTCTGAAGAAACCTGTAGAATCCCTGAAATTATAACCCTTAGACACCCTTCAAGCTAGGAAGTGAACTTAATCCCCATGATTTAACTGTCAGCCCAACAATAGACTGGCCTATAAGGTGAACAGTATTATCAGTAGGATATGCATTCATTAGAACAATCAAGCGTATGAGGTCTAGAGGACAGCATTTGCTCAGGGATAGAGCTGGAAAGGTGGGAGGGGATTGGAAGGAAGGAGGAAGGGAAGAGGTGAGCACAAGAAGGAAGTGGGAAGAATGGTATTACAGTGTGGGGATTGCAGTAAATGTCACAAAACAGATTGTGTAGGGATTGTTGAGTGGAAAACTAATTTGCTCTGTAAACTTTCACCCAAATCACAATTAAAAAAAAAAAAAAAAAAAAAGATTACAGCCAGGAAGACCCTATGGAGCAGTTCTATTTTGTAACACATGCTGTTTTCATGAGTTGGAATCAATTTGATGTCAATGGGTTTGGATTTGGTTTTTAGAGAAAAGCAAAGTAACACCACAAAAGAGATATTTCCAGGTAAGTGATAAACTAGTATGTTAGGAGAAGTTTTACTCCTTTCTTTTTCTCCATGAGTATTGTTTTCATCTTTGGATAGAGGATTTTACTTCATGTTTATCATATAGACATGAAAACGCTGAATATGAACTGTAATATAGGAAGCATCTGCCTTTAATTTTTCCATCTCCATGCTTTTCTTCATGTTTGATATGCTTGATGTCATCCCACAACTCATCTGGTCTTTTAGTCATTACCATTCAGTGTTGTGGTATAATAAATTACATGGTATGGCTTTTCTAGCCATAGTCTTTGTACCTCCTACTGGATTACTGGCTGAGACTATGCAATTTAAACTCCTGATTGTTAAAGTCATCCACCTGGGGTATTTCTGTTGGAGCAGCATGAAGTAATCTTCTGGGAAAGCTGATTCTCTCTCAGGTGTGTAGAACTCTGATTTTGAGATCAGTTGGTTTTATCACTCTGCCAGGCTCAAAATGAGCCTCTCTAGAGGCAGAAGGAATCTGACTGCCAATTGAGAGAGATGTGCTGCTGAAAGAAACACACTGCTGAGAGAGAGAGGTGCTGTTGAGAGAGAGATGTCTGACTGAGAGAGAGAGAGACGCCTGGCTGAGAGAAACACCCAACTGAGAGGTGGCAGCAGTGGAACCAAGAGGCACAAGACAGAGCAGCAGGCTTACCTGGCCCATGGAGGCAGAGGCCAAGCTGAGAGGCCAAGGCCCAAAGAGGCATGTCTAAGGGCATAACAGAGGAGATACTGTCCTGATCAAGGAATTGTATCCTGAGTGAGTTCCTGAACTTGAATTGTAGCCTGTTGGTTCCCTAATAAACCCCATAATCTGTGAGCTCTGTGTGGCCACTGTAGCGAATCATTGAACCGAGCAAAGAGGTGGTGGGAGGGACAGTTGGTGTCAAGGTTGGTAAGAGGGCTGGAAGGTGGCGGCATGTCCGGCTTCATAGGAACAGATCTTGGGCTGCTGATGGTGATTCTGTTTTCCTCTTGTGTAGTTAGAGGAGGCCTCCTCCTTGCCCCTTTAGCAGTTGGTGTCAGGAGCAGATTCATTGCAGTGACTCCAGACTCATAAAGCATGAATATAAAGCAACTTTGTAAAAGAAAGAAGGGGCCTGGAAAGTGAAAGTTTGGATTCTCAGATGGTTACTTTATTTGGTGTTAGCTGTAATGGCAGAATATAGTGACATTATGCTGTAGCTGAGAGGAGAAAGGCCTAAGGCAAGAGCCAGGCCAATTAAAGGAGATAATTGATCCAGAGGTTAAGGTTTTTGGTTACCCCCAGCCAATGGCCCAAGGCCCAAGGTCATGCACATAGAATGGGAAGATTATCAAGGTGAAGAGATTAAATGGAATGTCTTTAAAAGGATTGTGTGTTTAGGATTATGTGTCTATCTGAATGTACTATGGATATTGAATGTTCTCTTACCTACTTGTACATTAGAAATGACTATGGCATGTGGACAACAGAGAGCATGTAAGTCCACTTTCAGCCAATACTTGATTGGATATGTTAAAAAGGGAAGTAGAATTTGCCCAGAAGAAATACACACAGGCTTCTGTTTCTAAACCTCCTATACTCTCCTGGGTGTAGAGTATAGGGGGTTTAGATAGAAAACCTGAGCCCCACCCTGAACCTACTGAGTGAGGAAATTTGCATTTGAAGACTGGACCTGCAGGGAAAAAATAAAAAAAGTCCAGCAAGCAGTTAGGCTTTGGGTGCGTGGACTTAGGAAAGTCATGGCCCACGAGAGAAACCCCTTCCAGGACTGGAAGTTAAAGGAAGCTGGTGAGTAGATGGCCTTATGTGCTTCTCACTTGTGACCACCTGGATCCAGTTGAAGAGTGGGAATGGGGGAAGTGCAGCAATGAAGGAACGAGCTGAGTTTGGTACTCTTTGACCTAAGCCATGGAGGCTAGGGATGAGAGGAAGGGCTGGCTGGTCTGAAGTGCAAGGAGTTGTGTGGAGTTTACAGGCATTGAATTAGTCCCTGGGGACTAAGGAGGAGAAAGGGTGCTAGCTGGTCTTAAGTAAAGGGAGGAGTGTGACTCCCAAACTTGCCAGCTGGTACCCATGACCTAGCTGGGATGGCTAGGGCTGAGATGACCAGAACCCAACCAAATGAAGAGAAAGATGTTTGACACTGAGCTGGTGTTAAGTTGCTGCAATTTGGTGGCTTGCTCTGGGCTGGATGCGGATGCCCAAAGTTCCAAACAGAACGGAAGATTTTTCAGAGAAAAAGGAACATACTTGTCTCCTCAGATTACTGCTTTGATGGGGATGGGAAAATTAGAAATTGGCTATCTAAAATGGGGGAAGATAAAATCAAGAAGTGGCTGGCTTACATGATTTAATGGGTGTGGTTATTCTTGAACTGATGGTGAAGAGAATGTTAATTTCTGAAGTATAAAAGGGATAATGGCTAGAAAAGCCAGGGGGTGGTCTGTGGTTTATTAAATTACATGGTATGGTTTTTCTAGCCATAGTCTTTGTAACTCCCACTGGATTACAGGGTGGGACCATGTAATTTAAACTCCTAAGTGTTAAAGTCATCCACCTGGGATATTTCTGTTGGAGCATCATGAAGTAATCTTCTGGGAAAGTTCGTGCTCTCTCAGGTATATAGAACTCTGATGTTAGGATCAGTTGGTTTTGCCACTCTGCCAGGCTCAAAATGAGCCCTCCTAGTGGCAAAAGGGATCTGACTGCTGGTTGAGAGAGATGTGCTGCTGAGAGAGAGGCACCGCTGAGAGAGAGAGACACCTGGCTGAGAAAGAGCTGCCTGGGTGAAAGAGAGATGTCCAGCTGAGAGACAGCAGCAGTGGAACCAAGCAGAGAGACCAAGGGCCAGAGAGGCATGCCCAAGGGCACAGCAGAAGGGAGACTGTCCTGAATGAGGAACTATATCTTGAGTGTGTTCCTGAACTTGAATTGTAGCCTATTGCTTCCCTAATAAACCCATAATCTGTGAGTTCTGTGTGGCCACTGCAGCAAATTATCTAACCCAGCAAAGAGTTGGTGGGTATCATGGGAGGGACGGTTGGTATTAAGGTTGGTAAGAGGGCTGGAGGATGGTGGCATGCCTGACCTCATAGGAACAGGTCTTGGGCTGCTAGTGGCGATTTTGTCTTCCTCTTGTGTAGTTAGAGGAGGTCAGAAGATGCCGCCTCCTTGCCCCTTTAGCAAATGTGTCAAATCTGTTCTTGAGATGATCTCTAAATTCAGGTGTGATATACTCAAGGTTGTGCTTTGGCTTTCATGGGCTTATTTCAATTTTCCTCAGCTTCAACTTGAACTCTCATATGAACAATTGATGGTCTTATCTGAAGTCGCTTTCTGGCCTTGTTCTGACTAAAGATTGAGCTTCCATCATCTTTCCATAGATGAGGTCGATTCAATTCCTGTGCATTCCATTTGGTGAGGTCCATGTGTATAGTCACTGTTCTTGTTGTTTATTTATGTTATTTATTTATGTTATATTGTTATTTATATTGTTAAGAGATCTTTGCAATGACTTAGTCATTCATCTTGCAAAAAGACAGGAAAGAAAGAAAAGACCAAAATGGATGCCAGAAGAGACTCTGAAACTTGCTGCTAAATGTGGAGTAGCTAAAGCAGATGGAAGAAATGATGAAGTAAAAGAGCTAAACATATCATTTCAAAGGGCAGTGTGAGAAGACAAAGTAAGGTATCATAATGAAATGTGCAAAGAGTAAGAATTAGAAAATAAAAAGGGAGGAACACAGCATTTCTCATGCTGAAAGAATTGGGGAAAAAAATCAAGCCTTAAGTTTCAATCTTAAAAGATTCTATAGGCAAAATATTGAATGATGCAGGAAGCATCTAAAGAAGGTAGAAGGAATATGCAGTTGCTGTACCAAAAAGAGGCTGGCGGTTCAAACCCACCAGCCACTCCTCAGAAGGAAGGTTGGGCAGTCTACTTCCCTAGTGATACTGCCTTGGAAACTCAGATCCAACTTGACAGCAGTGCGTTGCATTGTACCAAAAAGAATTGGTCTGTGTTCAACCATTTCAAAACCAAAACCAAATCAAACTCATCGAGTCAATTCTGACTCAGCAACCCCCTATGGGTTTCCAAGGCGGTAAATCTTTATGGAAGTAGATTGCCCAGTCTTTCTTCCAGGGAAGAGCTGGTGGGTTTGAACCACCAACCTTCTGGTGAGCAGTCAAATGCTTTTGGCACTATGCCACAAGAACTCCTTAACCATTTCAGGAAGTAGCATATAATTGAGAACTGATGGTACTGAAGGGAGAAATCCAAACTGCACTTAAGTTGTGGCATAAAATAAAGATCCAGGAATTAACAGAATAACAATTGAAATGTTTCAACAAATGCATGCAACACTAGAAGCTCTCATTTTTATGCCAAGGAATTTGCAAGACAGCTATCTTGCCAACTGGCTGAAAGAGTTCCATATTTGTACCCATTCCAAAGAAAGATGATCCAAATGAATGTGGAAATTATCAAACAATATCATTAATCTCACATGCAGGTAAAATTTTGCTGAAGATAGTTCATAAATTATTGCAGCAGTGCATCAACAGGGAATGGCCAGAAATCCAAGCCAGATTCAGAAGAGGACCTGAAACAAGGGACATCACTGCTGATGTCAGTCTTGGCTGAAAGCAGAGAATACCAGAAAGATGGTTACCTGCATTTTATTGACTATGCAGAGACATTTGAATGATAACCAATTATGATTTGATCATAACCAATTATGGAAAGCATTACAAATGAGGATTCCAGAACACTTAATTGTTCTTGTGTGGAAACTGTACATAAACCAAAAGGCAGTCATTCAGACAGAACAAGAGGATTCTACATGGTTTAAAATCAGGAAAAGTGTGTGTCAGGGTGGTAATCTTTCACCATATTTATTTAATCGGTATGCTGAGTAAATAATCTGAAAAGATGGACTATATGAAGAACAACTTGGCATCATGATAGGAGGAAAACTCATGAACAACCTGCAGTATGCAGATAATACAACCTTGCTTGCTGAAAGTGAAGAGAACTCAAAGCACTTACTGATGAAAATCAAAGATTACAACCTCTGGTATGGATTATACTTTAACATAAAGATAACAAAAATTCTTACAACTAGACATGATAAATGAAGAAAAAACTGAAGTTGTGAAAGATTTCATTTGACTTGGATCTACAATCAATGCCCATGGAAGTAGCAATTAGGAAATCAAACAGCATATTGCATTGGGCAAATCTACTGCAAAAGACTTGTCTGAAGTGTTAAAAAGCAAAGGTGTCACTTTGAGGACTCAGGTGCACCTGACCCAAGCCATTGTCTGTTCAGTCACCTCATATGCATGCAAAAGCTGGACAGTGAATAAGGAAGACCAAAGAACAATCAACACCTTTAAATTATGGTGTTGGTGAAGAATATTGAATATGCCATAGACTGCCAGAAGAATGAACAAATCTATCTGGAAGAAGTACAGCCAGAATACTTAGAAGCAAGGGTAGTGAGACATCATCTCACATCCTTTGACATGTTATCAAGAAAGACCAGTCCCTAGAGAAGGGACCATCATGCTTAGTAAAGCAGAGGATCAGCAAAAAAGACGAAGATCCTCAGTGAGATGGGTTGACTCAATGGCTGCAACAATGGCTCAAGCATAACAACAGTTGTGATGATGGTGCAGGACTGGGCAGTATTTCATTCTGTTTTACATAGGTCGCTATGAGTCAGAACCAACTTGACTATACCTAACAATAATGACAACAGTGTGACCAACTGACTCCTCTTTGAATTTCCACCAAGCTTCCTTTGTCCTAATTTCTCTTGCTAGGCAGTGTCTTCTGCCAGTTTTGTGTTTGTCACAGGAGTTTATACCAGATTTTCCCTGAACATCCTTCAGCAGGCGTCCAAAGGACTGTGTCAACCCATTTTGGTAGAAGCACTGCTGCATATAGTTGTTGAAACCAAGACAACAGATTTCAGAGAAGGGTGTGTTTCTTTTTTTTTTTCTTTCAGAACTTCCCTTCACATCCTTTAAAAATCATTATTAAATAGGGTGTAACTGGATGAGTCAGTTGTTTTTAGGAGACTGTTCCTTACAGATGATCTAAAATATTTTATGTCATGGAATCTGAACGTGTTGAGAGGACTTAATCTAATTGCCTTAATCTAAAAAATAATGCCTTAACTTTTTATAAAAATTTAAAATTTGTATACATACAAACATTTATTAACTATCTACTATATGCATGTCTTGAGAAGGAGGTTATAGTCTAGTAGAGGAAATAATATACACATTACCTCTAATAAAAAGTAAAAATTATATGACAGTTCTAATTTTAAGAAAAACAAAATTATACACAAGTTATAAGCTTGTCTTACTTATATGCTTCTCACCAGACTATCAACACTTTTAGGGCAGAAATCATGTTTTTAATTGATCTTTTTCCTTTTGTACCTAACGTATTGTGGATTGACTTGTATATCCAAAAATTTATTTTGATGTCTTTTTCCCTCAAACCTGTGAGCATGACCTTGTTTGGAAATAGGGTCATTAAAGATATTATTGGTTAGGTTAATATGAGGTCCTACCGAAATGGATGGATCCTAATGCAGTGTGAGTGGTATCCTTCGAAGAGATTCAGAGAGATAGACAGAGGGAAGATGGCACACAGTGATGCTGCAGCTGTAAACCATATTATGCCCGAGGCCACCAGTAGCTGCATGAGACAAGAAAGGATCTTCCCTTAGAGCCTTCAGAGAGAACATGGCCCAGTTGACACTCTGAATTCAGATTTCTAGCCTCCAGAAGTGTAAGCTAATAAATTCCTGTTTTACAAGCCACGTAGTTGTGATATTTTGTTACAGCAGCCCTAGGAAAACAATATATAGTATAATGCCTGAAACACCATAGGCATTACATTTCTTCATCCAAAATTATAATTTACCCTTAGCAGTTAAGTGCATACTCATCTTTTGGCCAAAAATTCAGAATTATCAGTTAAATTAGGTAGAAATTTGGAAAATCATTCTTTAGATGTTGTGGATGCTTCAAATTGAAACTGCCATATATCTGTCTATTATTATTTTTT
>NW_006921884.1:3489199-3519905 GCF_000298275.1 Orycteropus afer afer | reverse complement strand
CTTCTGTGTCTGTGTTAATTGGTTTCCCTTTTCTTTGTTGAAGAGGGTCTGTGCAATCCTTCTGCCTAGTCCGCCATCTTGCCGGAACCCTGTCTATTATTTTTTTTATCCCTCATTTTTTCCTGGACTCTGGTGGTGTAGTGGGTAAGGTATTTGACTGCTAATGAGAAGGTCGATGGCTCAAACCCACCAGCCGCTCCATGACAGTAAGATGAAGCAATCTACTTTCATAAAGATTTACAGCCTTGGAAACCCAGTAGGGATTGCTATGAATTGGAAATGACTCAATGGTAGTGGGTTTGGTTTGGGTTTTTTTATAGACAACTTTAGGTTGACTAGGGAGGAAAGAAAAGACTTATTCAGAGAATTAATTCCTTGGTTCACTCAACAGGTATTTATTGAATACAACTGTACATTGTTGTTGTTTTGTGCTGTTGAGTAGCCTCCAACTCAGTGACCCTATGTAGAACAGAATGAAACACGGAACAAGGCCCAGTCCTTTGCCAGCCTCATGATCCCTACTATACCTGAGCCCATCACTACAGCCACTGTGTCAATCCATCTTGTTGAGGGCTTTCTCCTTTTTCATCGACCCTCCACTTTACCAAGCATGATGTCCTTCTCCAGGGAATGATTCCTTCTAACAACATGACCAAAGTAGGTGAGATGAAGTCTGGCCATTTTTACTTCTAAGAAGCATTCCAACTGCACTTCTTCCAGGACAGATTTCTTAGTTCCTTTAGGAGTCACAGTACTTTCAGCATTCTTCGCCAACATTACAACTCAAAAGCATCAACTCTTCTTTCCGAGGCAGTATCACTATGGAAATAGATCGCCCCATCTTCTTTCTGAGGAGTGGCTGGTGGGTTTGAACCACCAGCCCTCTGGTTAGCAGTCAAGTGCCTTAGACACTACACTACCAGAGCTCCCCAGTCTTCCTTATTCATTGTCAAACTCTCCCATGCATTTGAGGCAATTGAAAATACCAGGTTAGGCATATCTTAGTCTTCAAGGAGATATCTTTGCTCCTTAGCACTTGAAAGAGGTCTTTTGCAACAGATTTGCCCAATGCAGTATGTCTTCTGATGTCTTGACTGCTGCTTCTGTTGGCATTGATTGTAAAACCAAGTAATATGAAGTCTTTGACAACTATTTCAGTCTCTTCATTTATCATGATGTTCCTTATTGGTCCAGTTCTGAGGATTTTTGTTTTCTTTATATTGAGATGTAATCCATCCTGCAGACTGTAGTCTTAAATCTTCATCAGTAAGTGCTCCAAGTCATCCTCACTTTCAGAAAGCAAAATTGTGTCATCTGCATATCTCAGGTTGTTAATGAGCCTTCCTCCAATCCTATTGCCACATTCTTCTTCATATAATCCCACTTCTTGGATTATTTGCTCAGCGTACAGATTGAATAAGTATAATGAAGAGATATAATCCTGATGCACTTCCTTCCTGATTTTAAAGCATGCAGTGTCCCCTTGTTCTGTTCTAATGACAGCCTCCTGGTCTATGTACAGGTTCCTCATGAGTACAAGTAAGTGTTCTGGAATTCCCATTCTTCTCAATGTTATCCACAATTTGTTATGATCCACACAATTGAATGCCTTTTCATGGTCAATAAAACACAAGTAAACACCTTTCCGATATTCCTTGTTTTGAGCCAAGATCCATTTGACATTATCTATGATATCCCTCGCTCCACATCCCCTTCTGAATCCAGCTTGCATTTCTGGAAGTTCTCTGTCAATATACTGCTACAACCGTTTTTTAATTATCTTCAGTAAGGTTTTACTTGCATGTGATATCAATGATATTATTTGATAATTTCTACATTCTGTGGGATCACCTTTCTTTGGAATGGGTCCAAATATGGATCTCTTCCAGTTAGTTGGCCAGGTAGCTGTCTTCCAAATCTCTTGGCATAACTGAGTGAGTGCCTCCAGTGCAGCATCCATTTGTTGAAATATCTCAGTTGGCATTCCATCAATTCTCAGAGCCTTGTTTTTTACCAATTCCTTCAGTACAGCTTCAACTTCTTCTTTCAGTACCATTGGTTCTTGATCATATGCCACCTCCTGTAATGGATGATCATCTACTAGTTCTTTTTGGTATAGTGACTCTGTGTATTCCTTCCATCTTCTTTTGATATTACCTGCATCATTCAACATATTGCCCATGGAATCTTTCAATATTGCAATTCAAGGCTAAAATTTTTTCTTCAGTTCTTTCAGCTTGAGAAATGCCAGGCATGTTCTTCTCTTTTGGTTTTCTAACTCCAGGTCTTTTCATATTTCATTATAATTGACTTTTTCTTCTCAAGCTGCTCTTTGAAGTCTTCTGGTTAGCTCTTTTATCCTGTTGATTTTTCCATTTGGTTAAGCTACTCTCCATTCACAGGCAAGTTTCAGAGTCTCTTCTGATATCCATTTTGGTCTTTTCTTCCTTTCTTGTCTTTTTAATGACCTTTTGCTTTCTTCATGGATGATGCTCTTGATGTCATCCCACAATTCCTCTGGTTTTTGGTCATTGGTGTTCAGTGCATCAAATCCATTCTTTAGATGGTCTCTAAATTCAGGAGGTATATAAGCAAGGTCATACTTTGGCTCTCGTGGACTTGTTGCACTTGTCTTCAGCTTCAACTTGAATTTGCATATGAGCGGTTGATGGTCTGTTCCACAGTAACCTCCTGGCCTACTTTTGGCTGAAGATATTGAGCTTTTCCATAGCCTCTTGCCACAGATGTAGTCAATCTAAGTTCCTGTGTACTCTGTCTGGTAAAGTCCACATGTATAGCTGCCATTTGTGTTGTTGAAAAAGGTATTTGCAATGAATAAGTCATTGGTCTTGCAAAATTTTTATCATGCAATCTCCAGCATTATTTCTATCACACAAAAAAACTTATTTCTATCACAAAAAAAGTTGAAAAACTACGGTTCTAATGTATAATTCTAATGTATAATACCAAGTGATAGAGAAGTAACACTGGAATTATACATTAGAACCATAGTTTTTAACTTTTTTGTGTTCACATATCAAGAGGCTAAAGATTCTTTTATTGCATGTTGTATTAAATACCATCTCGCTTAGATGCTGACTTAACATTAGGCCTCATATATCTTCTCAAAGCCAGTTGTTCTTGTCCCATATTATGTAATATAACCCACTCAGCAAAGTTCTATTAGATTAACCTCCCTGTATATTATGTGGCACCTGGGTGGTGCCATCAGTTAATGCACTCAGCTGCTAACCAAAAGGTTAGCGAATCTAGTCCACCCAGAGATGCCTTAGAAGAGATGCTTAGCAATCTATTTGCAAAAAATCAGCCACTGAAAACCTTATGGAGCACAGTTCTACTCTGACACACATGAGATTGCCATATGCTGAGTTCAACTCAACAGCATGGCTTTTAACTTGTTATATTATAATGTATTACATATGGTTTGAAATTCAGCTGCATACCAGAGAAGAGTTTATGCTGCCTAGTAGTGTAATGCCTAAGGCACTTGACTGCTAACCAGAAGGCTGGTGGTTCAAACCTACCAGCCACTCCTTGGAAGGAAGATTGGGCAATCTACTTCCATAGTGATAACTGCCTCAGAAACCCAAGGAGGTGTCATATGAGTCAGGGCACATAACAACAACAATAGTTGTTGAGAAGGAGCTCTGGTGGTGTAGTGCCTAAGGCATTTGACTGCTAACCAGAAGGCTGGAGATTCAAACCTACTACTTCCATAGTGATACTGCCTCAGAAACCCAAGAAGGGGTCGCTATGAGTTAAAATTGACTCAACAGCAGTGAGTTTGTTTTTTTGTTTTTAGTGGTTGAGAACCACCAGAGTCTTAATATGTGAAGGAACAGGTCCTAAAGCTAGTGTACAATGAAAAAACTGTAAATGTAGGCAAATTCTAGAAATCCATTGACACTCAAAGCATAGGATTTGTTGTCAAATTATGTGCTGTGTTGGAGTGTAACACACCATCCCTCGATAAGGCCAACCTGTCTAGTTTTCTTTCTAGTATTGGAAAAGAATACTTCAGTGAGCATCAGATGCTCATCAAGATGAAATTTTTGTGTAAAAGTACCTGTTTTGTAAACATTGGACCCAGATACTTGTGGCAAGATGAACATACAACAAGATGTTCCTGGGAATTGAGATCAACAGAGCAAAATGAGCAGCAAAAGCAACTCCCGCTGTGCCTGGGGATTTGCTGATTGAGTGGTTTGTAGATGGAATCACCTATGTTATTTAAATTATTTCTCTCTCTCTGTCTGTCTCTGAGTAGGATTGAGTTCGCATTAGTTCACTGAGCACATGATACAATTCCACTGAGTAGTGCTATAAAAATGAGTTGAAGACAGTTTCTCTTCTTTAGAAGCTTATAGTCTAATTAGGAAGTCAAGACATGCATGTGTGAAAGGGAAAAAAAATCTTAAAGAATTGGAAAGGACAGGATAATTCTAATTTAAAATGTACTGTGGTTATAAATAATACAGTTGAAAGTCTCACCTAGAATCTTTAAGCTTTTCTGTGGACTTTTTTTTTAATAGAGTTAAAGAAATATGAAACTAAATCTACAGAGCCACTGATCACCATGGTCATTATGTGAAAACTTCCTGGGATGGGTAAGCTAAGGAACAGAGATCTGCGTTTTCAATGGGGATAATGGAGTACTTACAAAGGCTTGTCAATTTGTTCTCTACCCTTTGTTATTGCTTCAGCCTCATAGGGGAGCTCAGAATGGTTGTAAATAGTGAATGAAAATTCCAACTGAAATGTGAATGGTCAGTTATTTGAATTTATAAGGTATAGTGATGATAACATGTTAACTGGACTGGTGTTGGCAGGATAGCTCTAAAAATGTCAGCCATGTCATGTATTATGAAACCAGTTGCTGTCAAATGAGTTCCAACTCTTGTGACCCCATGTGTGTCAGAGTAGAACTGTACTTCATGGGGTTTTCAATGGTTTGTAGAAGTAGATTGCCAGAACTTTCATCCAAGATGCCTCTAGGTGGACTCAAACTTCCAACTTTTTAATTTGCTGCTGAGGACATTAACCATTTGCACTACCCATGGGCCTTCTTATGTATTATACACTACAGAAATTTGTGTATTGGGAAATAGGGAAGGTAATAGAGCTAACATTTTTTGAGACCCTAATATGTGCGAAGGAGCTCTGGTAGCATAGTGTCTAAGGCACTTGACTGCTAACCAGAAGGCTGGAGGTTCAAACCTACCAGCCACTCCTCGGAAGGAAGGTTGGGCAATCAATCCTACTTCCATAGTGATACTGCCTCGGAAACCCAAGGAAGAGTCGCTGTGAGTCAAGGCCGACTCGATGGCATATAACAACAACAATATGTGCCAAGCTGTGCTATTTTACATAGTTTTAGGCATTATCCTCATTTTAGAAAGAAGGAAACAATTCCAGCAAGTAAATAAATCACACAGGTAGGAAAATAGGTCTCTAGCTGGCTCCAAATTCTGTACTTTTCCCACTACAGTCATGTCCCCAGAGGTACATCAAGCATCTTGTTTCCTTTTTCTCCATTTGCCCTCTATAGTCCTCATGCTCACAGATATGGCAGCCTATACAACTCATTTTATGATTTTTATTTTCGTAGGAAAAGCATATTAATGAAACTCAGTTAAAAGTACTTATAAGTTTTGTTATTTATTTATTAATGTGTAAAGTAATATTTGCACATATGATTTACTTCTCCTTGAAAAAGGGTAGGTAGAAATATAACCGCAATAAGTTAATGTCATGTCGATTTTAATAAGGTTGTCAATGTGGTTTGAAAAAAAAGTAAGCAAGCTCCAAGTAAGCTCGGAACGCCACATATACCTCTTTCACCAAAGTTTTCAGAGTATTAATAGAAGTACTTTGTAGTTTTTGTTTAGTTTTTAACTTTAGCAAAAGGCATTCCAACTGGATCTCAGGTTGTTTTTTTTTTTAATCAAATTAATCTTTATTCTCTAATTCTCACAAAAAGAACCTACTCTCCCCAAAGTTTAAACTATGGAGAATCATCATAGTTATACAGCTATGATATATATTTGATTTTTACTAGTTTCAGGTGACCACACTTACTCTTTTTTTTTTTTCCCTCACAACTTATCAGATCTGGACCTACCCAATGTGATGGTGATAATAATTTAGACACTATTAAAATAACAGCATAGCTTATCTTTATAGCAAAAATAATATTTATTAACTCATATGTTCTTTTCTCCATTACATAATATATTTCCTTAGCCTGGCAGGTAATATAGGCTGATCCAAGTTATGTCTGATACTCACACAAAGTGAAAGCACTGGCATAGAATAACATATTATTGGTTTCTGTTTCAGGAAAATAATTTGGGAAAACCAAATTGGCTTAAGACTTTGTTTATATAATGATTTTTCTCCTGAAATGCAGCAAGTTAAAGACTTTTATTTTATGTAGTCAAGATGTGATAGGTATCATTTAAAGACTATATAATGTGGATGAACTTGGAGAACATTATGCTGAATGAAATGAATCAATCACAGAAGGACAAACATTATATTAGTTCACTATTGTAAAAAGTCAAGAAAAGGTTTATATAAGAAAGGAAACTTTCTTTATTGGTTACCAGGGAGGGGAGGTGTGTTGCTTACCTAGTGCCGCTCTGACAAGAATATACCACAAATGGGATGGCTTGAACAAACAGGAGTTCATTCTCTTACAGTTCGGGAAGCTAGAAGTCTGAGTTCCAAGTGGCAGGCTCTAGGGGCTACGTGAAAGCCCCTCGACCTTGGGCTTCAGCTCTAGAGACATCTCTTCACTTAGGCAGCTACTGGCTGCTAAGGCTAACAAGCCGAAGGTCAACAAATAAAATGGCACAGTACTGATGTTACCAAACCACACGGCAGGCCATTAATTCAAGTCCATTGAAAGTCCCAAGGTCAGCAGATTATGGCAGACTGCTGAACAAGGACACAGTTACACGCAGGGTTCAAGCATGCCGTAAGCTAAAGACCATTCCCAAAGCTATTTCTTATATACAGGAAGCAGACCACATACCCAAGGCAGCTACTCAGCTGCTCACAGTAGATTCCACCATGGAGTTGATTGCCAGTCTTGCGGTGGAGAATACTACATCCAGCTGCCCAGCCACTCAACCAGGCCCAGCCAAGTTGACACACACACTTAACCACCACAGGAGGGAACACTGCTAGACAGGTAGAGACAAGTATTGATTTCAATGAAGGAAAGGGCAATATACCACAAGTGAGTTATCAAAACAGTGGCTTTGAGGAAGAGGAAGACATGGAGAGGTACATGGAAGATATAGACAACAGAGATGAACCCTTTTGCACATACAAAATTGTGTTATCAATGATGGCAAGCATTGATTTATGGGATGGATAGATGGGTGGACAGGCTGAAAGATCAGGTATGTCTAGGCAGGAGGTAGTGTGCCCATGAACATGCATAAGGTTAGCAGATGATGTTTCTATAAGCGTATTTACATGTGCTGTAAGAATGTTCAGGTGTATAGTAGAGCTGACAAGGGACGAGGTTGTGGTGACTTCTTGACTACAGCCAGCTACCCTGGGCAGTGGGTAATTGGACCTTGGGCTCGGGACCATGGTCACAGGGCACATCAAGCTCAATTGGCATAACATACTACACAAAAACACTGTTCTACATCCTGCTTTGGTGAGTAGCGACTGGGGTCTTAAAAGTTTGCAAGCAACCATCTAGATGCAACAATGGGTCTCTCCTTGTCCAAAGCAAAGATGCATGGAAACAATTAGTCCAAGGGACTAGCAGACCATGTGATCTTCAACCTATATGACCATGAAACCAAAACTAGATGATGCCCGGCTACCACTTTCAACCGCTCCACTCGAAAGGAGATCAGTGCAGGAGATCTTGGGTAGCGTGGAAGAACAATATGGAACAAAACTCAAAATAATTTAAAAAAAGAAAATAGGTTTGCTAGTCTAATAGAGCCTGATGACTGTGGCCCGTAGTTACCCTTCAAGTCCGGAACTGAACTCACTCCTTTCACTTCCAGCCAAACAATAGATAGGCATATGGGGTGAACATTTACATCAGGTAATTACAGTTCTTGGAGCAATCTGTCATGGGTGAACAGAAGAGCAGTATTTGCACAGGGAGACAGCATGGTGGGGGCGTGTCGGAGTGCATGGAAGGGAAGGACACAGGGAAGAGTTAACTGCAGGAAGGAAGTTGGAAGAGAGCTGTTACGTTGTGGGGAATTGCAGTCAATGTCATGAAAAAAATGTGTATGAACTGCTGTGTGGATAATGAATTTGCTCTGTAAATTTTCACCCAAATCACATTTAAAAAAAAAAAAAAAAAAGATAGGTATTATTTAAAAAATGCAAGCAATCCTTGACTTAACACCTGACTTTATAAGATGTCATAGCATATTATCAAGAGGGACTAGAACCTGGAGAACATCATGTTTGGAGAGTCAGTGAAAAAGAAGACCCTCAGTGAAATGGGTTGACACAGTGGCTACAACAGTGGGCTCAAACATAGCAACGATTGTGAGGATGTCTCAGGAACAGGTAGCATTTCGTTCTGTTGTACTTTGGGTTACTATGAGTTGGAACTGTCTAGACAGCACCTAACAACAACATTCCATTGTAGGTATGTACCCTGTTTTGTTTATTTATTCACCTTGTGGTGGACACTTGGGTTGTTGCCACCTTTAGTCTATAATGCTGCAACGAATATTGTTGTACAAATAGCTGTTTGAGTCCCTGCTTTCTCCTTCCCTCCCACCCCTGATAACCACTATTAAACTTTGGTCTCTATAAAAATAAATAAATGAAGATGCCATAGACTAGAGCCTTTCATTGGGTTCATAGAATGACTTCTAAAGACTCATTTTTCCACCTGGTGTAGCCATAGAACCAATTTTTTAAAACTGTTACTGATGCTAGAACTTTCTTTTACTTCTTTCTTCTTTCTTCCTCACTGCCATTTTCCTGTTCCCTCACACCCACTCTCCACTTTTATTTCACTACTGCCACCATCAACTTGTCTTTTTTTTTTTTTTTTAATTTTTATTGTGATTTGGGTGAAAGTTTACAGAGCAAATTCATTTTCCATATGGCAGTTCATGCACATTTTGTTTCATGACATTGAGTGCATTTACTAACAGTATAACAACTCTCTTCCCACTTCCTCCCTGTAGTTACCTTTTCCCTGTGTCCTTCTTTCCTATGCATTCCTGCCCCCTGAGCTATCTCCTTGTGCAAGTACTTCCCTTCTGTTCTCCAATGACTGATTTTTCTAAGGAGTATAGGAGCTCTAGTAGCATAGTGCCTAAGGCACTTGACTGCTAACCAGAAGGCTGGCAGTTCAAACCCACCAGCCACTACTCAGAAGGAAGGTTGGACAATCTACTTCCATAGTGATACCACCTCAGAAACCCAAGGAGGACGTCGCTATGAGTTGGGACCGACTTGATGGCACATTACAACAACAACAACAACAAAGGAGTATATCTACCTGGTGTAAATGTTCACCTTATATGCCTATCTACTGTTTGGCTGGAAGCCACAGGAGTGAGTTCAATTCCAAGCTCATCTTGCCAATTAGAAGTGGTGAAGCCAGCTTCCTTCACATCCATATATAAATCCTCTTACTCTGTTTTGTTGCCACTAGCTCTGTGGTCTCAACAAACAGCAGTTTTCGCCCAGAGAGCATGATAACATATGGAGACATTTTTGCCTGCCACAAAGGAAGGGGGTGCTATTGGCATCTAGTAGGTAAAGGCCAGAGATGCTGCTAACTCAGAAAACCAAACTCACTGCCATCGAGTCGATTTCAACTCATTGCAACCCCCTTTGGGTTTCCGAGGTGGTAAATGTGGAAGTAGATTGCCTAGTCTTCCTTTCGTGGAGTGGCTGGGGGGTTTGAACTGCCAACCTTCTGGTTAGCAGTCAAATGCCTTAGGCACTACGCCACCAGAGCTCCTTAGATATGCTGCTAATCATCTTAAAATACAGTCAGCTGATTCTCCAACAAATGTCAGCAGTGCCAAAGTTGAGAAACCCTGCACTATTCAAAACTTGATACTATTCAACTATCAGCTCTTTGCTTCTCTGGTTCTCCCAGGGTTAAATTTGACCCCCTCCTTTGAGCTTCCATAAAACCTGTTTTGTTTTCTTCACATTTTGTTGCCTTTTATTTGTTGGTTTTATCAACAAGATGACATATTTCTTGAGGGTAGAGATTATATATTATGTATATTGTTGTCTCCAGTTTGTAATTAAGTGCCAGGTACACAATGAGAACTAATAAATGCATGCATGAATAAGACACCCTAGATACCCTTTCTGGAACTTTCAGAAATTTCTGTTACCTAATGCTCATGTCTATTTCCCATTCCCTACCTCCAGTCATTAATTATTTCATCAAGTGTATCATCCATATGGAGTCCCTGGATGCTGCAAATAGTTAATGTGCTTGGCTGCTAACCAGATATTGGAGGCTGGAGTCCACTCAGAGGCACCTCAGAAAAAGGGCCTGGAGATCTACTTCCAAAAAACCAGCCCTTGAAAAAAACACTGTGGAGCACATTCCACTTTCACACATGGGATCAGAGTTTACTTTTTGGCAGTTGGGTGTTTTTGTTTTGTTTTGTTTTTAAATCATCCATATATTTAGTTCCTGTGAATATGTATCTGCCCATAATTGAAGACATACAAGATTGGCACTCCAGTCTTTATACATAGACCCTTAATAAAATGCAGGCCCAGCCACAAACATCATGGCCAGCTGTAGCTACAAAATATATGTTGTTATGTGCCGTGGAGTCAGACCCGACTCACAGCAACCCTTCCTTGGGTTTCTGAGACAGTATCACTATGGAAGTAGATTGCCCAATCTTCCTTCCAAGGAGTGGCTGGTGGGTTTGAACTGCCAGCCTTGTGGTTAGCAGTCAAGTGCCTTAGGCACTATGCTGCTAGAGCTCCTACAAAATATATAGGCCTACAAAATAGATAGCTACAATCAACAGTTCTTATACCAGGCAGATGCCCCAGACTATCCTCACTTGCCTCTGGAACACTTTGCTCTCATCTGCTTGACCCGCAGATTCTTACTATTTAACCTGGCAGCTGATGCCTGGTATCAACTTTAACCCTCCAAGGTATTCCTGTTATAGCAGCACTAGAAAAATGAGATACCGTGTAATGAGTATTAGATGTATAAGAGTAGAGATGGGTAAGTCTTCGTGAAAAAATACTTCTTCCAGCCTGTGAAATCACAATAACCTTGTGCAAGGAAATGAGTATGAGTCCATCAAAATGCTGAGAGCTTTTGAGAAAGGTGGTTCAAGTGGATAACCTAGTAGGTTCATGGCTTATATAACCAGACGGCTGCAGCCCTGGATCACACTAGCTTAACTGCTTGTTAAGTAAAGCTAATGACTCTACTGAGTGGTATTTTAATGATATGCCTTTTAGAAGGAGTGCATTTTTAATGCATTCTTACATATGTTATGCACTTTTTCACCATAGCCTGAGAAGGGTTCATTGTGAGCAGGTGGGAAGAAAGGACAGAAAGGGACTCTGGGCAGCTGGGAGCTTGCCAGAGTCCTGTGGGAGGATAAGTCATCAGGCAAGTAGATTTGAGACTGTTCTGCTTTGTCCCCAACTTTTGTTTTTTTTCAGGATCTGAAAGCCGCTTCCCCTAACTCTTCATATCCCTTCTAGAAGGCTCTTTGACTATTCCATCTTAGATGGCTTTAAGGATACCTAGTAATAGAAGAAGCAGTACCTGAAGAACAGAAGGCAAAAGAGATGGATTAACTCGCAAATGGCTGGGACTTAGGCTTAAAAATAAGAGAATGGAGTGAAGGCCCAAATTCCAACTAAACAGCTGAAACCAGAAAGCAGCAAAGCAAAAGTCAAAGAAAAAAATCCTTTCAAAATATAAATCAATAACAGATGTTACTGAAGTGTGGAGAAATTGGAACCCTTATACAATGCTGATGGGAATGTAAAAATGGTTCATCTTCTGTGGAAAAGTTTGTTAGTTTCTGAAACACTTAAATATACAACAACCATATGACCTAGCAGTTCCCCTCCTCAGTATATACCTCAAAAGATTGGAAATGTGTACTCAAACAAATACTTGTACATAAATATTCATAGTCTCACTATTCACAAAGCCATAAGGTGGAAACAGCCCAAATATCAATTTGGTCTATCTATATAACGGAATGTTATTCTGCCCCAGAAGGAAGGAAGTGCTAATACACGCCACAACGTGGGTGAATCTCAAAAATATCACGCTAAATAAAAGAAGCCAAACGTGGAAGTTCTCATATTGTATAATTCCATTTACATGAAATACCTTGTTATTGTCCTTATGGGGCAGAGTAGAACTGCCCTGTAGGGTTTTTACAGAGGCAGATCACCAGGTCTTTCCTCCCATGGAGTGGCTGGTTAGCAGTCAAGTGCTTTTTTTTTTTTTTTTTTTAAATTGTGATTTGGGTGAAGATTTACAGAGCAAATTCACTTTCCATACAGCAGTTCACATATACTTTGTCTCTGTCACTGACCACAGTTTACCACAATGCAACAGCTCCCCTCCCACTTCCTCCCCATAGTTACCTCTTCCCAGTGTCCATCCCTCCATACACTCCTGCCCCCTGAGCTGTGCTGTCTCCCTGTGCATAAGCAGCCTTTCTTTCTCCCATGATTGTTCTCTCCAAGGCATGTGTATACTTACTTGAGGTAAATGTTTAACTCACATGCCTGTCTTTTGTTTGGCTAGAAACCACAGGTGTGGGTTCAATTCCAGACCTGAAGGGCAGGGAGGGGCCATAGTCTCAGTGGTTCCACCAGGCTCTATTGGACCAGCAAACCTGGTGCCCACCTTTTTTTTTTTTCCTCCAAATGATTTTGAGTTTTGTTTTACATTGTTCTCCCTCTCTATCAAGGATCTCCTACATAGATCCCTTCCAATTGGATGACAGTGGTAGCCGGGCACCATCTAGTTTTTCTGGTCTCATAGTCGTATAGGCTGCAGATCGGATGGTGTACCAGTCGCTAGGACTAATTGATTCCATATATTTTGGTTTTCTTCATTCTTCTTTGCTCTGGATGAGGAGAGAAGCAGCCAAGCACTTTAACCAATGTGCTACCAGGGTCCTTTTGAAATATCTAGAATAGGAAAACCCATCTCTATGAAGAAAGCAGATAGATGGTTCCCAGGGGCTGAGGGGATGGGCAAATGGGGATTGGCTTCTTAATGAATATTAATTTTCTTTTGGAATGATGAAAATGTTTTGGAACTAAAGGTGAGGTTATGAATGTGCTAAATGCCACTGAGCTATTCACTTTAAAATTTTATATTATGTGAATTACACTTCAAAAAGCAAGCAAACAAGCCTGTTAGGTTTGCCATCTGTATGAAGTCAGACCTCAGAGTGAAAACCCACTGAGGGCCATGCGTCTGTGGTCATACATTTTGTGATACCTGTAAAGATTATGAGCAAACATGAATAATGATAATAGCTCACATTTATTGAATCACACTTTGTACCAGGCACTGTGTAAAATGCTTTCTTCTCTTTCTTCCTCTTCACAACAGACTTATGAGGGAATGTTAAGTTATCCCTGCTTTTATACACAAGAATAGGAGAGGCCTTTGAGAAGCTAAGTATTTGCACAGCCACACCAGCTAGCAAGTGGAGGAGTGAATCTGGCAGTTGGATTGCAAACTAGCTCTCTGAACCAGCAGGCTCCACTGCCTCCTGTGGATGAGTCCTGCACGCCTCTCATCATGGCCATCCTGTGGTGGCCATCCTTCCTGGAGGCTCCTAGCTGAGACGTGAGCCTGAGGTGAGGAAAGAGTCCTGTGAGGTTTTCCCTTAAGACAGTACACCATTACCTTCACCTATAGCCCCGATCTGCAGAAAGAGCAGAGATAGTGGATCATCCGTAGCTACACTTGAGACATTGAAATTATACTTAACACACATCAAGGAGGCTATTCCAGCAGCATCTCCCAAAACTGCTTCCCATGGAGATATATATGACTACAGGCCTTCTTTTTTATTTTTCTCACCACCAAACACCTGTTGACCTCTAAGGAAATCTTTATAGTTTGGGAAGTGCTATTCTAGACACAAGATATGGATTGGTTTTTGTTTTATTTGTTTTTTGTGGTTTCAACCTAAACATGATGCTGCCAGATCTTGGGAATTGTAGAACTTAGGCAAAATTTTATCTTGTGCCAAGACCTCTCTCCCCCAACTTTTATCATGTGTAACATACAGAAAAGTATGCAATATGTATAAATCAAAAAACAAACTCACTGCTCCAACTCATAGTAACCCCCATTGGGTTTCCAATGCGGTAAATATTTATGGAAGTAGATTGCCCAATCTTCCTTCCATTGAGTTGAGTGGCTGGTGGGTTTGAACCACCAGCATTCTGGTTAGCAGTCAGATGCCGTAGGCACTGTACCACCAGAGCTCCTTGCGTAAGGTCTCTAGCTCAGTGAATTGTCATACCCATGCAGCCCCCACTCAGCATCCCAGAAGGTCTTCTTCACCATGTTCTGTCCTCCACAAAGTTAACAAACGATATTGTTAAATAGTAGTTTTTGTTGTTAACTGTCATCAAGTCAGCACTGACTCATGGCAATTCCATGCACGATGGAACGAAACATAGTCCAGTCCTGTCCCATCCCTGTGATCATTTGTGGATAGGATCATTGTGATCCATGGGGTGTTCGTTGGCTGACTTTCAGAAGTAGAATCCCAGGCCTCCTTTTCTAGTCTGGTTAAGGCTGGATGCTCTACTGACACCCCTTCATCATCACAGCAACACTGCAGCCTCCACTGACAGACAGGTGGTGGTTGTGCTTGAGGTGCATTGGCTAGGAATCAAGTCTAGGTGTCCCACTTGGAAGGCAAGAATTCTACCACAGAACCTCTGTGGTATAATAAAAAAAAAATAATAATTCACTGCTGTCAAGTCAGATCCGACTCATAGTAACCCCTCCTTGCGTTTCCAAAGTGGTATCACTACGAAAGTAGATTGCCCAACTTTCCTTCTGAGGAATAACTGGTGGGTTTGAACCACCAGCCTTCTGGTTAGCAGTCAGATGCCTTAGGCACTACGCCACCAGAGCTTCTGTGGTATATAGGACCTCTGAATAATAGTACCAGTCCTCTAAATTAGTAATAGTAAACAAGGAAATTAAGGAACCCTGGTAGTTCAGTGGTTAAGTGCTCAGCTGCCAACCAAAAGGTTGGCAGTTTGTATCCACTGGCTCCACAGGAAAAAGATGTGGCAGTCTGCTTCCTTAAAGACTTACAGCCTTAGAAACCAGATGGGGCAGTTCTAAGCCCTATAGGGTTGCTATGAGTCAAAAATGACTCAATGGCAATGGGTTTGGTGTTTGGATTTTTTAAACAAAGAGATTATAGTGGAGTTACTCATTAACAGCCCTTCTGCCTTGCCTGGCCTTTCTCAGTTCTGGTTTTGATTCTCCAGATTGCTGGGAGCAAGTTTCAGAGTCTCTTCTCACTTCCATTCTGGTCTTTTCTTTCTTTCCTGTCTTTCAAATGACCTTTTGCTTGCTTCATATGATGTCCTTGATGTCATCCCACACACACACACAAAACTCACAACTGGACCTGTAAGCAACATCAAGATAAGCAGAGAAAATAGTGAAATTGTCAAGTATTTCATTTTACTTGGATCCACAATTAATACCCATGGAAGAAGCATTTAAGAAATCAAATGACATTATACATTGGGTAAATTTGCTACAAAAAAAAAAAAAAAAAGTCTTTAAAGTGTTAAAAAGCAAAGATGTCACCTTGAGGACCAAGATACGCTGGACCCAAGCCTTCGTATTTTCAGTCACTTTATATGTATATGAAAGCTGGACAATGAATAAGGAAGACCAAAGAAGAATTGATGCATTTGAATTATGATGTTGAGTGTTGAATATATTATGGACTGCCAGAAGAATGAACAAATCTGTTCCGGAAGAAGTACAGCCAGAATATTCCTTAGAAGGAAAGATGGTCAAACTTCATTTCACATACTTTGAACACATTAGCAGGAAGGACCAGTCCCTGGAAAAGAATGTCATGCTTGGTAAAGTAGAGGGGCAATAAAAAGGAGGAATGACATCCAAGAAGATGAATCGACACAGCGGGCTCAAACATAGCAACAATTGTGAGGATGGCAAAAGACCGGGCAGTGTTTTGTTCTATTGTACAAAGGGTTGCTTTGAGTAGGAACCCACCTGACAGCACCTAACAACAACAACAAATTGCTGGACCTTAAGTCCACCGACACACTATTAAGATGCAAATTCTCTCCACTGTTGCACCAAGGAGTTTTCATTTTTCAGTGCTATTACCTGCTACACTGGGAGCTCTGGTAGTGTAGTACCTAAGGCACTTGACTGCTAACCAGAAGGTTGGTGGTTCTAACCCACCAGCCACTCCTTGAAAGGAAGGTTGGGCAATCTACTTCCATAGTGATACCACCTCGGAAGCCCAAGGAGGGGTCGCTATGAGTCGGTCCAACTCGATAGCAAATAACAACAACCTTCTATAGATAAACCTTTCCTTGACTTTTTACAATAATGAACTAATACAATATTTGTCCTTCTGTGATTGACTTATTTCACTCAGCATAATGTCCCTCAAATTCATCCACGTTATGGGGTATTTTGCAGATTCTACATTACTCTTTAAGGAGCTCTGGTAGCGTAGTGCCTAAGGCACTTGACTGCTAACCAGAAGGCTGGTGGTTCAAACCCACCAGCCACTCCTTGGAAGGAAGGTTGGACAATCTACTGCCATAGAGATACTGCCTTAGAAACCCAAGGAGGGGTGGCTATGAGTCGGGTCTGACTCAACGGCACATAACAACAACAACAACACATTACTCTTTAGTGTTGCATAGTATTCCATTGTGTGTATGTACCATAGTTTGGTTATCCATTCTTCTGTTGATGGACAACTAGGTTGTTTCCCTCTTTTTGCTATTGTAAATAGTGCTGCGATGAACATGGGTGTGCATATGTCTGTTCTTGTCCTGGCTTTCACTTCTTCAGGATATATACCTAGTATATAGTAAGGGGATTGCTGGATCAAATGGTATTTCTAATTCCAACTTTTTAAGTATTGTATGTTCCTGAAATTTTATCTTATGTACCTAAGAAACAGCACGAAGATTTATACAGATTACCATAGATAATAAATTCAGCAAGAGCTTACATTTAAAAATAAGTATCAACTTAAATAGTGTTCTGAAATGTACATGCATAGAAAAGAATATTACTCAGCCATAAAAAGAAAAGAAATTCTGATAAATGCTACAACGTGTATCATTAAAAAAACATTATGCTGAGTGAAATAAGTCAGTCACAAAAGGACAAATAGTGTATGATCTCACTTATATGAAGTTTCTACAATAAGCTAATGACAGATACCAGTGTGTATTAGTAGTTACCAGGGGCGAGAGGCAGGCAGAAAGAGAGAGTCACTGACTAAGGGCAACTGAGTTTCTATTAACAGTGATGAAAGAATTTGGAAATCGATGGTGGTGATGGTTGCACAACATTGTGAACATTAGTGTCAATGAATTGTATGTGTAAAAAAATGTTGAAATTGCAAATGTTTTGTTATATATATTTTTTTTCTACCACAATTTTTTTTAAAAAAATAAAGAGTGTTCTTCGTGGTGAAAAAAGTGAAGTATTTTGTAACCAAAAAATTCTTTTTTTTTTTCTAAATCATGTCATGAAACATTCAGTGTTACATCTTTTTTTCTTTGAAAAAAGATTTCAGAAATATTGAATGTAGCTTGTTTGAATAAAAGGAGCTCTGGTGGCATAGTGCCTCAGGCATTTGACTGCTAACCAGAAGGTTGGTATTTCAAACCCACCAGCTGCTCTGTGGAAGGAAGGTGGGGCAATCTACTTCCGTAAACATTTACTGCCCCGGAAATCCAATGGGAGTCGCTATAAGTTGGAATTAACGGATGACAGGAAGATGCACTTCTTAGAACAATCAGCCTTGGGAGATCTGAAAAGCAACATTTGCACAGGGAGAAAACTAGGGAGGCAGGAATGCACAAGTGGGAAGGACACAGGGAGGAAGTGAAAAGAGAGCTTTAAAAAAAAAGAGAGAAAGAAAGAAGCCTTTATAGCTAGGGGGCCTTGACTAGTGAGTAAATGGAGGCTCAGAAGGGTTCCGTGACATGCACAAGATCACAGTTAAAGGCTATTGAACTAAACTCAAAGCAAACAGGAATATTTTATTTTTAAATGGCAATGTTTTTCATTCTAATTTTAGAAAGAAATGCTCTTGGGCCTTAGGTCAGATTGACTATTTAGATGCTCTATTCTGATCTGATAAAAGAAGACAGGGATATCAATGCCAAACACACAAGAGATATATAGGGAGTCAAAGCTCTTTGAGCACCAAAGAATTGCTACCTGACCTCAAACAGTATTCAGAGGTAGGCAGCTATGTAAGCAATTTTCAGGCAAAGTTTTATTTACACTGCAGAAACACTTAAGCAGCCTCCTCACTGCCATTAAGCAGCTTAAATATCACTGTGGGTTGTGTGTTTGTTTTTTAATTATTAGTTAGTTTGGGTTTTATAAAGAGGACAGACTAATGACTAAAATACCAGACTTACTGCTTGGTGCCATACTGAGCTTCAGAAATGAACTGGCATTATGAATGACCCTTCTTCAAAAGGATAGATGAATGTATAATAAGTTTTCTTTCTTTCTTTTTCTAGCCAAGGACCCTTGTCATCCATTAGAGCGGTAATCAAGAGATGTAAGTTTATTTTTTCCTGCTCTGTGTTTTCTTCTGTAATAGTTTTGAATGTTGACTATTAGATTTCCAGCAAGTATGATTTGATGAATCTTACAAAGAACCCAACAAAATAGTTTTCCTAAGGAGTAAATAAAAAATTTTCAGACAAACAGCTCATTTTTCAACTTTTAAAGTACATTCATTTATTGATAAGCCACTTCCTCAGAACAATAATTCTCTCTCATAGAACTAAGCTTTAAAAAAAAAAAAAAAAACTTCTGGGCTATCTAGCCAATTTCTATGATTTAATATAAATTTTATATAATTATTTTCCATAGCTAAGAACATCTGATGACGGGTTTTAAAGATATCAAACTCTGTCCTTTTGGTTTCATTTGCTTCCATGAGTTCTTTTCATGATATTTTCATTTAACCGTTTAAATGCCTGTGAAGGTAGGCTCATATTTGCACATATAAGATAAATGTGCTGTGAAATTTCTCTCCAAAATGGCACACTGATACTTTTTCTCTCTTGATTAAAGTTTTAAAATCTGTTCTCGGTACATATGTTTAACACTGTTTTTAATTAAATACTCTGGGAAAATCCCTTTGCCAAATAAGATATGGATTACCTATTATGGAAGGAGATAAGAAAAGGACTTTAAATGTTTCAGACATGCTTCTCATAATTTGAGCTCTAAGGCCACCACCCTGAGGATATTGTGGTCTGTTTTCAGAAACATAATTTGTAAGAGTTTGTATAAATTTAATGACTCCTGGTGGCACAGTGGTTAAGTGCTCAGCCACTATCAGAAAAGTCAATGGTTTGTTTGGAACCCACCAGCGGCTCAGTGGGAGAAAGATAAGCAGTCTGCTTCTGTAAGAATTACAGCCTGGAAATCCCTATGGGCCTTTCTACTCTGTAGACCATTCTACTCTGGTTACTACCAGTCAGTACGAATTAAGGATATCCCTTTCAGTGAAAAATTCATAAGGTAGCAATACAGAAAGATATATTCTTTATTTTCCCACTCCAACATTCTTCTTTGTTGGTGAATTATAAGGATGTGGGAATGCCACCATGTATGATGTAAGGAATTCAGGTGTAAAAAAAAAAGAAAAATGCATGGCAGTTTTGCATGCCTTAGAACCTGTCTTAGTTATCTAGTGTTGCTATGACAGAAATACCACAAGTGAGTGGTTTTAATGAACAGAAATGTATCTTCTCCCAATTTAGGAGATTAGAAGTCTAAGTGTACAGTACTGGCTTTGCAGGAAGGCTTTCTCTTTTTGTTGGCTCTGGAGGAAGGGCCTTGTCTCTTCTCATGGATGATCTTTATATGTGACTTGTCATCTATCTTCCTCCATCTTTGACTGCTTCTCTGTGCCTATCTTCTCCTTCTGTATCTCAAAGGTGATTGGTTTAAGGCACATCCTACACTGATATTGACATAAAAAGAACCCATTCCCAAATAAAATTACAATCACAGGTATAGGGGTTAGAATTTACAACAAAATTTTTAGAGGACATAATTCAATCCATACAGAACCCTTGAGGGGAAGACAAATGGATGGAAAGAGAATTTAAGTTGGAAATTAGGCAAGAATTTCTTACTGGATATCTAATTTGGAAGAATCAAAGTTGTAATCAGAATTCTGGGAGTAGCGAAACACTTAGGGAATGCTTGTTAGGTGCCATTGAGTCATCTCCGACTCATAGCGACCCTATGCACAGCAGAATGAAACACCACCCGGTCCTGAGCCAGCTCCAGGATTCTTGTTATACTTGAGCCCATCGCTGCTGCCACCATGTCAATCCATCCCATTGAGGTCCTTCCCCTCTTTCGTCGACCTTCCACCTTAGCAAGCATGACATCCTTCTCCAGGAAATGGTCCCTTCTGACAATATGACCAAAGTATGTGAGATGAAGTCTGGCCATTCTCTCCTCCAAAGAGCATTCTGGCTGCACTTCCTCCAGGACAGACCTTTTAGTTTTTTTAGCAGTCCACAGTACTTTCATCATTCTTTGCCAACACCACAGCTCAAAAGCATCAATTCTTCTTTGGTCTTCCTTATTCATTGTCCAGCTCTCACATGCATATGAGGCGATTGAAAATACCATGGCTTGTGTCAGGCACACCTTAGTCCTCAAGGAGACATCTTTGCTCTTCAGCACTTGAAAGAGGTCCTTTGCAGCCGACTTGCCCAGTGCTATATGTTGTCTAATGCCCTGACTGCTGCTTCCATTGACGTCAGTTGTAGAACCAAGTAATGTGAAGTCTTTAACAATTTCAATCTTTTCTCTATTTATCATAATGTTGCTTATAGGACCAGTTGTGAGGATTTTTGTTTTCTTTATATTGAGATGTAATTCACACTGCAGACTGTATTCTTCAGTCTTCATCAGTAAGTACTTCAAGTCATCCTGACTTTTAGCAAGCAAAGTAGTGTCATCAGCATATCGCAGGTTGTTAATGATTCTTCCTCCAATCCTAATGCCACGTTCTTCATCCAGTCCAGTATTTTGGATTATTTGCTCAATTATTCACAGGTTGAATAAATGTGGTGAAAGGATACAACCCTAACGCACTCCCTTCTTGATTTTAAACCACGTAGTTGTTCCCTTTTTCTGTTCGAACGACAGCCTCCTGGTTATGTACAGGTTCCTCATGAGTACAATTAAGTGTTCTGGAATTCCCATTCTTCTCAATGCTATCCACAATTTGTTATGATCCACACAATCGAATGCTTTTGCGTAGTCAATAAAACACAAGTAAACATCTTTCTGGTATTCTTTGCTTTGAGCCAAGATCCATCTGACATTACCAATGATGTCCCTTGTTCCACATTCTCTTCTGAATCCAGCCTGCACCTCTGGAAGTTCTCTGTCAATATATTGCTGCAACTGTTTCTGAATTATCTTCAGTAAGATTTTACTTGCATGCAATATTAATGCTATTGTTCAATAATTTCCACATTCTGTGAGATCACCTTTCTTTGGCATGGGTACAAATATGGATCTCTTCCAGTCAGTTGGGCAGGTAGCTGTCTTCCAAATCTCTTGGCATAATGAGTGAGTGCCTTCAGCAGGGCATCTGCTTGTTGAAACATCTCAATAGATATTCCGTCAATTCCTGGAGCTTTATTCTTCACCAATTCTTTCAGTGCAGCTTCGACTTCTTCCTTCAGTACTGTTGGTTCTTGAACATATGCCACCACCTGAAATGGATGAAGTTCTACCAGTTCTTTTTGGTACAGTGACCCTGTGTATTCCTTCCATCTTCTTTTGATGCTTCCTACATCATTCAATATTTTGCCTATAGAATATTTTAATATTGCACCTCGAGGCTTAAATTTTTTCCTCAGTTCTTTCAGCTTGAGAAATGCTGTGAGTGTTCTTCCCTTTTGGTTTTCTAACTCCGGGTCTTTGCATATTTCATTATAGTAATTGGCTTTGTCTGCTTGAGCTGCCCTTTGAAATCTTTTGTTCAGCTCTTTTATCTTGTCATTTCTTCCATTTGCTTTAGCTACTCTTTGCTCAAGGACAAGTTTCAGAGTCTCTTCAGCCATCCATTTTGGCCTTTTCTTTCTTTCTCATCTTTTTAATGACCTCTTGCTTTCTTCATGGATGATGTTCTTGATGTCACCCCACAATTCTTCTGGTTTTCGGTCATTGGTTTTCAATGCATCAAATCTATTCTTTAGATGGTCTCTAAATTTAGAAGGGATGTATTCAAGGTCATATTTTGGCCCTCATGGACTTGTTTTAATTGTCTTCAACTTCAAGTTGAACTTGCATATGAGCAGTTGATGGTCTGTTCCACAGTCAGCTCCTGGCCTTGTTTTGGCTGAATATATTGAGCTTTTCCATCACCTCTTGCCACAGATGTAGTCAGTCTGATTCCTGTGTACTCCATCTGGCGAAGTCCACGTGTATAGTTGCCATTTGTGTTGTTGAAAAAAGGTATTTGCAATGAATAAGTCATTGTTTTGCAAAATTCTGTCATGTGATCTCCAGCGTTATTTCTGTCACCAAGGCCAAATTTTTTAACTACTGTTGATTCTTCTTTGTTTCCAACTTTTGTATTCCAATCACCATAAGCAACACATCTTGATGGCATGTTTGGACTGCAGAAGGTGATAAAAATCTTCAATTTCCTCATGTTTGGCTTTGGTGGTTGGTGCGTAAATTTGAATAATAGTAGTATTAACGGGTTTTCCTTGTGGGCGTTTGGATTTTATCCTATCACTGACAACATTATACTTCAGGACAGATTTTGAAACATCCTTTGTGATAATGAATGCCACGCCATTCCTCTTCAATTTGCCATTCCCAATATAGTAGATCTTGTGGTCGTCTGATTCAGAATGGCCAAAACCTGTCCATTTCAGCTCACTAATGCCTAAGATATCAATCTTTATGCGTTCCATTTCATTTTTGACAACTTCCAGTTTTCCTACACTCATACTTCGTATATTACATGTTTCAGTTACTAATGGATGTTTGCAGCTGTTTCTCCTCAATTTAAGTCATGCCATGTCAGCACATAGAGGTCCTGAAAGACTTATTTATCCACATCAGTAAAGATGGTTTTACTCTGATGAGGCAGCTCTTTCCCATCCTATTTTGAGTGCCTTCCAACCCAAGGGGCTTGTCTTCCTGCGCTGTGTTGGACAATGTTTCCGAGCTATTTATAAAGTTGCCCAGTAATGTATCAGACACTGTTTCTCTGCTATTCATAAGGTTTTCCCTGGCCAAGTTTTGAGAAGTGGATGGTCTCCTCCTTCTTCCTAGTCTGTCTTAGTCTGTAAGCTGCCTCGAAACCTGTGTGCCATGTGCAACTCTGCTGGTGTCTGCAACACCAGTGGCCCAGCCTCAAGCCTCACAACAACATACAAGCCCCACAGGATGACAAACTGACAGACAAGTTTGTCTCCCTTAGCTGTTGGAAACCTCTGTACCCTCCCCTTACCTAATTCCTACCTGGAACCTACCACTTTGTGGTCCCTGGCCAATCCCTCCCTTTCCTGGCTCTAGGGGGCTTGGTGCCTAGCCTTGCCCCGCCCCTTTTTACCCGGATACCCTGCTGCTCCGCAGGTCCCTAGCCTCTCCTGCTCCCTCCCTTTCCTGGCTCTAGGGGCCTGGGGCCTAGCCTTGCCCCCCCCCCCCAACTTTATACCTAGATATCCTGCTGCTCTGCAGGTCCCCCAGCATTCCTGCTCCTTCCCTTTCCATTAGGGAATGCAGAGGAGGACAAAAGACAAAATCCTGGGAAATGTTGATGGGTAAATCCAACCTATGCCTTTAAGAAAAAAGGACACACACTCAATAAACCTAGCCCTATTAAGGAGGCTTAGTGCCTAAGGCATTTGACTGCTAACAGAAGGCTGGTGGTTCAAACGCACCAGCCACTCCTAGGAAGGAAGCTTGGGCAATCTACCTCCGTAGTGATACTGCCTCAGAAACCAAAAGAGGGGTCACTATGAGTCAGATCCAACTCCATGGCAGTAAGTTTGGTTTGATTTTGATTAAGGAAGAAAGCCTCAGTTCACTGAGTACTGTCTGCAAGGTCCTGATTTTGTTCCCTGGCTTCTTTTTGAACTTCAGGACATCTTTATTAGGGATTGTAATCTGTACATGACTTCTCATTATTCCTCTGGGATGAAACTTGCTTACTCCTGGAGTCCCTGTACCATGGAAGACTTGGAGAAGGTAGCTAAGGTGTAGTCAACAAAGAAGGCCAGAGTAAGAGAAAAACCAGGAGACAGTTGTGTTAGAGGTCAAAGGAGGAGAAGATTTCAGAAGGTTTTAGTGTTCCATCAAGGTTAAGCAGAGGATGGTTCAGACTAGGTCATTGTATATGGTACTTAGGGTGTCATTAGTGACCTTCAAGTGAGCAATATCAGTAGAACATTGAGGTTGGAAACTGGACTTTGGTTTGAACGATGAATGGAATATGTGCAAGTGAGGGCACCCAGCTTGTTCATGAAATTTGGTGGTAAACAAAGAGAGAAGGGGCTGTAGTTTGTGAATGGGAGCAGTCAAGCAAAGAATACTTGAACATGTTCATAGGCTGTGCAGGATGAGAATTATTGGGGAGAATTATTGTGTCTAGGTATTGGGGAAGGAGATGCTGGAGAGATCAGATTAGAGGCTGAGAAGAGAGAAAATGGGCCAAGCAGGGCCCCAGCAGAGAGAGCAAGAAGGACATGAAATAAAGGGAAACCCTTCCTTTAAGGTAACCTAGTTGTCTTTTAATTCTTACATAGCAATCACTTTGTAAACACCATTTATTGATTGTATTTATTCCTAATGTTTAGGCAAGAGCAGATCCTCCTAGTACACTGTGTAAATATATTATGAGAAATGATTGAGCCATCTCCTTTTCTCTTTTTCCTTTTTTGCTTGTCCTATAAAAAAGGTTATAAATAATTTTTATCTTAACCAACCCATTGAAACATTTGCTTTACCATCCCCGACTGTCAAGGAGAGAGACATAAAACATTTCAAATTCTTTCTAAATGATTTATAGTTTCAATCAAGCCTTGAGATCCTTCTTTCTTGTGAACCTTACCTATTTTTGATTTAAAAAACAAAAAAGTTTTAAGTGGCTAAATCTGGAATTTCATGAACTTCCTTTAATCATATTTAGGTAGTATTGATTGCAAACTATTTCATGTGCATTATAAAATAGCACTCTGTATAGTAGGTGCTAACCCTGTGTTACAAAGGAGAATGAGTCTCGGAGAGGTTAAAAGACTGGCCACAAGTTAGAGCTGGGATGTGAACCCAGACTTCTTGACTCTACGGCCACTAAAACTTTCTAGTCCATCCCAGATGTCCTTATTGTCATGCCAAATGCATCTATCTCATGTTTTGTCCCAAGCAAGTGTAGTTAAAAACCAAACTCACTGTCGTCGAGTCAGTCCCGACTCATAGCGACCCCTCCTTGGGTTTCCAAGACAGTATCTCTACAGAAGTAGATTGCCCAGTCTTCCTTCTGAGGAGTGGCTGGTGGGTTTGAACCACCAGCCTTCTGGTTAGCAGTCAAATGCCTTAGACACTATACCACCAGAGCTCCTATTCTTATTGTCATGCCAAATTCATCTATCTTATGTTTTGTCCCAAGCAAGAGTAGTTGTTGTTGTTGTTATGTGCCGTCGAGTCAGACCCGACTCATAGCGACCCCTCCTTGGGTTTCCGAGGCAGTATCACTATGGAAGTAGATTGCCCCATCTTCCTTCTGAGGAGTGGCTGGTGAGTTTGAACCGCCAGCCTTCTGGTTAGCAGTCAAGTGCCTTAGGCACTATGCTACCAGAGCTCCTCAAGTGAAGTTAGTGAGTATTTTTTATTATTCTGATTTTAATTGATAAGGTGGTACCATAGCAAGGATTCTTGTATTATTATTATAATCCTTCCATGTATTTATCTCTTTTGACTATCATTTCATGGATAATTTTGAATTATTTGGAACCAAGATGAGCATCTAGCTCTTCAGTCTCCACAGGAGTTAAACTGCTCCAAGAAACTAATTTCTCCCTGCCCTAATGGGCTGTGTGGCCTGGAGTAATTCACCTAACACCTCTGGATCTCAGTTTCTCATCTGTGAAGTTTGAGTAGGATGATCTCTGAGGGATCTTCAAGACCTGTAAATCCTGCTAGCACTTGGGAGGATTCTTTTGTGTTGCTGAAGTTGCGAATCCATATCTCAAATCTTTTATGTTGTCAGGTGTCGTTGAGTTCCGACTCATAGTGACCTCATGTATAACAGAACAGAGTGTTGCCTGGTCCTGTGGCATCTTCACAGTCATTGCTCTTTTGTAAACATCCTAATATGAGTATGTTTTGTACTTAGCAGAGTTTAAACATATGGACTAGAGAAGTTTGAAAATAATCCTGTAAAATGAAAGGATAACTGTAACAGAAAATACTGCATTCAATATGTAACATTAACCCAAAATGGCAGGAGTTAAATGGAACATGTTGGTCTGTATAGATGTTGGTGGCAAATCCAATTGTCCTGGTAACACCTACATCAAATCTGTTTAATTCTGCAGAGAGTGAGATTTATAAACCAATAGTTAAGAAATTAATAGGTAAAAATTGTGAGATATGACATGAAAATCTATAACATCTCTAGCTATTAAACTATTAACAACACTGACAAAAGAGTCAGTTCTTTAAGAATCAAAAGAGATGAGATTTCACAGAAGATGAGTGATTGTGGGGAAAAAAAAGAAAGAAAAGGAAAAATTCATAGTAGAAGAGAAAGCAGTGAGTCTCAGGATATGGAAGAAGGAAGTGTGTAAGTATGACTATGGCACCTTTTCTCCCCTCTTTCTAGTATATCCAAGCAGCTCTGGTGGTTTGGCTGCTAACCTAAAGATGGGCGGTTCGAACCCACCCATAGAGATTTACAACCTTGGAAACCCAGTGAGGGTTGCTATGAGTCGGAATCAACTCGATGGCACTGAGTTTGATTTGGATTTGGTTTACTACATCCAGAGTAAGGCATTTGACTGCTAACCAGAAGGCTGGCAGTTCAAATCTACCAGCAACTCCTCAGAAGGTAGACTTCTGCAGAGATACCACCTTGGAAACCCAAGGAGTGGTTGCTATGAACCGAAATCAACTCGATGGCAGTGAGTTTGGTGTTTAGTTTTTTAGAGTAGGAACACGCCACTCTGCTACCAGGGGATCCTGTTCCTAAGGTCCTCTGGTGTAAAGTGGCAGAATCAGGTTAAAAGTCACTGATTTTGAAGACTGTAAATCAACTACTCAATTACCTTTTAAGTATTTTTCATACTTTCAGATTGATCTCTATTGAAGCAGCAAGTTGATTTTCCAAAATTGTTTTTAGATTTTTTTTTTTTTTTTAATTTGCATTGTTGTTAAAAACCACCAAACCAAAAAACAAACTCACTGCCATCGAGTCAGTTCTGACACATAGCAATCCCTCCTTGGGCTTCCGAGGCAATATCCCTAAGGAATTCTTCCTTCCAAGGAGTGGCTGGTGGGTTTGAACTGCCAGCTTTCTGGTTAGCAGTCAAATACCTTAGGCACTACGCCACCAGAGCTCTTGTTAATAACCATAGGCAGGCAGAATGTTTTGACTGTGGTTACACATGTGTGGAAAAGTCTCTGGGTAGTGCAAACATAAATGCACTTGGCTGCTAACTGAAAGGTTGGGGGTTCAAGTCCACCCAGAGGTACCTTGGAAGAAAGGCCTGATGATCTACTTCAGAAAAATCAACCATTGAAAACTTTATGAAGCACAATTCTACTCTGACACACATGGAGTTGACATGAGTCAGAATCTACTCAGCAGTGACTGGGGACAAAATGTATGGCTATCCTGATCTACAGACATAGCTTTGCAGCAACAGATTTCTTTACTCTCTGTGACTATGGTTCATCACCTTTTCTTTTCCTTCTAAGGGTGTAAAGTGGGTAAAAGCCATGGCATGCAAGGCAGTCTTGCTCCTGAATTCCTTTTAGAGCTTAGGCAACTGGGTTCACTCTTTTTCTCTCCCTTTCCTCTTCTATAACCCCTTCTTTTTTTCCCTTAGCACTCATGAATAGTGCACAGCAAAAATGCCCCGTGGAAGAGGTATGTTTGTGACAATAACATGATATCTTTTAAAAGTGCTATGTCTGCTGATTCTGGCTTTAGTGCTGGTGGCGGTGTGATTGTACCACACTCGGATGAGCCTCTGACTTAATGAAACCATTCTTATGAATCAGACACACCACTCAGAGCTTTAGCCTCTCTGTCCTCTTTCATTCTGGTAGACAAAATACCTCAACTTGGTTTAGCTCTTGATAAAAATTTAACAGTCTGTCAAACTAGTTGACGATATGAATATAGGACATCCTCCATTTTGAGATCTAGGGGTTTGTTATCTGACCTGAGAGGTCTGCTCTGCCAACCCAGCACATAATCAACTGTCATGCCAACCCCAGCTGAAATTTCAGTCCCACCTCCACCTCTGCCTCCCCCAGCTTTGGCAGCTTCCCTGTTTAGAGAGAGGTCAGAAACCAACCAGTAGGAGGAGGCAGGAAGAAAAGATTCATACCTCCAACACTTTCAAATCAGAATTTAAAAGGTAAAGTATTGGAGAAATACAAAGGCAACTTGGTAGAGATAGTTTATAACAGAAACAAATTCCTCTTGTGCACCAGTCTTTACAGCTCCATATTTGAAGGTTAGTTTATTTCAAAGGAGTCTTTAGAATGTGCTTCTTGGAAACACAAGAAGGGATAATATATGGATAATACAAGGATAACATCCTCTGTTACATAAAAATTGACCCCATATGTGCTACGTTTTCCTGATCATCTGAGTAAGACTTGATTTGACTTCTAAAATAAAATTTTGGAAAAATTTAAACCATCTAGCTTTTAAAATTTGAGTCTTGAGGGAAAAATAAGTTATTATATGCAATACTATGTGCTAAAACCATATTTAGAACCGTAATTTCAACTTTTTTGCATTTATTATTTCTCTCTTACTTTAAGTAATAAAATAAGTCAAAGGTTATAGAATTCTAGAAGAGTTAGAAAATAATAGATGAAAATTTGACCTCTTTTATTCTCTTGACAATAGAGTTATAAACAAATACCACACAAGTACAGTCACATGGATAGGATGGCATTTTTTAAAAAATTTTCGCCCTATTATTTTATGTCATTGTCTTAATGTTCTTACTATGCAATTTACGTTTGATAACTGTCTTCTTTCTTTCTTCTTTCTGCAATTTATTTTCAGAACCATAGAATGTGCTTTGGGGAATTTTTGAAATCTTTATTTTCTTATGCAGTTAAAATATGTAATGATAATTTTATACAATAATGAAAAGATCATTTTGATTTCCTTTTCTGCTTATTGATGTTAAAATCCATACATTCTATATGATGTCAAATTTAAACTAACTTATTCATTAGTATACTGTATAAAAATTTAAATCTTTATTGAATGTTCTAATTTTAAGCAATATCAATTTATTCTTCCTTCTATAGCTTCTCGGACTTCTATTCAGGGTGAACTTCATCGAGATAGGAGGTATGGTTGAATTTATAATAGAGAACATATATTCTGCTAATAATTGAAATAAAACTATGCTGTCAGCAAGTAAAATAGTTCTCTTTCATAAGCTATATATTATTGTTTTCTGCCTCATCAATACATTTCCTGAATTAATCTGTAAATTTGAATGATGATCATTTTACTTAAGAGACAAGACAATGAAAATATTCTTTTGATTGTGATTATTTACTGGCGTCAATTTTTAAAAATGTTTATTAAGCAACTGTTGCAGGGAGCTCCAGTGGTATAGTGCCTAAGGCACTTGACTGCTAACCAAAAGGCTGGAGGTTCAAACCTACCAGCTACTCCTAGAAAGGAAGGTTGAGCAATCTACTTCTGTAGAGATACTGCCTCAGAAACCCAAGGAAGGGTCACTATGAGTCGTATCTGACTCCATGGGGGTGCATTTGGGTTTCGTGTGTGTGTGTGTGTGTGTGTGTGTGTGTGTAATGCATAGGAGCTCTGGTAGTGTAGTGCCTAAGGCATTTATTTGATTGCTAACCAAAAGGCTGGCCATTCAAACACCCCAGCCACTCCTAGGAAGGAAGGTTGGGCAATCTACTTCTGTAGTGATACCGCCTCAGAAACCCAAGGAGGGGTCGCTATGTGTTGGATCCAACTCGAGGACAGTGAGTATGGTTTTTTGTTTATACATGAAGCCTTGTAACTATTTCTAAAAAAAATACTTTGGACTGGAGGCAAGATGGTGGACTAGGCAGAAGGATTGCAAAGACCCTCTTCAACAAAGAAAAGGGAAATCAATAAACACAGACACAGAAGATAAT
>NW_006921884.1:3469075-3481615 GCF_000298275.1 Orycteropus afer afer | reverse complement strand
GCATTGTAAATTTTGGTCAATGACATGAGACAAAGTATATTATGTGAACTGCTGTATGAAAAGTGAATTTACTCTGTTAATCTTCACCCAAATCAAAATAAAATTAAAAAAAAAATACTTTGTACTTCATAGCTACTTAGTAAATGGTGCACAGATAAATGAATAGAGGACAAGGTAGAAAATTGAATGGAAGGGTGGAGGAAAGGAAAAGGCATGCAGACTGGAGAGATAGCTTGATTGATAAATGGCTGGTTGGGGGAGGGAGAAGGGTAGGAGGAATGGAGGGAAGAATAAGTAACTGGATAGATGGAAGGAAGAACCAGTCACTCAGCAGATGGATACTAGAATGGATGAAAGGATGGATGGACCAATAGAGGAATAGAAGGGTGAATATGTGGATAACTGGATATATGGATAATGTACTGATGATGGATGTTTATAAGATCTTTCTACTTTCTTATAGTAATTAAAGTAATTAAAACCAAGGACTTCAGTGTCACACAGAACCAAGTAGAAATCCTGATTTCACTCCTTTTCTACCATGTGACCTTGGGCAAACTACTTAACCTCTTTTAACTTCAGTGTCTCATCTATAAAATGAGTCTAATCATACCTACCTCATAAGGTTGTCATAAGGATTAATGCATATAAAGTGCTTTAACACTTCATAAATTGTAACTCATTATTGTTGTTATTTGGTTAGAAAAAGCCAAGATTCTTAGGAACAGCAATTCAAGTGTAGTCAAAGATCCTGGGCTACTATTTCACAAGCTAGTATGTGAGTGAGTGAGTGAGAGTGTGTATGTGTGTATATGCAGGTTTTGATAATACTGTGCTTTTTTATTTTTAAAGTTTCATTTGATTTTTAAAACCTCATTTGATTTTTCCATCAAGTGCTGTAGAGAAGCAGAACAGGTATCATTATCTTTATGTGTCAGATAAGAAAACTGATGCTCAGAGAAATGATTGATTTGCTCAGGGTCACATTGTTGGTATTTTTTAGGAAATCAGGTTGAAAGTAAAATTTAAACCTGAAAATGTAGAATTAGATTAAGAAAACAATGAAAAAAGACTTCCCTAAATCACTACAACTCCTTAGTATTAGAGATTAATCATCAAGTCATATAAAAACTCACTAGGAACACAGATACATAAACTCTAAACACTTGAAGATAATTTTGAATTGAGGCAGAGGTGAAGTGAGGCAGAACAGAATATTCTTTCCCTGTGGTAATTTTCTTTTCAGAATGTATACTTTATAACAGCAGAAAGCCAAACAATTCCATTCAACCAGTGCATTTTTCTACCCTATGATATATTTGCATGTGTGCTATAGGCCAAATAACAGAATCATGGAAAGAAGAGATTATATGGGCCTAAAGTTTAGTCTTTAGGAGCCAGTGGACAGTGCAAAGAGTTAAAGTACTTGATTAATAACTGAAATGTTGACAGTTCGACCCACCCAGAAGTGTCTTGGAAGTAAGGTGTGGCAGCCTGCTTCTGATAGGTCAGAGCCTTGAAAATCCTGCGGAGTCTTTCCACTCTGCACATGTGGGGTTGCCAGGAGTTGAATTAACAGCAGCAAGAAACTGGCAATTAGTCCTTATTCTTATCAACCAAGGCCAGACTGGGTATACTCAGGGTACATCTCTAACTTTGTGAGGTCAAGGTCTCAGAGGATGATGATGGCCATTTGTTCACTCGAAGCCAGTCTGGGTGCATATTAGAGACGGCACAGGCTGGGCAGGTCATTTCTGTGAATGTGGTAGTTGTTACATAACTTTTGTGGGTGGTGATGGTTTTATAAATCTTTAAACATTTGCGGATAGACAATAGCTTGTTTCCAACCTGCAGTACCTCACTGAAACTTCTGTCTGCAGGCGCCCAGAGATCACCATCGTGGCAGCTGAACCACTGAGACCCACCTCTTGGTTCCCGGGAGCCCCTCCCCCAGGACTGGGCTTTCCCCCACCTTCTTCAGCAGGCCCTTGGCGGCCCAGTGAGCTGGTTCCCGCTGAGGTGAATAAACATCACATTATCTCTTTATTTTTAAATAAAGTTCAAAGATAAGAACAATGAGACTTATTATCAGCTTGGCTGTTTGCCCGTAGATGTCTAAAATCTTCATTCTTTATTTTGCAGCTCCCACCTTCTTATGAACAAGTCATAAAAGAAATCAACCAAGTTCAAGTTAACACTACAAATAATAATAATGCTGCTGCCCCGCCAAGGCACACTATTACTTCTGCAACTCAGACTGACTTTTCAGAAGAAATAGACAACCAGCTGCCTCAAAGTAATGCAAATAATTTGTCCTTCCTGATTCTAAGGAAGTAATCAGTAGGCTTCCAGTCTTTAAAATAATTTGCAATCTGTGCATAATTCCTTGGTCTCCGCTTCCCAGTCAGCATGATCACTGTGTGCATTCTTTAGTTGGGTATGCCATGATTATTATCATAGGTCATTCTCACAGGTCACAGCCCCAATCTCATAGGCTCACCCAAGTTCATAATACAAAAAAATCATCTGTGTAACTTATAGTGGATATTTGTGCTGATGCCACTTATTCTCATTCAGAAGGATGTTATATTTAGCAACAAAAAATTGTTAGGATGCTAAGGGTGATTGTCCTGTTAGGCTTTAAAAAAACTTTGTGTTAGGCAACAGAAATGAGAATAAGTTACTTTGAAAAATAAAGCAAGGAATGTAGCAACTTTGGCAACCAAAAGGAAATGGCTCATATGATAAATCCAGTGACAGGAAGTTCATGATGTTTTTAAATATTATATAATGAATATTTGTTATATGAACAAATAAAACATGAAGAACACTCCTGCAGGAAGCTGAGTATAAACATTTCCCCAGTGATTCTGGAATTACTTTTAACTAATGAAGAAAATCACCGTCTCTTTATTCCACATTTATATTAAGACAATATACTTATCTTTTAATTTTTTTTTTCTTTTAAATTATAACATTGCAACTTGTTTGTGTCCTCTTGGTCTTGTCAGCACTACAGTCACCTCTCAAGCCTCTTCAGCCTTCCCCAGCAGTCTCTGCCAGTGATCTTCCAACAAATGTGGCACCTTTAATAGTCTTTGATATTTCTGAGGAGCAGAATTGTCCAGAAATCCCCAGTGCTACAAGATGTCCAGTGCCAAGGCCAAGATCGAAAAGCAACCTCAGACCAGTCACCAGAAATACTCATATTAAAGAGCAAACTCACCAGAAAATTAGTGCCACGGCCGCAGAAGAGGATCCATTCCCAAGCAGGCCCCAATCTCTGTTGGACAATACCAACGACTTGGATAGTCACACAGTGATGAACATCATGAACGCAGAACGAAGCCAAAATAGTGTTGTCTCAAGAGTCAAAGCATTTGAGGGTCAGACAAATACAGAAACCTCAGGACTGCCCAAGAAGCCAGAAATTACTCCCCGCACAGTACCCCCAAGGCCTGCTGTTTCCTCAGGGAAACCCTCTGTGGCTCCCAAGCCAGCTGCTAACAGAGCTTCTGGAGAATGGGACTCCTGGACAGAAAACAGACTCAAGGTGGCCTCGCGGGAAGGGCTCGTCCCACATCCTCCACCTCAAGAAGCAGACAGTATCCCAGTAACCAAACCTGAATTGCCAAAGAAACCAAATCCTGGCCTTATACGAAGCATTAATCATGAAATTCTGGGAAGAGGGATGATGGCCAAGGGCCCTGATGGTGGAAAGAAAGTCCCAACTCCTGCTCCACGGCCTTTGTTGCCGAAGAAATCAGTTTCCTCAGAAAACCCTACCTGCCCTTCACTGAAACCGGTCACTGTTCCTCCCCGACTCTCAGTGGCATCCCAAGCCAAAGCGTTCAGGTCACTGGGAGAAGGACCCCTGGCCACCCCCCCAGTTCCAGTTCTGCAAAGCAAGCCCCCAGGGGACATCGATCTTATTAGCTTTGATGATGATGTTCTACCCACCCCATTGGGGAATCTGGCTGAGGAATCTACCACTTCAGAGATGGTTCTGGGTGAGTAAAAATCAGAAGTGGAGGGGAATCTAACCTCATCGCAGGCTATCTTAAGTGGCATGTGCTGAGTTATTGAAGTGTATGTACATGTGTGTGTTGTGTGTGCATGCATAGGCAGAGAAGAATGGAGAGAGATGCAGAAACATGGAGGTGGATGGGGGCTAAAACAGAAGGAAAGGAAAATATGAGATAGGGGAGATAAGATGGAGAGAAAGAGGGAGATCCACACAGAGCAGAAAGACACTATATAGAAATGCAAAATGTGGAAATTTGTCATAATCCATTGATTATTATTATACCTCATTGTTATTGAGTCTGTTCCAACTCCCAGTGACCCCATATGACAGAGTAGTACTGCCCCATAGGGTTTTCAAAGCCACAGCTTTCTCCTGTGGAGCATCTAGTGGGTTTGAACCACCGATCTTTTGCTTAGCATCCCAGTGCTTTACCGCCACACCACTCTTCAATTACTACTGTAGGAGCCAGGAAAAAGCAGTCCAGGGCAGGTGGAAATTCAGGTTTCACGTTGAAAAGATCTAGGGGCTTGGTGGGACATGGCATTAGGAGGGTATAGAGGGCAGCTTCTCAAGATGATATCTTTGTTACCTAGGGCTGCTGTAACACAAATATCCCAAGTGGGTGGTTTTAACAAGAATTTATTGTGTCATGATGGTTCTGGAGGCTAAAGTCCAAATTCAGGGCATTGGCTCTAGAGGAAGATTCTTCTTTTTTTTTTCTTTTTCAGTTTCTAGTAGCTGCTGGCGATCCTTTGCAGTCATGGGCTTGTAGATTCGTTTGCCTACGTCTTCACATGGCACCTCCTCCTATGCGTTTCTGCATCTGTTCTGCTCATTTTACGGCACCACTCAGAAGGGATTAGGTTTATGGCCCACCCTTTACTGGTGTGCCCTCATTAACCAAAGAAAATCCTATTGCCAAATACAGTCCCATTCACAGGTACAGGGGTTAGAACTTCAGTGTAGCTTTTTGGGAGACACAGTTCAATCCTTATGAGATAGGAAGTCTTACAGTGCCCTGGTTTTAGCTTTCTAATGCATCTCTAACAGAAATACTACAAATGGGTGGCTTTAATAACCAGGGATTTATTCTCTTACAGTTTAAGAGGCTGGAAGTCTGAGTTAAAAGTTCCAGATCTAGGGGCTAGGTGAAGGCTCCTTGGGCCTCTTGCTCCCGGCCCACTGGAGCTGGCAGCATCTCTTAACTCAGGCAGCTGCTGGCTGCTGAGGCTGTCAAAACCCAAGATCAGCAAATAAAATGGCACAGTCCCAAGATTACCAAAACAATATGGCAGGCCACTAGTTCAAGTCCAGAGACAATCCCAAGATCATCAGAAAACATGGCAGGCTGCTGAATGAAGACTCAGGTACATGCAGGGTCCAAGCATGCCAAAAAGCTGCAGAGAACTTTTTGAAAGCTGCTTCTTATATACTGGCAGCAGACCACATCCCTAAGGCAGCTACTCAGCTGCTCCAGTAGCTTCCACCATGGAGCTGATTGCCAGTCTCATCATGGGGAATAACTACACCTAGCTGCCCAGGCTCTCAAAACCAGGCCCAGTCAAGTTGACATACAACTACCACAGCCCCCAATCCTCAAACTCCTGAGATTGACCCAGGCCCCTGCTGGGAGTGCCAGGAGCAGGGCCAACCTCAGGGGAGGACTCTGGCAAGAGCAATGCAGGAAGTGAGGACCCAGCCATATGGTGCAGCCTTTTTTTCTGTAATCTTCATGGAACATCTTCCCCTGGGAATGCAAGGTTTTGTAAATAAAATACAGTGTTGTGCGTTTGCTGCCAAGATGAGGACAATTACATTTCCCAAGAGGCAGAGAATATGTTTTCATTCCTCACTCTGTTCAGATGGAGGATGAGATGGTAAAACTTATCTTTGATTTGTCAAACCAAGCTGTGCGCCTTGTCATTGATAAGATTTCTTTGCTGCTGTTTACTTGTTAGGGGTAGAATTTGTGAACATATAAGCTTAATAGTATTTTTGAAAAGTTAACTGTCATAAATGTTTAACATAGATCAAAATGGTACAAGCTCTGTGATTTCAAAACCAAAGTCTGAAAACTACAGTTGTATTTTAAATCATAGCAAATATTTATTAAATATCAAGCACATAACATTGTAACTACCTATAGGATGTCAACGAAAAGACACATCTCTTGTCTATTTATCAAGTCTTTGTTAATTTCATTTTCTTATTTAAACCTTTTTTTTGTATTGTTTTTGTTTTGGTGTTAAAAGATCCAGGGTAGGGCAGGAATGGGTAAATCCAACAGCAGCAAACAGTGGAAACAATATAAATGGGGGTGGAAATGATACTGGTGAAAGAAATATCACCTCCTAGATTCTATGGGGATAACAGCTTGGTTAGTAATTGCTGAGGGTTTATTCTGTGTCATCAAGCAGATAATTACAATCATCTTCAGAAAGGAAGCTCAACAATATACATTCAACATGAATACAGTTTCATGCTTCATACTCAGCCTTTTCTATTTATTTCTACCACCTCATTGCACCACATCTAATTATGGAGGCAGTCTTTTAGCTAAATGTGTAATTTACTGGCCCTACCTGACTTTAATCTTTGCTCTTAACTGTGGTGTTTATACTGAATGAGCATTTTATCTTCCTTCCAAACCTGCTCCTCCTCCTATATTCTGCACCTCACTTGGTAAACACCCTCACACACCCAAAAGTCCCCAGATAAACCTGGAGATCAACTTGAGTCCTCCCACTGTCACACAGTGGCTTCCTGCTCCGACTTGGACTCAGGACAAGCCAGGGTCTACCTCTTATTTGTTGTATGACCTTGAGCTATTTACTTAACCTCAAAGTGCCTTGGTTTCCTCAACTCTAAAACATGATAATATTACTCCTCAAAGCAGTGTTGCAAGGATTTAATGCAACAATGCAGGAAAGCCCAATCACATTGTCTGAAACATGGTAAGTGCTCATTAAATAGTAGTTAACATAGTTGGAATCCCTGGGTGGTATAAACGATTAACATGTCGCTTGGTTCCTAACTGAAAGGTTGGAGGTTTGAGGTCACCCAGAGGTGCCTCAGAAGAAAGGTTTAGTGGTCTCCTTCCACAAACTCAGCCATGAAAATTCTAAGGAACACAGTTCTACTGTGTAGCACATGGGGTTGCCATGAGTTGAAATTGATTCAACAGCAACGGGTTTGATTTAGTTTTTGTTTTATTGTGGTTGGAGGCCCTGGATGGTACAAAGGGTTAACTCAGTTAGCTGCTAACCCTAATGGTTGGAGGTTCGAGTCCACCCACAGGCACCTCAGAAGAAAGACCTGGTGATCTACAACCAAAAAATCAGGCACTGAAAACCCTATGGAGCACAACTTTCCTCTGAAACACATGCAGTCACCATGAGTCAGAGTTGACTCAATGGCAGCTTTTTTAATTATAGTTACTTCTTGCCCTTCATAGCCAATTAGTTACCAACTCCTGCTGCTTTTACCTTCTAAACAGTTCTTGAATATGCCTCTTGTAGCCGTCCTTCCTATTACTGTGCCATTTGAGGCCTTTCTGATCTCCTCCCCAGGTTACTGCAGTGGCCTCCTAAATTGGGCCCTTAACTTCTCCCTCAAGCTCATCATCCTTCACACTGTGGCTACCCAGGGATTTTTCTAGAGTACACTGGTCACTCCCCTGCTTATTGTCCTCTAGATACCTTCAGGATCACCTCTAAACTCTTCATCATGTGGAGGAATTTTCATTTGGTTTTGGTTTTGTTTATTGATTTGCTTTGGACTTTATGGTTTTTTGATGGTATATCAGTAGTCATTGTCTTTGTAAAAAAATATTGTGATCTCTTTGTGAAGCTTTGTCTAATCATGCAAGCATCAGCCAGAAACTAGGAGAGGTTATACAGGAGAAAGGAGACAATCACAAATACATCTTCCTTTCTTTTCCCCATCCCTCACAAATAAAGAAAATCTAATAAAATAGGGTTCATGAAATGAAGTTGCCTTATTAATCTCAGAAAATAGAGATCAGAAAATACTGAAGCTATGAAAACATTGTAAAGATTAGAAAAATTATTAAAGGAAAACTCATAAAACAGGCAATTTAATATTGGATTCATTTCTTGGGTAGAATGCCTTCCAGGTTAATGTAATGGAGCTGAGAAGTGTTAGCAATTCTTCTTCACACCTTTACAAATCATACCCAGTTGTCAAAGAAAAAATAGAATGCTTCTGCTGTCAGCCCCATTACACAGACCAGAATAATAGTTTAGCAGCCAATTATTGCTACTAACAGAACTCAAGGGAAAGAAATGACAGAAAGCAAGCCAGGGATGGTGAAACTAATTATGATGACAAGCTTCTTATAATAGACAGGTAATGGGTGGAAAACTACTTTATCATCAGTGTTTTTCTCAGCCCAGTAATGAAGACCATGCAGATATAGGTGTAGGGAGACCTGTTTGTTTGGCAGCAGGTGTAGAATAATTGGTGCTGGTTGGTGTAAGATGTGGGGAGGACAGAATAAACATTGCAAATGAAAGTAGTTGTTGTTAGGTGCCATCTACTCGGCTCTGACTCATAGCAACCCCATGCACAACAGAATGAAACACTGCCCAGTCCTGCACCAGCCCTCATAATCCTTGCTATACCTGAGCCCATCATTACATCCACTGTGTCAGTCCGTCTCACTGAAGGCCTTCTCCTTCTTCGCTGACCCTCCACTTTACCAAGCATGATATCCTTCTCAAGGGAATGGTCCCTTCTAACAACATGAACAAAGTAGGTGAGACGAGGAATTTTCTTGGAAGCGGTCTGGCTTCCAAGGAGCATTCTGGCTGCACTTCCTCCAGGATAGATTTGGCAGTCCAGGCATCTACCCTTGGCACTCAGCTCTCTCTTGCAATCTCTGCCCCAGAAAGAGAGCTGCCACCCCCAGTAATTCTGAGCCTCCTGATGAATAGAAATTTAAAAATAATAATAGAATAATGAGTGATTTTTCTAAACAGTTTCATTATTCAGTGTTACAAAGTAGAGGCTAGTGATTATTAGCTAAATGGATCTAAATGAGACAAATTGAAAAACATGTCTGCCTTATATCCCATTAAATGGAATCACTGAGGAATAATATCAAAAAAGGGCTTTTATTTTTCTTATGATTTTAAAGAAAATTGTAGGGCCATTATTGCCTTGACAAGGCAACAAAAGAGATAAGAATTTTCATTTTTTTCCTTATGTTTAAGTGATTTTTATTTTGGTTTGTTTGGCAGAGGGTATAACATTTTTTCTTATAATTGAATTTGCTTTATTGGACTTTCTTTGATACAAAAAGTAACATGTATTTGTTGTAGCAAGTCGGACAATACAAAGATTTAGTAAACAAAGAACAAGAAAAAAGTTAATATCCCTCTAGTGCAGCCCAGTCCCTAGAGTAACCAGTGTGAACAACATTGTATGTAGCCTTTTGTACTTTATATGTGCCAAACTAAAGCTTACAAACATATACATGTGTGGACTTTTTTCCATTTTTTACCAAAAAGTTTTATACTTTACCCACTCAGCAGTGTGTATTTTGCATTCAGCAGTGTGTATTTTGCATTCAACAGTGAGATTTTATGTACTTCTCTTTATGGGTCAGTTCCTGGGTGGCACAGACTACCATACAAAAAGTTGGCGGTTCAAACCCACCCAGTGGCACTGCAGAAGAAAGGCCTGGCAGTCTGCCTCCATGAAAATTACAGCCAAGAGAACTCTATAGAGCAGTTGTACTCTGTAACACACGAGGTTACCATAAGTCAGAATCAAGTCAATGGCAATGAGATTTTTTTCCCCTTTGGCTTTATGCATTGAAGTAACACATTATTTCTTCATACTTGCCTAGAATTACCTAGCATAAGTGCATCACAATTGATGCGACATTTTCTCTGTTGATGGACATTTGGGTTGTTTCGTTTGTTTTTGTTCTATTTATTTATTTATTATTTTGCCACTACAAAAAAGTGCAGTAAACATTCTCATAAATGTTTTTGCCCCTACTACACACACAAAAAAAAAACCAAACTCACTGCCATCGAGTCAAATCTGACTCATAGTGACCCTTCCTTGGGTTTCTGAGGTGGTATCTCTATGAAGTAGATTGGCCAACCTTCATTCCGAGGAGTGGCTGGTGGGTTTGAACTGCCAGCCTTCTGGTTAGCACTCAAGTGCCTTAGGCACTAGGCCACCAGAGTTCCTTTGCACCTACTAGTGCTTATATTTCTGAAGAACAGATTTCCCAAAGTGGGATTACTGGGTCAAAGTTTATGAATATTTAAAATTGTAACCATTACCAATTATCCAGTTTTGCACCTGGCAGCGCCAAAAATGGAGTCTGCAAGCATGATAGGCCATCTTTGCTTTATATGTTGGCTATTTTATGTGTCACCTACTTATTTCTGTTTAGGGGAGGGGATCCCTTTCATGGAAAGACATAAGCAATCAAATGAACTGCAGACTCTGTTGCTCGGGAGAGACATGCACACCATCATCAAAACGGAAAACAGGCTGCTAGCTCCACCTTCTCACTTAAGTGCTGCACTTGTCCTCCCCACAAATTCACACTCCTGTGTGGCTTGTGGCCTGTGATTCCATGCAGCTGGAGAAGCAGATTCCATGCTCACAGCTGGGGCAGACAATTAAACAGACCTGTCCTGCCTAACAGCCCACAGAAGTATGGTGCTAAGACTTCTTTGTCTCACTTTGTTTGAGAAAAAAGTTTTTTCCAGAGATTTTCATAGTAAAATAATTACATATGATTTGACTGCAAGTTATTAAAGATTAGCTAACAGTATCAAACATAAAAGGCAAAAAAAAAAACAGAGCGAGTGGGGGAATGATGTAGTTAGAATGCTTTGAACATTTGTATATTGTTAGCTGCCATCAAATTGGCCCCTGATTCATGGCAACCCCATGCACAATGGAATGAAATGCTGCTCAGTCCTGCTCTATCCCCAGAATCAGTTGTGGACTAGACCACTGTGATCTTTTTCTTTTTTCTTTTATTGTGGTTTGAGTGAAACTTTACAGAGCAAATTAGTTTTCCATTCAACAGTGCTCACTGTTTTATTTTGTAACATTAGTTGCAATTCCCTCAATGTAACGGCACTCTTCCCACTTCCTACCTGGGTTCCCTGTCCATTTTGCCCTTCTTTCCTGCCCCTTCATACATTCTGAGCTTTGTTTGGGGACAAATGCTGATCTTTTAGTTTCATATGGTTGATTGTTCTGAGGAGTTTGTTCCTCACGAGTGTTATTATTCACTTCATAGGCCTATCTGTTGTTTGGCTGCAAGGTTCAATTCCAGGTTTGAGGGTATGTAAAGTAAACATTCTTGAGGGTCCACCAGTCTCCATCAGACCAGGAAGTCTGGGCTTTCTTCATGAATTTTAATTTTGTTTTACATTTTTCTCCCATTCTGTCCAGAACCTTCTGTGGTCTCAGTCAGAGTGGTCAGTAGTGGTAGCCAGGCACCATCTATTTCTACTGGTCTCTGTAAGTTTTCACTGACTGACTGACTTTAGTAGTAGATCACCAAGCCTTTCTTCCTAGTCCATCTTAGTCTGGAAGCTCTGCTGAAACTTGGTCAGCATCTTAGCAACACATGACCCTCTCCACTGACAGTGAGGTCCTGGCTGCACATGAGGTGCACTGGCCAGGAATCCAACCCGGTCTCCTGCATAGAAGGTGAGACTTCTACCACTCATCCACCACTGCCCCCATTTTGTATGTAAGTGGTTTGTATTCTACTTTGACTTAAATCCTTCAGATTTTAAGCAAAACACCTGGAAGCACTTTAACAATGTAAGTGAGATCTTCCCACACTGTGTGAGGATTTAGGGCAGGGATTCCTGAGGCCATCCTTCCCACAGCAGGCACATCATGAATGTCCCCTGTGCCTGGCCTCTTGGGGGCACTAAGTAGCCTCTTTTTTCTCTTCTGCCCACTTAGTCCATGTCCTCACTTCTGGAATATTAGAGAGTGTGTAGATGATATGTTTGTCCAGAATTCAATATGAGTTGGAAAGTAATCTAAGTCACTTCATGTTCCAAGGTTTTCTTCCCCGTCTATAGTTGGTGTCTAGTTGGTTCCAACTCATGGTGACCCCATGAATAGAACTGATCCATAAGGTTTTCATGACAGTGACTTTCAGAATCAAATCACCAGGCCTATCTTCTGAGGCACCTCTGGGTTTGAACCACCAGTCTTTCAGCTGGAACTCAAGCACTTAACCAGTTTCATCACTCAAGGACTCCTTCCCCCTCCATACTCTTCCAAAAATATTATCAACTATTGTTGTTGTTGTTAAGTGCCATCGAGTCGTTTCCGACTCATAGCGACCCCATGCACAGCAGAACGAAACACTGCCCAATCCCGCGCCAGCCCCACAATCCCCGCTATACTTGATCCCATCATCGCAGCCACCGTATCAATCCATCTCATTGAAGGCCTCCCCCTCTTTCATCGACCCTCCACCCTACCAAGCA
>NW_006921884.1:3467460-3468440 GCF_000298275.1 Orycteropus afer afer | reverse complement strand
TTCTTCCTCCAATCCTGATACCACGTTTTTCTTCATATAGTCCAGCTTCTCGGATTATTTGCTCAGCATATACATTGAATAAGTGTGGAGACAGAGTACAACCCTGACGCACTCCCTTCTTGATTTTAAACCATGTAGTGTCCCCTTGTTATCAACTAATAACCAATACTAATAAACAACAGATTACAGGTACCAAAGGCAACTGTCCAAGTAGAAATGCCACTTGAAAGTTGACTGCAGTGAACAATGATCACCTTTAATCCATTTCTTGCATTTTGGGTCCTTTTTCCAGCAGAAGACAGAGCCCTGAGAGATGAGGAAGAAGGTCAGGTTTCTGCACTAACAGGGGTGGGGAGGAAGGCCTGAAGATTCCTTGGAGGTCAGGGGTCCCCAGTAAGGGCTAAGGAGGTAGAGTAGAGACAGTAGCAGGGAAATAAATTAACAGAAAGAAAAGATACGCACAGAGAGAAAAATACCATGTTTCTGAGTTTGAATAAAATGTATGCCAAGAGTTATGGGGTCTTCAAATTGTCTTTTTTTTAGCTAAAATTACTCACAATGTGAACCATTTGGGGAGTTAGGATTGGGTAATATTCGCAATATTGGTCTTTAGCTTCTTCTTCTTGTTAGATGCTATGAAGTTGACTGATTCATAGTGACCCCATTTGACAGAGTAAAACTGCTCCATAGGGTTTTCTACGCTATAATCATTATGAGAGCAAAGTGCCAGGTCTTTCACCCACAGAGCCACTGGGTGGGTTCAGATGGCCAACTTTTTGATAAGCAGCTGAGCATTTAACCATTGTGCCACCAGCATGCCTATGGTCTTTAACATAACTACTCATTTTAATACATTGACACTGTTGTTTCCTGAAGTCTAGATTGCATTATTCAAATTGGAATAACTATTAGAATACTTCGGAGCTCTGGTGACATAGTGCCTAAGGCATTTGACTGCTAACCAGAGGCTGGCAGTTCAA
>NW_006921884.1:3454312-3466946 GCF_000298275.1 Orycteropus afer afer | reverse complement strand
TATATATATATATATATATATATATATTTGTTGTTGTTATGTGCCGAGTCGGCCCCGACTCATAGCGACCCCTCCTTGGGTTTCCGAGGCAGTATCACTACGGAAGTAGGATTGCCCAACCTTCCTTACATACACACCTAAATAAGGATGTAGGAGCTCTAGTGGCATAGTGCCTAAGGCATTGACTGCTAACTAGGAGGCAGGCAGTTCAAACCCACCAGCCATTCCTCCAAAGCATGTTGGGCAATCTACTTCCGTAGGGATACTGCCTCAGAAACCCAAGGAAGGCTTGCTATGAGTCAAATCCAACTCAACAGCAGTGAGTTTGAAATAAGGATGTGTTTTGGTTATCTAGTGCTACTGTAACAGAAAATATCACAAATGTATGGCTTTAACAAACAGGGATTTATTCTCTTACAGTTTAGGAAGCTAGAAGTCCAAGTTCAAAGCGTCAGCTCTGGGGGCTAGGTGAAGGCCCCTCAACCTTGGGCTTCAGCTCTTCCTCTTGCTCCCAGCCCACCAGAGTTGGAGGCATCTATGTAGTTACAGCTGCTGACTGTTGAGGCTGACAAACCCAAGGGCAACAAATAAGATAGCACAGTCCCAAGATTATTGAACAACAGGGCAGGCAAGATTATTGAACAACCGGCAGGCAACATGGCAAGCCACTCACTGATGGCTCGACCAAATAAATGCAGGATCCAAACATGCCGAAAAGCTCAAGACCATTCTCAAAGCTGCTTCTTATATACTGGAAGTAAACCACATCCCTAAGGCAGCTACTTAGCTGCTCATAGTAGATTCCACCATACAGTTGATTACCAGTCTCATCATGGGCAATAACTACATCCAGCTGCCCAGCCACTCAAAACCAGGCCGTCAAGTTGGCACATGACTTAACTACCACAGAATGCATGTAATTTTTATAGGAATAATAATAATAATAATAATCTGCCTGGTGGCATAGTTCCTTAGGCATTTGACTGCTAACCAGAAGGCTGGTGGTTCAAACCCACCAACTACTCCTCAGAAGGTAAATTGAGCAATTTACTTCCATAGAAATACCACCTCAGAAACCCAAGGAGGGGTTGCTGTGAGTCGAATCTGAGTTTGTTTTTGTTTTATGCAGATATGCCAGATTTTAGACACTAATCATTACTCGAGGAATGAGGTTTTTTTTTTTGTTTGTTTTCTATGTTATTTCCGTACTGTTTCCATTTTCCTCAACAAATACTGCTTTTGAAATAAAAGACAATGACTATAACAAAATAAAGAATTAACTTAAGGAATTTGTTTAAACCTAAAAGCGAGAATTTTGTTTATTTTGGATGAGCATAGGTAACAATGGTAAAAGCTGTGTGATTATTACATAAGTCTTTTTTTTTTTAGTTTTATGATATTATTTTGATAATCTTTCATTAGTTTCCTGAATTTAGGCAGGCCTTGGTTCATCTGTGAGCTGTTAGATTTCTTCTCAGTAGCCTAATAATAATAATGTTAGCTAATATGCAAGATGGGGTGGATTGTAGTTTACCGTATGTCCTACCTAGCACTGTTACTGGCACATGGTGAATATTAGATTAAGTTAGCAAGTGACTAATGATGGATGCTTTTGGCAGTTCATAAAACGGTGGGGTTGGCTGAGTGTGGGGCGAAAGAGAAGGGGAGGGATTTGAGAACTGAATAACCTTCTTATTTTTGGCTCAGCTCTTTGTGTATCCTGCAAAGAGCTGGTCAGCAAAAGGTGCTTATTGAGCTACAGCTCATAACACAGGCAAAGCATGAATGCTGTTCATCACAGGAGCTACAGAGAGCATTGGTTTATAGGTAGGATCTCCCCACAGGCAACATCCATAGAACAGATGCAGAATTAACAGCATATCCTCATTCTGCCTCTTGTTGACTAAAGGCAAAGATAGCCTCATGGGATTCTGTGGGCTGTTTAGAGTATCCAGTGTATATAGGATTTTATTTATTAGGTGCTGGTAGCGTAGTGGTTAAGGCACTTGACTGCTAACCAGAAGGCTGGCAGTTCAAACCCACCAGCCACTCCTCAGAAGGAAGGTTGGACAATCTACTTCTGTGGTGATAACCACCTTGGAAACCCCTGAGTCGGGACCGTCTCAGCACATAACAGCAAAAACAATGACAGTCTATTGATTTAAATTTTGTGGTCATTTTTTCAAACAGTGAAAAGAACATTTACATTGAAGGAAAAGGTTTCTTTTTTATGCATTTTATTGAAATATAATTTATGTACAGTGAAATACACAAAACTGAAGTGACATGGATTAATGCATTTTATTTATTTATTTATTTATTGTTTTTGCAGTGTTCCTTCCCATCCCCTCCCACCCCTGGCAACCAACAAAGAAAGTTTCCCTCCATGTATGAACCTTTCCTTGACCCTCCACAACAATGAACTAATACTGTATTTATCCTTCTGTGATTGACTTATTTCACTCAGCATAATGTCCTCCAAGTTCATCCATATTATGCAGTGTTTTGCAGACTCTACATTATTCTTTAGTGCTACATAGCCTTCCATTATATGTACGTAGCATAGTTTGGTCATCCACTCTTCCGCTATAAATCTTAGAGATAAGTCCCTTAACAGATATGTAATTATTGGCAAATATGAATTTGTTACTGTCATTTTTGTTATGTGCTTTTTCGTGGTGTCAATTTCTTTGTTCCATATAATTTTCTATGCTGAGCTCATTTTGTTTATGAATTGTGTTATCACTTCCTTCATTGCTGTTGTTTTAGTATTTGCTGAATATTTATGCTGGTCTTCTTTTTTGATGTGAAGGTTTATCATTCTTCTTTGAGGTTACCCTATGATTTACAGTTTTCTTCCCAAATTTAGAACAGTCCATTCTATCTCATAGCTGTCTTGACTTCCCTACCGTGTAGATGTTCTGTAATGAAACAGTTTTTTCCCTCTTTTTGGTTTGTAGTTGTCCTCATTTGTCAACTGATGTCTCTGGTTCCCTGTTGACAATCTTGTAGGCTTATTTACTTGGGATACTTCCATAGCTGGGTTGGTTTCTGGGTTATGTCATCATGTGCATTAATGGTCAGTTGTTGTTGGCTGTTGTTGCTTATCTGTCCAAAGGACTCGCTTTAGCATCTCTTGTAAGGTTGGTCTGGTTTTACCAAATTCCCTTAATTTCTCCTTATCTGGAAATGTCCTAATTTCACCATCATATTTGAGGCACAGTTTGGCTGGGTACATAATTCTTGGTTGGAAATTTTTCTCCTTCCGGGTTTTATATATAACATCCCATTGTCTTCTCTCCTGCATGGTTTCTGTTGAGAAATCCAAGCTTCATCTTATTGGTTGCCCCTTGTAGGTAACTCTTCATTTTTCCTGTGCTGCTCTCATGATTCTTTCTTTGTCTTTGGTTTTGGTAAGTTTGATGATGATATGTCTGGGTGATTTTCTTTTGGGGTCTATCCTATTTGGGGTTCATTGGACTTCCTGAATGGATATAGTCTCATCTTTCATCATGCCAGGAAAATTCTCTTCCAACACATCTTTGACAATTTTCTCTGTGGTTTTATTTGTGTCTTTCTGTTCTGGAATTGTAGTTACACATAGGTTATTCCTTTTGATGGTATCCCACATGAACCTTAGGCCTTCTTCATTTTGTTTTGATCTTTTTTCTGATTTGTCCCCTTCCAAAGAAGTGTGCAGGTATTTGCCTTCAATCTCCCTAATTCTGTCTTCCATTGATTCAATTCTGCACCTTTGCCCATTCAATGTCTTATCTATTTCTGAAAATTTAATATTAATCTTCTGGATTTCTGTGTATAGATTTTGTATCATTTCTAATTTTTCATTTATTTTGTCATTTTGTTCCTGTATTGTCTTTTGAAATGGGTCTAGGATTTTGTCTGTGTTTTCCTTAATCTCTCTCTCAATTCATTGAAGATACCTAAGTATAATTCTTTTGAATTGCTTATCAGAGAGTTCCAATGATGCACCTTCCTCAGGGATGTATTTTGGGTCTGTATCCTGGTTCCTTGTTTCTTCTGCTTTATCTTGCTTCTTTGTGTGGACTACTATGCTCTGTTGTCTCTGAGGCATTGTGACAATTTTGTGTTTATATTTAATTGGTGATTGTATGTTGGAGTGACTTGTCCACGATTTTCACTTTCTTTGTTTTGTTTGTATGTTATCTATGCAAGCAGGATACTGTGCTATGCTCCTCTGTTTGCTAGTGAGCAGCACTTATACACTTACCACCTGTCTCCTTTCCTGTTGTCAGCCTCTCATATGTCCCTGCCACCCTTTGGGAAACAGAGCCTATTCCTAGGTCCCTGGAATCCTAATAAGGATGCTATCACTTTAAAATCCAAAATGGTTGCCACTTGTAAAGATTCAAAATGGCTGCCACTTATAAATATCCAAAATAGCTGCCACGTGTAAACAATCAAAATGGCTGCACCCTCTGGACAGCGGAAAGTCAACAGCTCAGGTTGTCTCCCACCTTGCTGTTTCCCTTTCTAGTCATAGGCCACCAGATCAGTGGTCCCTGTATCCCTTAGTGACCAGGGCTGATCTTTTTTAGGTCAATTCTCAGGTCCCAACACCACTTGGCAATATTCAGGCTGTTGGTCCCGTTAGAGTAGCTGACAGTCCGCAGCTCCAGTCATCTCTGTACTCACTGTTTCGTTCAGGTTTTTCCACTAGTTGGTGCCTAATTCACTGTATTGAGCCCAGGTTAGGAAGGAGTTGGTCGGCGCGAGGAATTTGCCAACACACAACAAGGCAAGTGCAAGAAGGAGAGTTTATTGGCTAGCTCAAGCTAGGGTCTCTGCTTACACTGATGCAGTGGTTTGGGCAAAAGACCCCGTGTTCTCTTACTATTGCATTTTTATAGGAAAAATATAGGGTGGAGTAGCACCAAGGCAAAGGGGTACAAATGATTGGTTGTTGCTAGGGGGTTTAGGGTAGAGCTCTGAGACGTGGGGGGACGTGCTGGAGTCTCTGGCACTAAAGACTGGTTAGAGAATAATTATCTGGAGGGGAGATAACGCCCTGAGATGTGGGAGACTGTGCTGGAGCCAGGTAAAGCTCTTATGCGTGGGTGGACGTGCTGGAATCCCCGGCACTAAAGATTAAAGAATTACCTGGAGGGCATTAGGGCTCAAGCCTCACATTCCTTAGGACTTGGCTAAAGACTCCTGGTTAAAGAATTACCTGGAGGGCATTAGGACTCAGGCCTCACAACTTCTGTATAGTTCCTTTCAAAGCTCAGGGCTCCAGGATTATCTTCTATCTCTGTCAATTGACGTTTCTTTTCTTTGTTGAAGAGGGTCTGTGTTGCTTATCTGCCTATTCCTCCATCTTACCAGAAGTCAAGAAAAAGTTTCTTTCAGTAAAAGAGTGGTTATCCTTTTATTTAACATGGGCCTAAGGCATTTGATTGCTAACCAGAAGGCTGGCAGTTCAAACCCAGCAGCCACTCCTCGGAAGGAAGGTTGGGCAATCTACTTCTGTAGTGATACTGCCTCAGAAACCCAATGAGGGGTCGCTATGAGTCCCATCCGCCATGACGGCAATGGGTTAAGCATATACTGTTCATTTTAAACAAGTCAGTTAAGATGGAAAAAATCTATCCTTTCCCCAAAATTAAATATTTGAAGAGAGGTGTCTTGTTTTCTTTCTGAGATAAGATATTTTTCATTTCTATGTTACTAAAGTGTAGTTTTCCTGAACCTCTCAATCTGACTGCTAAGTACCTGCCTGGTGCTGATATGGACCAAAGCCACTGGCAAGTCTGGGGTTTTGTCTTACAGTACAAGCCCAAAGAACATAGGGAAGAAGGGAGTCCTTCTTTCCTGAGGTATCTAGGAGGCTTCAGAATAGGGGAAGATTGGCTCTGTGTTCCAATTGTCCCTCATTTTCAGGCAGACACTTACAAAATGATTGCACGCCCATGAAAGATAGCTTCTACATAATTCAAGATTGCCCTGGATCTCTCTCTTCAGAGAGAAAGAACAGCCATATGAATTATTTAGAGAGCACTTAGTTATTTCCTTTCATGAGCACCAACTTTGTTTTTGTCTCTGCAAACTGAGATTTTGTTTATCCATGAATACTTTTCCCTGGGGCATGAAAAATATGACTCTTTAATTATAAATGAGGCTTTTTGTGTGCGTCCTTGTTAACTAAAATGCAAAATAAACTGTGTTTTTCATTAGATCCCTTTCAGCTCCCCACAAAAACAGAACCAACAAAGGAACTAGCAGTTCAACCAGCACCCACCAGGAAGCCCACTGTGATTCGAATTCCAGCCAAATCAGGAAAATGTAAGTGCTTCTCCACCTTCTTTATTTGCCTTTCCAAGCCTGGGAGGATATATGCTAATTTATCAATGTCTGCTTTTGAATTTATGTTTGATGTGCCATTTAGCATTATTTATAGCCAAGGACATTTAGAGCAAGTTATTTTTTCACTATTTTTTGAAGAATTAGTACAGTAAATTGCTCTTTAAGGTTGTCTTTAGGCAGAGAGAAAAGAGGGAGGCTGACACTCAAAACAACTGTAGTGTCCCATCTTACTGACACAGGTAAAGATTTGGTGGGGAAGTAATTGAAACTAATAGCAAATAAAGTTGTGTATTCCTTTTAGGAATCAATCACTGTGATCCAGATATGCTTATCTGTGAATTACGTGAAGAACATTATTAACCAAAAGCTCTAAAAAGATAACAAGGTACAAAAATTAGTGGACCACCACATTTTGATGTACATTTTTAGGGGATTTTTAATGGTACAACAAGTGAAATTTTTTAGGGCCGTTAAGTTTTTCAAAAAGAAATCTGATATTTACTGTAAAGGAAAAGCAAAGAGGACAGATTTTGTTTGTTTGTTTGTTTCCAGAGATAATTAAAAATTATGTGGGTGTGGTGGGTTCCATAAGGAGCTCTGGTACCGTAGTGCCTAAGGCATTTGACTGCTAACCGGAGGGTTGAGGTTCAAACCTACCAGCCACTCTGCAGAAGGAAGACTGGGTAATCTACTTCCATAAAGATTTACCACCTTGGAAACCCAAAAGGGGTTGCTATGAGTCACAATCGACTCAATGGCAGTAAGTTTGGTTTGTTTTTGTTTTTTTTTTGGTGGGTTCCGTAGTGGTTGCGAGTATTGCCTCTAGTGATCACACAACTTCCTCCATGAGCTTCTGGTTTCATTTATACCTGCAGTGCCTTTGTACAACCTAGATGCATCCTTGTTTGTGTCTAACAAGAGGATCTGCCCACTCCATTCCCCCCAACAGCAGTACCAGTGTCCCAGTCCTTCACCTATAGCACCCCACAGTTATATTGCAGTCCTACCCTATGTCATAATAATCTCTTTAAGAGGTTGGTTTTTCTATAAAGTACTACCTGGAAGAACATACTGGTTTTGATCTGGTGATGGTTTTGTTATTCAGGTGATGATTTTGTTATTAACTGGTGGCTCCCAGGCAAGTATTAAGATTGAACTGAGATGCTGTGAAGAACAAACTGGAGAAAAAGTGACTAGTACCAAATTCTAATGGGTTCTCTCTTCTTAGGAGGTCATATGGTAGCATTAGATTAAACAACTGGTGGTATATTTCTTTTGACAGCATTATATAGCCCACACATCAGGGAAATGATAGCTTATTGGGTTGTTTGAGACAGTTAGCAGTTGTTTGCCACTCTGCTGTTATCTTGTTAAATGTATTCTGGATTTTAAGCATAGTGAGAAATAACAATAATAGATATTATCAGATGCTCATGTAGGTTTTAAACAATACAACTTCTAACTTCTACATGTAAATTTGCTCTCTTGTTGTGTTGTGGTTCCCCAGGTTTGATGATTCACTAGGACAACTCACAGGATATAAAGCAAAATCTGCAAAGGGAAAAGGTGCACAAAGCAAAGTCTGGAAGAAACTAGACATAAGCTTCCAAGAGTTCTCATAGGATATGCTTAATTCCCCTAGCAACAAGTTGCGTCAGCATGTAAGAAAAGGTGTTGATCAAGGAAACTCATTAGCAATTCAGTGCTCAGAGTTTTTATTGGGGGCTAGTCATGTAGGCACCCCTGCCTGCCACATGGCAAAATTCCAGACTCCCAGAAGGAAAGCAGGTGTTCAGCATCAACCACGTTGTTTGCCCAAATAGTTTAAGCACAATGAGCCACTCTTATCAGTTCGAAGAATTGTAGAAACCTTCCTGATATCAAGTTCCCAAACATTATCCGATAGCCAATCTTAGAAGACCTTTCAAAGGATAGCAGACTCAGGCCTGCACACCTGTAAAGTAGATTGATACTTACAAAAGCTTCAGAAGGATACACTGAGGGGTACCTTTATTATCCCTGAGAAAACTCCAGAAACTATTAGAAAGTTGTATCTATACTGCTCAATGTGAGGAAACTGAAGTACCAAAACAGTTTTTAGAGTTATTTCTATTTATACAAAAAGTTGTTTCCTAGTGTTTTGTTATTATAATCATTAAGCAATACATATATGCTGTGGAGGAAGAAGAATGCAACTGCTGATGCCTGTAGAACTTACAGGGGCAAGGAATGAAAGGAATAGCTTTGTGATATAAAGCTCTTGGATGGTTTTTTGTTTGTTTGTTTTTTAATATTGTAATTTTGGAGAAAAAATACATAGCAAATTAGGTCTCGTTTAACAGTGTCTATACATATTATTCAAGAAGCTCTAGTGATACAGTGGTTAAGGCATTTGGCTGTTAACCAAAAGATCAGTAGTTCGAACCCACCAGACACTCCATGGAAGAAAGATGAAGCAGTTTGCTTCTAAAGATTTACAGCCTTGGAAACCCAATGGGGGTCACTATGAGTCAGAATCGACTCGATGGCAGTGAGTTTGGTTTTGGTTATACATATTATTCAGTGACATTGGTTATACTTTTCACAATATGTTCAGCATTGTCATTATTTCCATCTGTTTGTTTTGTTTCCATTAATTTAGCATCCTTGTCTCTCCCTTACCTTTTCATCTTTGATCTAGGGTAAATGTTAACCATTAGGTCTCATTTAGATGATTATTTACAGGATAAGAGTACTCACAAATATTATTTATTTTATGAGCCACTCTGTCTTCTGGCTAGTAGGTGACCCCCAGGAGTGGTTTGAATTCCTAGTTTAAAGAGTATCTCAGGGTAATAGTTTCTACCTCTCATCTCTCCCAGTCCTGTAAGTCTCACCATTTTAAGGAATTGGAGGTTTGTTCTACATTCTCTTCCCATTCTATCTGGGGTCCCAGATAGAATCTCTTATGTCCATGGTTGGAATGGTCAATCAGTAGTGGTAGACTAGTTCTTCTGGTCTCAAGGCAGGCTCAAGGTGGTCTCAAGATGAGGCTGTGGTTCGTGTAGACTATAAGTCCTGTAGACTAGTCTCTTCTCTGAGTCTTTTTTTTTTTTTACTTCTTTCTCTTTTGCTCCGATCTTGGCTGTTCTTTGAAACTTTCAGCTCCTTCCTCTTGGTACCTGTTCCTTCTGCCTAGAATGTCCTTTGCCCAGATAGCTGGGTGGCTCCTCCCTCACCATTCTTTCAGGTTTTTGCTCAAGTGCCACTTTTCTCAGTAATATCTTCCTTGATTGGACTATTTAAAATGGGAAACCCTTTACCACCACCACCACCCCACATATACACACCAGATACTCCTTCCTGCCATGAAATTATCTCCTCTCTGCTTTCATTATTTTTACCTTTCTATTCTTCGTTACTTGTCACAATATTATATTGTAAATGACTCATTAGTTCCTTGTAAAAATAAGAAAACTGCAACACAGAGAAAGTCTTCAAGTTGGTGACTGAGTTGGGATGTTCCTTTGTCTTAATTCCCAGACTAGTCCTGCCTCTCACTAAGAACACCTGCCCATCTCTGAATCATTGTCTTCCTAATAGTTGGCCTGGGTATTTTCCTCCCTTTCAGACTGTTTTCCTGTCTGTGGCTAAAACAGGAAGCCCTGATAAATCATCCTCTTGTAGGTTTTTCATATGAAATGGAAGCAGGGGATGTTCCTTTGAAAGAAAGGAAAAAATTTCTCATCTTTTTTCAATGCCCCATCCAGGAAGTATGGAAAAAGAGGCTTCAGCATGTCATAGTCATCATCTTCTCTCGTATTTCTGCACACAGATTTTAATTAGCTGTCTAAGTCATCTTTGTTTTCTTTTTAAAATAAGCTAGGGCTGCACTGTCACTGAAATAAGGATGTGATTTGAGTATAAAGGTAATGTTTATTAAATTTAGGATTACTAAGCCCATTGATCTGAAGGTAATAAATTAGAAAAAAAAAAAATCCATTATTTGGATGGGGGAGGATTGAATATACCACCTATTAAGAAGCAGCATAGCTTATTAGAATAATCTGGTGAGTGCTAGCTTAAAGACCTTGGGTAGTTCATTTATTTTTTTCTCAGCCTCAGTTTCTTCATCTGTAAAATGAGTGGGATGTTAATACTGTACTATAAGGGTTTCCAATGGGCTTTTCAACAGGGAGAAGAGGTGGGCTTTTTTCAGGTTTACATACTTGCAAAATACTGTCTGATAGAGCTTTCTATAGAGATGAATATGTTCTGTATTTGTGTTGTCCAGTATTGTAGCCCCTAGACATATATGGCTGTTGAGTACTTGAAATGGGGCTCATGTAACTGAGAAACTGAAAATCATTTTATTTAATTTTAATCAATTTAAATTTAAGTTTAAATCACCACATGTGCCTATACACCAATGTACATTATAGCACTTTTTACAGTAGCCAAATGGTGGAAACAACCAAAATGTCCATCAACAGATATATGGATAAACAAAATATGGCCTGTATATACAATGAAGTATTACACAGCCATAAAGAGAAATTAAGTTCTGATACATGCCATGACATATATGAACCTTAAAAACATACTGAGCAAATTAACTCAGTTGCAAAAAGACAAAAATACTGTATGATCTCACTTATATGAAATAAGCAAATATATAGAAATCAAAGATTATTAATGTTTACCAGAGGGAAAGGGGAAAGAGAGAGTTTCTGCTATGGGTGCATAATGTATTTTGGAATATTTTGGAAAAGGATAGTGATGATGGTGGCACAACATGAAAAAATGTAATCACTGTCATTGAATTATAAATGTGGAAATTGTATTGGCAAATGTTTTGATGTATATATTTCACCATAATTTTAAAAAAATTCATGTGTGGCTAGTAGTTAACCGCACAGATATAACACATAGATGTTGACTGGAGAAATGTATGTGAATAAATTGCCTAATGTAAGGACTAGCACAAAGAAAGGTCTCAACAAATGCCAGCTGCTCTTGCATTTATTTAGTACTATTTTCACTCTCTATAAAACATTCAGTAACACTAACTGGTATCTACTAACCCATCAATTTTCTGAGGTTTGCTAGGAACTTCTCTTTTGCTTAGCTATCCATTCTTTGTATGGCTCATTTATGGTAGTCATTTTCCTAAGTAATCAAGCTATAAATATTTCATCCTTTGGAATCCTGAAAGGCCAGAAATTACTGATGAATTACTATTTTTTCAGGTTTACATGAGGATCCACAAAGTCCACCTCCTCTCCCTATTGAAAAACCCATTGGAAACACTTACAGTACAGTATCTGGAAAACTCAGTAATGTTGACAGAACCAGAAACTTGGTAAGTGGTCATATGAGGTTGAAGACCAAGCTGTGTGCTAGTTTTAAACACTCAACTGAGGTCTAAATTATTTTACTACTGGTCAGATAAAAAATATCTTTACTACAAAGCAATTTTCAAGCCCCATGTACATCTTTAATGTGATGTACATATTTTAAAATCCATACAGAGTAAAAGAATTAGGCTAATTCATTGTACTTCATTATAAGATAATTCTTTCTATACCAATGTAATGACATTGTCTTTTAAATGATACCTATTAATAATGTGAAGGGTATTGAAAATCTCTAAAAATGTTTAATATTTGTAGAAATATATTTAGTCAAATTATCAATGTTTATTTAAAATACCCATTTAGTGGCATAATCATAAAATAATTAGCATAAGAATTTGTTAACTTGAAATTTAAAGAAAAATTACTTTTAAAAAATACTGCTCTATAGTGTGCCAGTTAACAACAACAACAAAAAACACTCGCTGCCCTCAAGTCGGATCCAACTCACAGCGACCCCTCCTTGGGTTTCCAAGGCAGTATCACTATGGAAGTAGATTGCTCCATCTTCTAAAGAGTGTCTTAGTTATCTAGTGCTGCCTTAACAGAAATACCACAAATGGTTGGCTTTAACTAACAGAAATTTATTTTCTCACAGTTAAGGAAGCTGGAAGTCCAAATGCAGGGAACCAACTCTAAGGAAGGCTTTCTGTCTCTGTCAGCTCTGAAGGAAGGTCCTTCTCCTTTCTCAGTTTCTGCTTTTGGACAATCTTAATGTGGCTTGGAGTCTCTCTTCCCCAAACTTTGCTTGCTTGCTTGCTTGCTTGTCCTCATCTGTTCTTTTTGTATTTTATAAGATTACCCTACACTCTTCCTGCCTCATTAACATAACAAAAACAACCCATACCCAAATGGGATTATAACCATAGGCATAGAGATTAGAATTTACAACATATATT
>NW_006921884.1:3450572-3454212 GCF_000298275.1 Orycteropus afer afer | reverse complement strand
ATAATTTTTAATATCAGTCTCCACAGCATATCCTCACATTTTTTTAAAAAAAATAATTAGATCACGTACGAATCCTTGATTCCCATATGGTAGATCTTTAAGGTTTGCTTCAAAAGAAACCAATTCTTTAAAGTCTTTGAGCCAAAGTTTTAGTTCGAATTTCATGATAGTTTTACATTGTGCATTAACTATACTTATTATGCAGGCAAACCTATCTAATCATCTGGTGAAGAGAAATTTCTTTGAAGGAGACATTAAATTGAATTAGCCAATATCAAGTTAATGAGATTTTCCTGTAGGATGAATTAAAATTTAGTGATCACTTGCATTTTCAAAGTACTTGGTAATAAATTTTTATTAAAACTGATTCAGGAAAGCCCAAAAGAGGATAATGGGGCCCAAACCATATTATTGTTAAATAGGAAAATTCCAAAATTCTAAGGAAGAGATGTTGCTTGAGAAGGTTACTGGCTTCTGCTCTCCAAGGGTTGTAAAAGGGAGCAAGACGGTGACAAGTAAACACACATGCCATTCATTAAGTGGTGTAATGGGTTTTATAAACTCTAAAGCACTATTAAAATATTAGGCATTACTGTATGTGGTGTTAAGCAGGTCCTCAAAGCAACACCCATATTTTGGAAAACAGGAAATGGAGGTTAGAATAAATGAAACTCTCTGAAAGATAAACCAAACTCACTGCCATTGAATCGATTCCAACTCATAGCTATCCCCATTTGGTTTCCCAAGGCTGTAAATCTTTACGGAAGTAGATTGTCTCATCTTCCTTCCTCAGAGCAGCTAGTGGGTTTGTTCTGCCTACCTTCTGGTTAGAAGCCAAACTCTTTACCTATTGTGCCACCAGAGCTCCTTTATCTGAAAGATTGTATGTTCATTATTTTGTTTTTATCTCACACAAAAAACATGAGGAAACTCCTGTCCCTGCAGTATTGGGAAAGAGAGACAGAGCATTCTGTCCACACTGAATCTGAAGAAGGGAGAGATGAGAAATAGACAAATTTGAATCAGGTAACATGATTTGCCTCAAATCCCACATACAGGTTTCTAGGACCAGAAAGTCAAATCTACACCTGAGAAATTCCTTTTGTTTGAAAATGGCAGTTCCTGGGTGAATCTTAGATGAGAGTCCATGAAGGATATTTTACCAGTCTAGTGACCCCTGCAGGGAGCTCTGGTGATGTAGTGCCTAAGGCATTTGACTGTTAACTAGAAGGCTGGCAGTTCAAACCCACCAGCCACTCCTCAGAAGGAAGATTGGACAATTTGCTTCCATAGAGATATTACCTCAGAAACCCAAGGAGGGGTCACTGTGAGTTGAAACCAACTCAACAGCAGTGAGTTTTGAGTTTAGTGATCCATGAATGTAGGCCAACTGTGTCTCCTGAGGAGGCTCAGAACAAAAACCCTCTAGTGTTTCTTCTGCCAGGGAGCTTTCTATCCCAGGACAAGATGGCTATACAGTTGCCAAACTTTATTTTCTTCACTTGAATGACCAGGAACTCCAGGATGAGGAACACCAGGAGACATTAGAGCGATCTGTCAGCAGGAGCAGATACCTTTGTGTGCCTTTGTGTCCTCTGTGGCTTACTGTGGGAACCCAAGACTCCCAAGTTTCCTCAGGGAGGCTGCTGAGAGTTGTAGTAAGAGAACTAGGAGAAGCTGCCCAGTCTGTGTAAAGAATCAAAGATATAACCCAGAAGCTGTCCAGCAAGAAGAAACATGTTTTGTATGTGGAAGAAAAAGGCAGCGCCTTATTCTGAATTCATGACATAAGTAGGACCAGTTTCTGACGAAACATTTGGGGAGGCCGCTCAGTAATTCCAGCAGATAAAAGTGTGGTCTCTTGGTCTCTTTTGAAAATACCTCCCAAAAATGGCACTTATTTTGAAATTAGAATATAAAAAGTCATTCCAATGCAGAGTAACAAAACGATAGCATCTTCAGCAGCTCTACAAGTGAAAAATCAACTTCTTCTGGAACTAAAATGCTTAGCCAAACACATCAAAAGCCAAAAAGTTCATGGATGTCAAACCCAGAGAAAAGCAGATGCAGAAAGAGTCCAAGTTATATGAAGAATATTAAAGAGGAGGAAGCCCTAATTAGAATATTTCAAAGACCTGGCACAAACCCAGACCTGAGCAAACTCTAAGACAATAGCTCCTACAGGAACCAGTCCCTGAGTCTTAGTATTTGAAGCATGTCAGATACAGCAGTGCTTTTCAAGATGTGCCGAACTTCCTGGGAAATTTAAATACACTACTCCCCATACACACACACCTTTTTGTAAACCTTTTCTCATTGTAGAAAATTGGCAAATTAAAACAAAATTTAAGATTCTTCATAAAAATGTCACCTCCCAGACGAATTTTAAAAGGCAACATAGCTTCTGATAAGTTAAGACCTCTTCCCCCAGCTCTGATGTACAACTTCCTAACCCCAGGTCCTATATAAGACCACCCTCTCCCCTGCTCGCTCTCTTCTTCCTCTCCCTTCTTCCCTTCTCTTCTTCCTCTTTCTTTCTTCTTCTCTTCTTCCTCTTCTTCTTTGTCTTCTATCCTTCCTCGGCACAGGCGCCCTTTCGCCTCTTTAATAAAATCTCCTGTTGGGTAAAAAAAACAAAGTCACCTCCCAGAGATAATTACAGCTACTGCTTGGTACAAAACTAGGATCATACTGTATTTGTTATGCTACATCATTTATACCCTTCCATGTTAAATGTAGACATATATATATTTTTTTTAATTTGCCCTTAATTATTAGGGGATCTAATAACTATAATGGAGCACTCGTGGCACAATGGTTAAGCACTCAGCTGCTAACTGAAAGGTTTGTGCTTCAAACCCACCCAGAAACTCTGAAGGTGATCTGCTTCCAGAAGGATTAAAACCAAAAAAACAAAACATTGCCCTGGAGTCAATTTTTACTCCTAGTGACCCTCTAGGGCAGAGTAGAACTGCCCCATATGGTTTCCAAGGCTATAAATCTTGATAGAAGCAGCCACATCTTTCTCCCATGGAACGGCTGGTGGGTTTGAACTGTGAGAGAAGAGCAATAGAAGTTCTGCCTGTTAGAGCTTTTTGTTTGTCTGTTTGTTTTGCTATTAAAGATAACCAAAGAATTAAGTGAGTTTTTGAAATATCATAATATTTGTCAGAGACAAAATAGGCAGCAGTGTATTTATAAAGCATGGATTGTATTCTGGAATATTGCAGGGTTTATGAGCTGGTAACTTGCCTCACTACATTAACTGAATCCATTAGTGAAACCAAGTTTTAAGGGCAAGCTTAATTTGTTTTTAAAAATGGGATTTAAAAAAAAAAAAAAAAACACTGAAGCATGTTTAAATGATTGCAGTTATAGGCAATTAATCATTTAGTATTTAAGGAAAAGTTGTACATATTCAGTATGAATTTTAAAAACCATGGAAGTGAGTTTTAATTTGTTTATAAGATGAGAAAAAAGGAAATTGCCAAAGATTCTAAAGATATAGTTAAACCCCTTTACCAAAAAAAATGAAGTGTAATTTTGAAAGGCTAGTTGGAAACAAAGAAGAATCACTGGTGGTTGGAAAATTTGGCCTTGGTGACAGAAATAATGCTGGAACTCGTATGGTAGAATTTTG
>NW_006921884.1:3423453-3448412 GCF_000298275.1 Orycteropus afer afer | reverse complement strand
CTGGCGCGGGATCAGGCAGTGTTTCGTTCTGCTGTGCATGGGGTCGCTATGAGTCGGAAACGACTCAACGGCACTTAACAACAACAACAACAGCATTTATTCTCCTTAAGAATTCTTGAAGAAATGCTATTCCCTTGGTGTCAGTTTTGGGAACTGAAAAAAACGGGGAAGGTAAGCAGAGAAGGAGATTCTATCAGAATTGGAAGAATTTAATGAAGACTTTTTCCCAAAGAAACCCCAAAAGTTTCAGCTTTAAATCTTTTAACTTCCCACTGAACTGAAGATCTGAAAATGCTTTCCATGTATGATACTTATTTAAATAGCTTAATTAGAATCCTTTCCCCTAGAGAACTCTTCCTATTGATCTCTATACTTCCAATTTCTCTAGTCTCCTCTTCCAACTCTCCCTACCTTTCACTTTTCACATTATAAAAAACCAAACCCATTGCCATCAAGTCGATTCCAATTCATAGTGACCCCCATTGGGTTTCTGAGGCAGTAAAATCTTTACGGAAGTAGATTGCGCAGTCTTGCTTCCACTTTCACATTATACTCCTCTCTTTATTCTTTCCTACAAAACTCTTCTTCCCAGCTGATCTAATCCCTTTGATGTAAAGATACAAGCTTCTCTTCTTTCTTGGGCCTTTTTTATTTCCCCTCACATGCCATATTACTTTCCTAGGGCTTCCTCAATATAATACCACAAACGGGGTGGCTTGCAAGAATAGAAACCTATTGTATCACAGTTCTAAAGCTGGAAGTCCAAAATCAACATATCATCTGGGCCACATCACTGTTAGGTGCTGTAGAGTCAGCTCCAATTCATATTGACCTTGTGTAAAACAAGAGGAAAAGTGCCCTGGTCCTGTACCATTCGCACAATCATTACTGTGTTTGAGCCCATTGTTGCAGCCATACCAAACCAAACCCATTGTCATCCAGTCCGTTCTGATCCAAGGCAACCTCTGCTCCATAGGGTTTTCTTGGCTATTATGGTTAAGCATACACTACTGAAAAAGACTGGTAGTTCAAACCCACCCAGAGGTTCCATGGAAGACAGGTTTGGCAATCTGCATCCAAAAAGTCACAGCCTTGAAAACCTTATGAAGCAGTTCTTCTCTGCACACATGGTCATCATGGGTTGGAGTTGACTTGACAGCACCTAACAACAACAGTCTTTATGGAAGCAGATCTCCAGGCCTTTCTTCCATGGAGCTGCTGGTGGTCTTGAACCACCAACTTTTAGGTTAGTAGTAAAGGGCAAATCATTTGTACCACCCCTCCAAAGCCTCTAAGGGAGGATCCTTCCTTGTCTCTCTCAGCTTTTGGTAGCCCCAGGAATTCTTTGGTTTGTAGATGCATCTTCACAGTTGCCATTGTACCTTTGCTTCTTTGCCTCTTCTCTTTGATAAGCTCACAACTCATATTGGGTTAACGCTCACCCTACTCTGGAATGACCTTACACCACTTTCACAGTTACAAGGGTTAGGACTTCAACATCTCTTTCTGGGTACACAATTCAACCTATAACACATGCCTTCCTTTCAGGCTCTTCCTTAAGCTTCCTTAGTGTACCACTTTATGAGGTCTTGAAGAAATATTATTCCTTGGATGTCAGTTCAAGGAGCCCTGGTGGCACAGTGATTAAAGCGCTTGGTTGCTAACCTCAAAGTTGGCAGTTTGAAACTAACTGTGGCTCTGTGGGAGGAAGATGTAACAGGCTACTTCCATAAAGATTTATAGCCCTTTAGGACCATAGTCTCATGGGACAATTCAGTCAATTGACATAACAAAGTTTGCAAAAATTATGAATCTGCATCCTAGTGGAGTGAGTAGCATCTGGGGTCTTAAAAGCTTGCAGATGGCCATCTGAGACACAGCTATGGATCTCTACTCACCAGGAGCAAAACAGCAGAAACATAACCAAAATCTCAGAGAAGAAACAAGACTACACAAGCCACAACTTCATCTACCTTGAGACCAGAACTAGATGGTACGAGGCTCCCACCACTGAGCATTCTGACTGGGTCACAATAGTTGGTCCCAGACAGAATGGGAGAAAAATGTGGAACACAACTTAAATCCTTGTGAAAGAAATAAAAGTCCAGACAAACTGGAACAATAGAGAACAGAGGACCTCCTGAGACTATCGCCCTGCAACATTCATTAAACCTAGAACCAAGCCTATCCCCTGAGATTACCTTTTGGCAAAATAGCAGAGTGGCACACTATTCTGGTTACCTAGTGCCGCTCTGACAAGAATATACCACAAATGGGATAGCCTTAACAAACAGGAGTTTATTCTTATTTGGAGGCTTTAAGTCCAAGTTCAAAGTGCCAGGTCCTAAGGGCTGTGTGAAAGCCCCTCAACCTTGGGCTTAAGCTCTGCCTCTTGCACCCAGCCCACTGAAGCTCAAGGCATCTCTTCAATCAGGCATCTACTGGCTGCTGAGACTAACAAGCCCAAGGTCGACAAATAAAAAGGCACAGTCCCGATGTTACCAAACCACACGGCCGGCCATTAGTTAAAGTCCATTGTAAGTCCCAACGTCAGCAGAACATGGCAGGCTGCTGAACAATGACACAACTACATGCAGGGTCCAAGTGTGCCATAAGCTAGAGACTATCCCCAAGGCTTCTCCTTATATACAGGAAGCAGACCAAAACCCAAAAGCAGCTATTCAGCTGCTTGTGGTAGATCCCACCATGGAGTTGATTGCCAGTCTCATCATGGGGAATAACTACCACCAGCTGCCCAGCCACTCAACCAGGCCCAGCCAAGTTGACATACTAATTTTACTACCACACACAAAAAATAAAAATATATTACCTGAAGGATGGGTGCCCTACTTAAAAACCACCAGTATGACTCTAAAAGGTCAATAATTACTCAAAAGCAAAGATAAGATAGGTGGTAGGGAAACTAGACTACTAGAAAGGGAACAAACAACACAAAGAGAATGTTGACACATTGTAATAAATGTAACTAATGTCTGCTAACCAGAACACTGTTGGTTCAAACCCACTAGCCACTCCTCAGAAGGAAGGTTGGGAAATCTACTTCCATAGTGATACTGCCTCAGAAACCGAAGGGGAGGGGTCACTATTAGTCAAGTCCAAGTCGATGGCACATAACAACAACAACATCACTGAACAATTTGTGTGGAAGCTGTCAAATAGGAACATAACTTGTGTAAACTTTCAACAAAAACTCAGTAAAATATTATTTAAAAAAAAAAAAAAGTTTTACAGCCTTGGAAATCCTATGGGCAGTTCTGCTATATTCTATAGGATCATTATAAGTCAGATTGACTCCGTAGCAGTGGGTTTTTGGTTTTGGGTATGTCAGTTTAAAACAATATATAAACAACCATCCAGTGATAAGATCTGTCTGTTTAACACAAAACAAATTAATAGGTACCTCACTTTAATATGTTTTATACTAAGGAGCAGCACATGTCTTATGTGTTATCATGGGGTGAATAAAAGCCATGTCTTTTTCTTTTTTTTCTTTTAATTCCTTACAGTATCTGCTTAAATTACTGCTGTGTAATTTAGCATAATTTAAACATCATCCTTATGAATTAGTACCTTATGAATCCTCTAGGTGCATAACCATGAAGGACTGTGGTCCATAGCAGACCTCTTGGCCTCTTTCTCTCAATGTTTTTTTCATTATTTCATTTGTAGATAATTTAGGTGGGAACAAGTAATGAGTTATTATTGTTTAAGACCAAAAACTCTTCTAACTACTGTCTATAACCCCGCTACATTTCCATTGGTAGATTCAGTCAAAAAGTTGTCCAAAATGTATCTTGACAAGCCGTTGTTTAGAGTAACCTTAACTAAAAAACTTGGGTCAATATTTGCAGGAATCAGATCATGCTGGTCAAGCAGGAGGTTCTGTGCGAGGACCCCCAAGGTTGCCACCAAGGTAAGTAAGTTAGTGGAACTTAAAGAAATGAATGATGTTTCTGAGACCTGACTCTTTTTTCTCTCACCAAGCCTAAGTTTTGGCCTTCGATCTTCTTCTAGACATATGTGAGATATATTAAACTGACAAATTTACCCAAGCCACTTGCCCAGCAGGTTGTAGGAATCTCTACTCTTTTTCTCTTTTAATCCAGACCAGAAACTCACAGAGCACAAACATGGATCTATATTCCAGCTGTCGCCAAGTCGATTCCAACTCATGGTGACCCAGGTCTGTCCGAATACGAGGTGCTCCATAGAGTTTTCAGTGGCTGATTTTTCCGAAGTAGATTACAGGGCCTTTCGTCTGAGGCATCTGTGGGTGAACTTGATCCTCCAACCTTTTGGTTAGCACCTGAGCATATTAATCATTTGTACCACCCGGGGGGAGCTCTGGTAGCATCTAAGGCACTTGACTGCTAACCAGAAGGCTGGTGGTTCAAACCCACCAGCCACTCCTCGGAAGAAAGGTTGGGCAATCTACTTCCATAGTGATACTGCCTCGGAAACCCCAGGAGAGGTCGCTATGAGTCGGGTCTGACTCTACAGCACATAACAACAACAACCACCCAGGGATGCATCTATATTAGTTTTCCTAAAACAAACCAGTAGGATTCAATCCCAGAATTAGAACAACTCCACTTCTGGATAGCTGCATACACATACACATGTACACGTGCACACACACACATGCACGCATGCACACACACGCTCATGCACACATGCACCTACCCTCCCCACTGTGAGAGACCAGCCTGGTTTGGGCATTACCAAAGGGAGACAGGGAGCTCAGAGGTGACCTGCCCTTCTAAGTTCCTGAGTTATTGGAACAAAAGGCTGTGATGCTGTCAGAAGTAGTTACTATGTTGTACCTTATTTTAATCATAGGAATAAGGGAAAGGCTTTCAAAGTAAGAGTTGTGCTATTCCATTTTCAGAACCAGCTTTCTTTATATTAATCTAAATTAAGGTTTTAATAGTCATTTCTATAATATGAATATTAGGGGATTTTGATGTTCCTTTTCTAATCATGTATAAGACATATATACCTATGTCTCATAAGATTTTCATTTCAGACTTGGTAGAAAGTGCTTAGTTTCCTGAAGTAGTCATGGTGTGTTTAAGAGCAAATGAGACCTTAGAGAACTCATGATAGTAAATGCTTGTTTGTCTTAAGCTAATGAATCTCTAGCGCAAGATAAGAAGAAGCTAAAACATCATGGCATTTCTTCTAATAGTATAATGTTTAATGCATTAGTCATCTGCTCAAAAACCAAACTCACTGTCATTAAGTCAGATCCAAGTCATAGCAACCCCTCCTTGGGTTTCCGAATCACTACGGAAGTAGATTGCCAAACTTTCCTTCCGAGGAATGGCTGGTGGGTTTGAACCGCCAGCCTTCTGGTTAGCAGTCAAATGCCTTAGGCACTACACCACCAGAGCTCCCATCATCTGCTCAAAAATAGTATATACTCGGCATGTTTCAAAGAGCTCTGGTGGCATAGTGGGTAAGGTATTTGGCTGCTAACCAGAAGGTCAGCAGTTCAAACCCACCAGCTATTGCAGGGGAGGAAGATGAGACAATAATTCCATAAAGATTTACAGCATTGGAAATCCAATGGGGGTCACTACTAGTTGGAACCAACTTGATGGCAGTGGGTGGGTTCTGCATATTTCAGTAAATTGTGTCCCACAAGCAGAAAGCTGAGTGTATGTGTGTGTGTCTGTTGGTGTAAGAAAGGACAGAGCCTTATACTTGTCAAAATGGACTCATGACTCCCACATTGACTTTCAGACCTATAAATGGAAAAGTAATACCAGTTCGACAGCCTCCTCCCAAGGGGGCCCCTGAGAGACCACCTCCCCCAAAACTTTCTGCAACCAGAACATCATGTAAAAAACTGCCTTTTAATCGGTCCTCTTCTGACATGGATCTTCAGAAAAAACAAAGTAACTTGACATCTGGACTCTCAAAAGCCAAGAGTCAAGTCATTAAAAATCATGATCCGGTGCTACCCCCTCGCCCCAAACCAGGACACCCTCTCTACAGAAAATACATGGTAAGTTTAGCTTTAAAGATGTTCATAGTCTAGAGTTTTATCCTAAAGTGTATACAAGATGCCACTGTAACTTAGAGACAGATGATGAAACAAATACAGAATTGTTACTTTAGTGACAAAATCTTATCCTAAGGGTATGTTAGATAAGTAAGCCATAACCAAACCTATGTCTTTAATGTAGTATTTTATTATTAGGAGAAATACAGGGAAGGGAAGCAGGGCAGACGGGCATTGTACCCAGCTCTCTGGCTTGACCAAACGGAAACTGAAATATCTGATCCTAGATTATACTAATGGGAGTAACTCTGATAGGTGTTAAAGTTTACTATTGCTACCTTGCCACTGAGTAAAATTTAAAGTGAAGTAGGAAGTTCTTTATATGATGGATGTTTTTCCTCATTTTTCCCTTTCTTGAACCTAATTATCATAGTCCATTTAATAGTTACCATTTAGTACTTTTCATCAGTAATTGAGATAGTTGAAATACTAATTTTGTTCTCCTTGAATGTTTTACTCATCGTATGACCTTAAATCTTTGTCTCCATTTCCCACATTTGAAAAATAGAGTTCACATGTTCTCTACTTCAGTTAGGTTAACCTGGTAAAATCTAGAACAAATAAAAGTGATAAGCAAGACAGGTCTGTTTATACTTTTTAAATAATTATATGGCAAAGTAGTTCTTAACAGGAGTTGCACTTAATAATTTTATATTGTTCTACATTCTGTGATTGGCCTCAGAAATTGTTTTCACCTTAAACCATTTAGGTTTTTTGTTTGTTTGTTTGTTTTTGTTTGTTTGTTTGTTTAACTCTTCCTTGGAGTAGGCTGTATTAGTTATCTAATGCTGCTGTAACAGAACCACAAATGGGTGGCTTTGACAAACAGACATTTATTTTCTCACAGTTAGGAGGCTAGAAGTCCAAATGCAGGGTGCCAGCTCTAGGGAAGGTTTTCTTTCTGTTGGCCCTGGGGAAGGTCCTTACTCCTTGGCTCCGTGGTGATCTTCATGTGGTATGGAGTCTGTCCTCTCCCATCTCTGCTTGTTGGCTTGCTTGTTTAATCTCTTTTATATCTCAAAAGAGATCCTGTTCATTAACATAACAAAGACAACCATTCCCAAGTGGGATTCTAACCACAGGCATACAGGTTAGGATTTATAACACATGCTTTTGGGGGACACAGTTATTCAATCCATAACACAGGGTATGGACAAATAAGAAGGAGGTAGCATATTCATGTATACTCATATTCATTTAAACAGATAAAGTTTCAATGCTAATATGCAAGGGTCCTTTCTAGGATAGATAACTTACAAAATTAAAACAGCAGCAGATGCGTATTGTATACCGATGATAAGCAGGCACCATGTTCAGAGCTACGTTCAGGGGGAGCAGATTTCATTGCCAGTTCTTAGCATAGCTATATAACATCAATAAAGCATTTAAGAAATTAATAAAACGACGGTGCATTTCAAGTGGTATGTCTCTTTATTAAAAAAAACTCACTGCTGTCTAGTCAATTCCAACTCATAGTGACCCCTCCTTGGGTTTCCGAGGCCATATCTCTACGGAAGTAGATTGCCCAGTCTTCCTTCTGAGGAGCTATAGGGAGCTCTGGTAGCGTAGTACCTAAGACATTTGACTGCTAACCAGAAGGCTGGCGGTTCAAACCTACCAGCCACTCCTCGGAAGGAAGATGGGGCGATCTACTTCCCTAGTGATACTGCCTCAGAAACCCAAGGAGGGGTCGCTATGAGTCAGATAGACTCAATGGCAGTGAATTTGGTTTTCTGGTTTGTCTCTTTATAAAATAATTCTTTAAATCCCTCATTTTTTCCATGACTACTTATCACTAAGGAGCCCTCGTGGTGCAATGGGTACGCACTCAGCTAGTAACCTAAATGTTGGTGGTTCAAACTCACCCAGTGGCTCCATGGGAGAAAGACTTGACTAACAATCTGCTCCCATAAAGACTGAAGCCTAGAAAATTCTATGGGGAAGCTCAACTCTGTCACATGGGGTTGCTATGAGTTGAAAATTGATTCAGTGGCACTCAACCTGACCAGTAAATTGCAAGCCTCAAATAAGTAAACGTAGCCCCAAACCTGAGTACAGTGAGAGCCTTGGAACTGTGATTGAGATTCTGAGAAGCAGCACCCCCAACCCAGCCTTACTTAAGTGGACACACCCTCTATGCCACAGCTGTGTTCCTGGGTAATCTTTGGCCCAGGCAGCCTCCTTTTCCTTGTTGGGAATGAGCTTATGTGATCACGTTTCCTGGGTATGCCTCTTATACCCAGATCTTCTGACCTGCATGAATCAGCTAAAACCAACCAAGGCAGGGAACTGAGCCACCTGGCCAGAACAGGGTACAGATATAGAAAAACATTCTAGGGTCAGACTGAGGTGAGTGAGCCAAGAAGTGACAGGGCTCAGGGGTTTAATTAGATGCTTGGTATCAGAGAGACTCAGGAGAAGATACAATTCAAGGCAAGAGGAGCAGTATGTCAAGCACTACAGAGAGGGTTTCAGTCTCCTGTCAGCCTTCAAAAGCAGCAGTCAAGGGCCCTGTATGAAAGATGTACCATGACAGACTGAAGTCAGGTGCTAAACATTTATCCTTTGGATGCCCGGGGAACTGGATGAGCCCTGCATGCACTATAGGATGGAACATCCCAATTGTGGTTGCAGAGGGGAACTTAATGCCCCATTCAGCCCTCGTATCCATGAGTTTTAGTATCCATGCAAAATGGCAGGCCTGCTAGCTATAGAACATAAGGAAACCCAATAGAGTTTAGCTGCTGGAAGAGTTGCACTTTAGGCATATGTGGCAAATCCCCAAATGATCAGCAATTTATTTGATTGGAGTTATTTGATTGTGAATAATCCTTTCATTGGTTTACATTTAAGCTGCCCGTGCCTCATGGAATTGCCAGTGAAGACATTGCCTCAGAAAACCCCAGAGAACTCTCTTGTAAGGTAAAGTAGGTCTCTTTCTTTACTAATTGATGTAAAAAATTGCTGCCTCTCTTCCTTCTATTACACATTATTAAATGCTTTAGGCTCCAAAGATTAAAATGTGAAGAAAAAAAAAGTAATAATGTTTTATTAAATAATAATTGCTTCATGGAGTGGTATTGTATGTACCTTACAGGGTGGGGACGTCCTTGTAACGCTGAAGCAGACTGGAAATAATTACTTGGAATGCCAAAAGGGAGAAGACACTGGCAGAGTTCACCTGTCCCGGCTGAAGATTATCACCCCACTTGATGAACATCTTCGAAACCAACCAATAGTAAGGAATTAATATTGTACGGCCCTCAGATCATACATGGCAGCACATTTCATAGAACTATTAATTATATCTCATCCTCAGGTTTTTATTGGCACGTTTATTTTAACCAGAGTAAAAATTACCAGTGCATTTTATTCTGAGAATACATTACTTCTAAAAGACTTGCCACTACCATACTTTTTTACACAGTGACTGTCCTTTGTGTTGCCTTCTTCATATCATGCTGACTAGAAGCAACCACTCGGTCATTAATTTTCAATTGGGAGATCTATTTATTTTTTAAATAATGTAAACATATTTACCAAAGTGCCAGAGATTAGTTTTCTAGCAGAATGGATAATTATTTTAAAAGAGAGAGCTATAATTGTGAAGTCTGACATAAAAGTGCATCCTTTTACGATTTAAATTAAGTATAAACTTAATTTCTCTGATTACAGCTCATAAAAAAAATAAAATGTAATCCAACAAATGCATGTCACAATTTGAGCCTAACAAATTTGTGGATCTTTGGAGAATTCAATGATTATGTAAGATCATTTCTTTTGCAAGGAAAATACCATTGAGAAATTTATAGAGATGTATTTTTAAAAGAACTTCTTAAGTTAAATGTTCACTATCAGTTAATATGTTGTTGTTGTTGTTAGGTGCCATTGAGTAGTCTCCGACTCATAGTGACCCCTCCTTGTGTTTCCGAAGCAGTGTCTCTACAGAAGTAGCTTGCCCAATCTTCCATCTAAGGAGTGGCTGCTGGGTTCGAACCACCAACCTTCTGGTTAGCAGTCAAGTGCCTTAGGCACTATGCCACCAGAGTTCCTATCAGTTAATATATTGTTGTTGTGTTGTTGTTATGTGCTGTTGAGTCAGACCCGACTCATAGCAACCCCTCCTTGGGTTTCTGAGGCAGTATCACTACAGAAGTAGATTGCCCTATCTTCTTTCTGAGGAGTGGCTGGTGGGTTTGAACTGCTAGCCTCCTGGTTAGAAGTCAAGTGCCTTAGGCACTATGCTACCAGAGCTCCCATCAGTTATCAGTTAATATAGCAAACACAAAAAATAATACCCACCCATCCATCATTTAACCCACATGAAATAATCTGATTTGCCATTCATCCTAGTTTTCATAATATAGTCTAATTCTTTCTTCTTAGAAGGCAGTTTATCTTTGAAGTTAGCTGTTGTTGTTGTTGTTATGTGCCATCAAGTCGGCCCTGACTCATAGCGACCACTCCTTGGGTTTCCGAGGCAGTATCACTACGGAAGTAGATTGCCCAACCTTCCTTCCGAGAGTGGCTGGTGGGTTTGAAACACCAGCCTTCTGGTTAACAGTCAAGTGTCTTAGGCACTATGCTCCCAGAGCTCCTGAAGTTAGCTAAGAAACTGAAAATTAGTATTTTGGAGAACAGAGACCTCTTAACAATACATATATTATTGAGCTAGTTACAGCTGGGATACTGAAAATTCTACCTTGAGTTCATAGAGAGAAATTTTTTCGTTTACTCATTGTCTCTGTAAAATGAGTGAATATTTAAATCCCAGTTGCATCATACAAAGCATTTGTTACAGTATTATCCATCTGTCATAGCTGTCCTTCCTCTCTCAAAACATACTGGTGGGTAACAATGGGAGGTATACTGCCCAAAAGCTTTCCTTTTCAGAAGATAGAAACTAAAAAGAAGTGAGAAGTTACACTTTTACAACAATCCAAAGTTTTTTCCACTTTAAACATTACCTTTCTTATCTTGTACTATCAACTTGCAGAACTCAAAAAACTCACTGCCGTCGAGTCAGATCCTACTCATAGCGACTCCTCCTTGGGTTTCCGAGGCAGTGTCACTGTGGAAGTAGATTGCCCAATCTTCCTTCCATGGAGTGGCTGGTGGGTTTGAACCGCCAGCCAGCCTTCTGGTTAGCAGTCAAATGCCTTAGGCACTATGCCACCAGAGAGTTGGCCAACTACTGATAATAGTGAAATTAAGCCTCTATTAGGCATCTGGGCTGATGGCTATTAATTATGTTTAGAAAAAAATGAAACTTACTTATTTCAAAGCTTAGGTTTTGTTTGTTTTGATTCGCAGTTGCATCATACAAGGCATTTGTTGTTGTGTTGGCCTCTGACTCATGGTGACACTATATGTGACAAAGTAGAACTGTTCCATAGGGTTTTCTTGGCTATAATCTTTATGGAAGCCATTCACCAGCTTCCATGGCACCACTGGGTTGTTTGAACTGCCAACCATTGGGTTAGCAACCTAATGTTTGTACCACACAAGCTAGTTTGAAAGCTAGTTTTAAGGTAAATATTTCTAAAAATGTGTTATGCTTTCCCTTACCTTAGCAAACAGAGACTATCAAACATTATCAGTTGAGGTTGCATTTGTCAGCTAATGGGCAAAGAGGGAGGTTGTTGTCTCATGCGTGGTGAAGAGCACCAACAGGTGTCACAGAGCTGGCTTTGAATTCCTCTTCTACCACCTTAAGTAGTTCCTTAACCTCTCTAAACTTTCTTTTGGGGTGGTAAAAATATATAGAATATTTTTTTAAAAAAAGGGACCAAGTTTACTGGTCTGATAGAGCCAGGTGGAACCACTGAGATTATGCCCCCTAGCTGCCCTTCAGGTCTGGAATTGAACCCACACCTGTGGCTTCCAGCCAAACAAAAGACAGGCATATAAATTGAACATTTACCTGAGGTAGATATACTCCTTGGAGAGAACAATCATGGGAGAAAGAAGGGTTGTGTATGCACAGGGAGATAGCTGAGGGGGCAGGAGTGCATGGAGGGATGGACACAGGGAAGAGGTAACTATTGGGAGGAAGTGGGAGGGGAGCTGTTGCATTGTGGTAAATTGTAGTCAGTGTCATGAGATAGTGTATGTGAGCTGCTGTATGGAAAGTGAATTTGCTCTGTAAACTTTCACCCAAATCACAATAAAGAAAAATTTTACATATATATATATATATATATATATATATATATATAAAAAATAACATTTGCCAATTCAATAATTTTGTGGCATGAATTAGGTTAATCATGTGCCAACTATCACCAATAATCAATGTCAGATTGTCTGTCACCACAAACAATAATTTATCACCTCCTCCTAATTAATGACTTCCCCTCTCTTCCTCCCTATGCCCCTGATAACCACGAATAAACTTTGGTCTCTACATTTTCCTATTTCGATATCTCATATAAGTAAGATCATAAAATATTCATCCTTTTGTGATTGGCTTACTTTTCTTAGCATAATGTTTTTGAGGCTCATCCATGTTATAACATGTATCAGGACTTCATGTCTATTGTATGTATATATCACATTTTTAAATTTCGTTTGTTTAATGTGTAGAGTAGATAGGATAATTTCTCACAGAGTTGTTTTTAGAATTAAGTGATACATTGTATGATTCTATTTATGTGAAAAGTCCAGATATGAAAATCCATAGACATAGAAAGTACACTAGTGGTTGCCTAGAGCGAGGAATGGGGGATGACTGCTGATAGGTACAAGGTTTCCTTTGGGATGTTAAAAATGTTCTAAACTTAGGTTGTGTTGATGGTGTCACAACTCTGTGAATAAACTAAAACCATTGAATTATATACTTTAAATGAGTATATTTTATGGTATGTAAATTATATCCAAATAAGATGTTTAAAAAATTAAATGAACTAATGCAGATATGGTCACACATAGCAAATGAACAGTAAATACCAGCTGTTATTATTATTACTCATTTGTATTAGCAATTTATAGTCATAGTGGAAAGAGGTTTGAAATAAATTAGATGTCCCTACCACATAGCCACCCTGATGATGTGGATTGAGTTGTACTGACCCCTGGTGGACAAGCCTGTGTAACCTGTCCCTCTCGCCCTTATCTGCTAAGCCAGGCTGAGAAGCATCATGGCCAGGGGTATCTATACTTAAAGATGGAGAAGGGAAACTGTATAATGGAGACACAAATCGTCATCCCCCGTCCTTTTTGATTATGCTTAGATCTTTAATCTATCTGAAATTCATGTTTGTGTTTGGTGTGAGATAGGTCTCTGACTTCATTTTCTCCCAAGTGGATAGCTATCTATCCTAATATCATATATTAGATAGTCATTCTTGCTTCACAAATGAGTAAATCAGGAAAAAAAAACCCACCTACACATGTATTATACATGATATAAATAATCATTTATATAAGTATCTTATAATCCCTTTCCATAATTCCTAAAATTCCCATATGGCTCATTTATTTAGGGAAAAATACTAACCAACCTCTAAGAAAATGCCTGTGTTAGCTTGATGTCTTAGTTTCCCAGGACTGCCATAACAAAATACTATGAAGTGGGTCGCTCTAAAGAACAGAAATGTATTTTCTCACAGTTCTGGAGGCTAGAAGTACCACAGCAGAGCCCATGGACAGGGCCATGTTCTCTGTCCACTCTAGGGGAAGATCTTCCCTTACTCCTCCTGCCTCTGGTAGCCCCAGGCATCTCTTGGTATTCCTTGACTTAGAAATGTATTTTCACATGGTTCTTCCCCCTATGTGACCCTATTTCTATGTCTCTTCTCTCCTTTTATAAAACACTGGTCATCTAGGATTAGGAGTAACCCTACTCTGGTGTGACCTCATTAATGTCACTGATAATACCTTCAAAGAAAAACCCTATTCCCCTAAACAAGGTCACATTCACAGGTACAGGGGCTAGGACTTCAACATATCTTTTGTTGTTAGGTGCCATCAAGTCAGCTCTAACTCACAGAGACCCTGTGTACAACAGAATGAAACACTGTCCGGCCCTGTGCCGTCCTCACAGTCCTTGCTATACCTGAGCCCATCATTGCAGCCACTGTGTCAGCCCATCTCATTGAGGGTCTTCCCCTTTTCACTGACCTCTACTACATATCTGGGGGGTGGGGGGACACAATTCAATCCATAACACTTGGTATGCTGATATAATTAGACACTATCAGCTATTACTTTTTTGATGAAAATGAGTATGTCAGCTCACCTAACTTGAAGGAATGTAGTGTGCCCCCCATAGGTGCATTTTGCTTGAAAGAGCTGGTGAGATTCAGAAAACATCCTGAGCAAAGGTACTGCAGGTGGAAACAATAAAGTGGACCATCACCCATAGTGGGTTCTGAGAAGGAGGGTGCATCATGGCCAGGGCAGGGGATGGAGTAATAGAAGTGTTAGATGCCTAAAGGGACATTGAAGGAGATGAAGAGACATGAAGGGGCACAAAAAATCTGCCTCCATTTATTTCACAGGTTTATCAGTGTTGAAGAGTTGTTACTCCAAATAATACTATTCTTTAGTTATATTTGATGATGATGGTGGTGTGGATAAGTCTGTCCCTTCATACAAGAAACTAAGAATAACCACTGGCTTCAGTAAGAAAGGGTCACTTTTCAAATATACCCTTCCTTCTAGCCAATCTAGACAATTGGCTGGATGGGTAGAGAATATTGAATTCTCTTTGCTAATTTACTTAAAATTATCACTGAATAAACGATTCATATTAAATAGAAAACTCAAGTTAGGCATGGGAAGTAGCATTGCTTTCAAATTAGAAAAGACATTCAGTTATGTAGTAATAAATGAAATGGATTTTACTTATTGTGAATCATACTTTTATGGAAACTCATTAGCTCCTTTTATTATGAAAGGCAAGAACATAAATCACAAAACTTTATTCTTTTCCCATCCTAACAAAGACACAACTCTTAAGGCTCTGTCTTCCAGGTTTAGTCCTGGTCTCAAACCAAAAAAACCAAACCCACTGCCATCAAGTCAATTCCAACTTACAGTGGAATTTACAAGACTATAAATCTTTACAGAAGCAGACTGCCTCATGTTTCTCCCGTGGAGTATCTGGTGGGTTCGAACCTTTTGGTTAGCAGCTGAATGCCTTAACCACAGCACCACCAGAATGCCTTAGTCCTAGTCCTAGTTTAAGGAAAAAGCCACCTTTGAAATGAAAAGAGGTCAAAAACCACTGCTTCAAAGTAGACCCAGTACTGTTGAGGGTGGGGGCTGGAATAGGCAAGTCCCTTTTCTTTTACTCTCTGTTTAACAAACAAACACAAAAACCATGCTGAGAGTGTTGATAATTAAGAGTTATTTCTGTCCTTCCTTGGCAAGGACACCTTCCTTCTCAACTTCATGATGATTCCCTTCTTTGGCTCAGTTGTGTGGTTTGCATCTTGTACTGATAATGTACTTGTGTCAAGAGGACTTTAATGAAAGAAACTGGTCTCAGAGTGAATGATAAATCCAGCATCCATCCTGTACACTTCATTCACAGCCATGTTTCCCCCCTAAGGATCCAAGCCACTCTCAGAAGCCTGTTGACAGTAGTGCTCCTCATGCTGTTGTTCTTCATGATTTTCCAGCAGGTAAGGACCTAAATAAAAAGCAGTAGAACCTTCTGATCTGGGAACAGGCATCCTCGCTAGGTCAGCTTCTCAAGGCCATCCTTCTTCATTTCTATGCCTACAGAGCCCTAGTCTGGACAGGTCCTATTACCCATCACTCAAACTTCTGGAAGGGTTGGTTATACCCAACATTCTAGAGAGCTTAGCTGCCTTTGAAACTCTCAGAAAGAGAAAGAATAGTTTCCCTTACAAATAAATTGCTTACCAGTTATGTTGTTGTTGTTATGTGCCGTCGAGCCGGGCCCCGACTCATAGCGACCCCTCCTTGGGTTTCCGAGGCAGCATCACTATGGAAGTAGGATTGCCCAACCTTCCTTCCGAGGAGTGGCTGGTGGTTCAAACCCACCAGCCTTCTGATTAGCAGTCAAGTGCTTTAGCCACTATGCTACCAGAGCTCCTTTACCAGTTATAGACTTTTTAATTCTTTCAAAACAGTGGGTAACAATTAACAGCTGCATTGAAATTACTTCTAATTTAACAAGTAAAGTTCTTGTGTCCTAAGAGTTATAATACCTCCATACATAGCTATTACCTATGAGAACAAAATATAAATTTTAAAATACAAATCATTAATAAATAAGCTCCTGAATTATTTATAACTTCTTCTTTTAAAAAGCCTACTTGGTAGACTGATTTTTATTTTAGTGTGAGTAAATTCACTGCTAAAGAGCTGTAGTATAGAACACTCAACCATTCGAGATCAAAAGGGCAGCGATTACCCAGGGACAAAGTTCAAAAGGCAAGAAAGGATAAGAAAAAGGACAGAGGGAAACAGGAGGCCCAAGGTGAAAATGGGCTAAGTGCTGTTACATTGTGAGGATTGCAGTCAGTGGCATGAAACAGAATGTGTATGAGTTACTGAATGGAAAACTGATTTGCTCTGTAAACTTTCACCTAAATCACAAAAAGTTTTAAAAATATATATATATTGAGATTGTGAAAAAGAAAAAAAAAGAACAGGTAGCTCTTTATTAACTAGAAAGGAGTTCATTATATATAAAGTTTTAAAAAGCAAGTTATGGTAGAGTATGAAGATAGATATTATATTTGTAGTTTTAAAAGCCTATGGAATATTTGTGGGAAGGTGAGATTATGCAGAATTTTGGAACATGTTTTCTTCCTCTCTACAAGAAAATATTTTAATAGGTAATGTACATGATAAAATTTCATAAAATGAAAAGTAAATCTTTCTCTAAAACAAACAACCCAAAAAAGAACTGTAGTACATAACTCCCTTGGCTAATATTTTCAAGTTGAAATGATTTCTAAGCATGATTGAGAATAATGATATGAATATTATATATACCATGTCTATAAAGCCCTTTAAGTTGTTTAATGTATATTCAGTAAAACTGTCAGCAAGGGGTTTATATTGGCACAGTAGGAATCATTGGCCAATACAGTGTTTTTATTTTTACCATTTCTCATAAATCAGTACATGATAAATATACCTAAGTTGGTTGTTAAAAAGGGAACTAATAACAATATACTCAAAAAAAGAATAGTATTTTTAAAAATTCAGTTTGATTAGTATAATCTATTCTCAGAATCAGTTGAACATACTGTGCTTTAGTGGACTTCACTAAATGCTACCTTGTGTACTGTTCTAATCAAATCTGCAGCCAGGATAATTTGTCTTATGTAATTTTAAATTTATATTACAGAGCAAGTTGATGATTTGAATCTCACTTCTGGAGAAATTGTTTATCTTCTGGAAAAAATAGATACAGATTGGTATAAAGGGAAATGTAGAAACCAGACCGGTCTATTTCCTGCCAACTACGTCAAAGTAATTGTGAGTAGTGTTTGTTTTAATTGATCATGTACTCAGTGAAAAAGGAGAGTGGGTTCTATGTGGCTTGCAGGTTGGAAAAAGCAATCAGAAGTGTATAGATTCTGGATTCTAGTTCTCTCTTTCATGGATCCATTTGATGTTAGGAAAATTTAAAAAAGAAAGGCTTGTTCAAACAGATAATGGTTAATTATTATTGTATTACAAGGTATAAGAACTTAATACCTCAGTGGTGTCTGAAATCATAAGATGAAATACCACCAGAGGGTCTACTGGTAAAGCAACTATTCTTGAAGGGTTTTCAAGCACTTAAGGATACATGTTAATTCTTTGAAACATTGTCCTAAATTGTCCTTAACCTTATGGATTACAGCAGTCCGATCCTCAACCCATCATGAAGATGGCGCAGGACCAGGCAATGTTTTCTTCCATTGTGCATGCAGTCACCATGAGTTGAGGCTGACTTGACAACTGCTAACAACACACAATAAATTTCCTTTAAGAAATGTTCTCTGAGACTTCCGGTAAGATGGAGGAATAGGCAGATAAGTGACACAGACCCTCATCAACAAAGAAAAGAAAAACCAATTGACAGAGATACAGAAGATAATCCTGGAGCCCTGAGCTTTGAAAGGAACTATTAGGGATCTCTGGTAGCACAGTGCCTAAGGCACTTGACTGCTAACCAGAAGGCTGGCAGTTCAAACCCACCAGCCACTCCTCGGAAGGAAGATGGGGCAATCTACTTCCGTAGAGATACTGCCTCAGAAACCCAAGGAGGGGTCGCTGTGAGTCGAGTCCAACTGGAGGGCACATAACAACAATAACATAGACGTGAATTAGGCACCATCTAGTGGGAAAACCTGAAAGAAAACAGTGAGTACAGAGAAGGTCTGAGCTGCAGACCGTCAGCTACTCAGACAGGACCAACAGCCTGAATAGTTCTAAGTGGTGTTGGGACCTGAGAATTAACCTAAAAAAGATCAGCCCTGGTCACCAAGGGCTGCAGGGATGACTGCACTGGTGGCCTGTGACTAGGAAGGGAAGCAGCAAGGTGGGAGACAACCTAAGCTGTTGACTTTCCGCTATCCAGAGGGCACAGCCATTTTGATTGTTTACACATGCCAGCCATTTTAGATATTTAAAATGATCGAGGGCTCAGCCATTTTGAATGTTTACAAGCAGTGGCCTTTTGGATATTTAAAGTGACCGAGGGTGCAGCCATTTTAAATGTTTACAAGTGGTGACCATTTTGAATATTTAAAGTGACCAAGGACACAGCCATTTTGAATCCTTACAACTTTCTTTGTTGGTTGCCAGGGGTGGGAGGGGAGGGGAGGGAACACTGCAAAAAAAAAAAAATTGCATTGGCCCATGTCACTTTAGTTTTGTGTATTTCACTGTACATAAATTATATTTCAATAAAATGCATTTTGAAAAATAAATAAAATAAAGTCCAAAAGGAAAATAAATGTTCTCTAAGGTTGTGGTACCACTTTTCATTTGCTTTGGAGTGTACCTTGTGTTTGGTTTATTTCTTCCATTCTATCCCTATCTCCTTCTACAAATACATGTATATTTGGAAATACTGAAGCACTTTTATTAGAGCTGGTAGTCCATTAATGTTTTTTCACAAAATAACTTCAAAACTAAAGCATGCAACGATGGGTCTCTCCTCGTCAAGAGCAAAGAAGAAAGAAGAAAACCAAAATTAATGGAAACAATTAGTCCTAGCAACTGGTACACCATCCAATCTGCAGCCTATATGACTATGAGACCAGAAGAACTAGATGGTGCCTAGCTACCACTGTCATCCACTTGGAAGAGGATCTAAGTAGGAGATCCTGGATAGAGAGGAAGAACAATGTGGAACAAAACTCAAAATCATTTGGAGGAAAAAAAAAAAAGCTGGGGACCAGGTTTGCTGGTCCAATAGATCCTGGTGGAACCACTGAGACTATGGCCCCTAGCTGCCCTTCAGGTCTGGAATTGAACCCACACTTGTGGTTTCCAGCCAAACAAAGTACAGGCATGTGAGTTAAACATTTACCTTAAGTATACACACGCCTTGGAGAGAACAATCATGGGAGAAAGAATGGCTGCTTATGCACAGGGAGACAGTTCAGGGGGCAGGAGAGTATGGAGGGATGGACATTGGGAAGAGGTAACTATGGGGAGGAAGTGGGAGGGGAGCTGTTGCATTGTGGTAAACTGTGGTCAATGACATGAGACAAAGTATATGTGAACTGCTGTATGGAAAGTGAATTTGCTATGTAAATCTTCACCCAAATCACAATTAAAAAGAGAAAAAAAAAAAAAACTAAAGCATGAGAATTTTATACCTATAAAATTCAGATAACCTATGAAAGCTGACCAGTATGATGAATCCCTAAAGTGCTAAGCCTAGGTGGCTATGAACTATGAGGTTAAAACCAGACTGTCATTTGAACATTAATAGCAACAGGAAGAGTACAACTCAGTCCCTGATACAATTTATTGATACTGAAAAATATCAGTAAAGCCAACTTAAAATAGTTAAGCATTAGCAGCTTATTTGGAAGAAACAGCAAATAATTTTCCATTACATCAGAAGCTTAAAAAACAAGTATAACAGTGGAACCACTATTTTTCAAATATAAATGAGTTTGAGTCTCTTAGATTATAAAAAATATGTGAGTCTTAAAAATTGCCTAGTGTATATATGCCCTTATTCTTTGGAGAAATCCAGCCACACTCTTTAAATTAATATTAAAAATAATTTAGTTTTAGCACTCTTCCTCATTTTTCTTCTGCCCAGGGTCACCGTACTTTTAACAGCATAATTACCACACTGAAATCAATCATGCTGAATTTGTCACATTATTGGTATGAGTGTTATTCCTAATCCCACAAGTTTGAAAAATTGTTCTAAAACTTCAGATTTTTAGAATTCATCAAGAAAGTACTGATTTGTTTAATATAAACCTTAAAGCCTTAAGTAGTTTTCCAACTGTGTACATCATGACCAAATATTTTATATAACCCAACCCTGCTGAACCTTGAAAATGAAATATTATATAAAGTGCTTGCCACTTAGTAGATGCTTACTAAGTATGCCTTCTCTATTCCCATTGAAGGAAAAAGATAGTAGATGCTTTAGTTATGAGTTTCAGATTTATGAATATGGACAGAAATCCTCAAGTTAGATTAAAATGTTTTATTTTGGAGTCAGGGAAGTATTTTGTAGTTCTTCTAGCACTTGAGTAGACGTGATGGTACTGATGTGTGCTAGCACAAATGCCAAAGCCTAGCTGCTAACTTAAGTTCTCATTTGACATTTTCACCTTGGAAGACATGGCATAGAGAAAGCTCAATCAGGGATAAAATCATATTAATGTACTTGTTCCAGCAAATAAAAAGAAGACTAATGGGCTCGTGTACGAGGAATGCAACATCATAAGTTACAAATTTTTTTCAAAACCAAAATTCAGGGTAAGACTCTGCACAAATGGTACCACTTAATCAAGTTAACACCTAGCTAACCTGGTTAATTTCAATATCATTAAACCAGTTGACTCAAGGCAACTCTAACTCACAGCAGCCTCATGTGTGTCAGAGTAAACCATAGGGTTTTCAGTGGCTGATTTTTTGGGAGTAGATCACCATGGCTTTCTTCTGAGATGCCTCTGGGTGAACTTGAACAAGCACCCTTTAGGTTAGCAGCTGAGTGTGTTAACCATTTATACAACACAGGCATTTCCTTTTTACTTAAAATTAAATCTGTCATATTAAACTCTGAAAAAAATATCATTATTCCCTTGATTTTTGTCTTTCCTAGATTGATATTCCAGAAGGAGGAAATGGGAAAAGAGGACCAGTTTCATCTCATTGTGTTAAGTAAGTTTTGTGCTCTTTTCCACAAAATATGAAGGAGGCAAGTGCCTTAGTTATCTAGTGCTGCCATAACAGAAATACCCCCAAGTAAATGGCCGTAACAAACAGTAATTTATTTTCTCGAGTTTAGGAGGCTAGAAGTGCGAATTCAGGGTGCCAGCTCTAGGGGAAGGCTTTCTCTTTTTATCGGCTCTGCAGGAAAGTCCTTGTCTCTTTGAGCTTCTGCTCTTGGGTGATCTTCATGTGCTTTGGCATCTCTCTTTCCCCATCTCTGCTTCTTTCACTTGCTTGTTTAATCTCTTTTACATCTCAAAAGAGATTGACTCAAGACACACCCTACATTTATCCTGTCTTATTTAACATAACAAGACAACCTCTTCCAAAATGGGAAAATAACCAGGCATAGAGGTTAGGATTTACAGCATACATTTTTGGGGAACACAATTCAATCTATAACAACACATGTTTATATCATAAAGAATCACCAAGCTTAAACACCTCAAATATGTGATTATTCAGATTCTCAGTGTGTCTTTTGAATTATAAGGGAAAGTTTGCTTGTTTAAACAGCCTTTAAAAAAAAAAAAAAAAAACGCACTGTTGTCAAGTCGTTTCCAACTCATAGCAACCCCTCTGAGGCGGTATCTCTACGGAAGTAGATTGCCCCATCTTCCTTCTGAGGAGTGGCTGGTGGGTTTGAACCACCAGCTTTAGGGTTAGCGGTCAAATGCGTTAGGCACTACACCGCCAGAGCTAAAATTCTGATGAAAATGCAACATGCTGGGAGAAGCTGACATGAGCATAAGTTCTCCATCGCAATATAGGTCATACAGAGAGCAACACGATGGGGTCCATCCAGATGCTTCCCACAGCCTGGCCTCACCTTGAGCAGAGATGGCTTTGTCATCTGTCTTAGTTTCCTAGGGCTGCAGAGATTTATTTCCTCACAGCTTAGGAGGCTAGAAGTCTGAGTTCAAGGCCCAGCTGTAGGGGAAGGCCCTCTGTCTGCCAGCTTGGGGGAAGATCCTTGTTTCAGCTTCTATAGTTCCAGTGTTACTCAGTTCCTTGACAATCTTCACATGGTGTCTGTCTTCCCAATTTGCGCTTACTTCTGCATCTACTAATCCGTTCTTTTTATAACTCAGAAATTATTAGGCTGAGGATACATCTTACACTTCTATGGCCTCATTAACAAAACAAAGAAAACCCTATTTTCAAATAGGATTACATCCACAGATATAGAGGTCAGGACTCTAACACAGATTTTTAGGTGACACAATTCAATCCATAACATTATCCAGTGCATTTCATTTTGGCTTTCTTGTGATCTACCAAGTAGTTGCTAGAAGGTTTAGATATTTTTGTCATGGAAAATATTTAAACCTTATAGAAACATAAATCTTATAAAAACTGCTAAACACTTTTTATTGTATTGTTTTGTTTTCAAGAGGAACTAGGAGAACATGAAGAAAGAGTTCAGTTAGAGCAGTCTGCCTTTATGTCTGCGGGCCTTTATGTGAATTTCTATACCCTTTTATGTATCACTGTAACTCCTTTGTGATTTAAAACTCTGCCACAATGAAACTTTATATTATAGTTAAATGAGCAAATTAATAGAATTCACTACCTGCTGAAGACTGTAAACCTGTCTCAGAATAGGTCAGACATAAGGAGATGCTCCCAGAGGACTTTAGAAAATAAATGCAAAGGTTATCACAAATAAGAAAACTTCCGATGCAAAACAGTTGGGTTCTATTTCAGGTTCAATTTTTCTCCTATTTTTAAGCCGTATTTACTGTGTCAGCAGATTGAATTTAAAGTGGGCTCTCACAGGCATTGATCCATTGACCTGACTTAAATCAGAATGTGATTGGAGCCAGGGCCAGCTTTTTCTCTTCAGGCAATTGCTTCTCCTTAGCCTGTTTCTATTGAAACTTCCTTTCTAAAGCCTGTGTTCCTCAAATCAAAGGTTTGGTATTAAATCATGCCTTCCAGAGACACAATATTATCTCAGCTTTTATCTTATTTTCAGTCAAAATTGCAAATCATTTAAGGATCATTCTAGTTCTCAGAAATGAAGCCTTTTTTAAAGGAGATACAAAAATCATTTTTAAAAGCAACAGTGTTAGGTATAGGATTAAGTGGTATGAGATGATAGGCCAAGTTTCTGTTTTCTTCATACCTTCTCCTAGTTTTGAAAGCCATTTACCTGTATACTCAGCTCGCTGATTGATTCAACGTATAGTGAGCATCTTCTCTGTGCCCAACTAATATTTGTTGTGTTCTGCCATGGCGGTTTGATTTCCTGCCCTGAGATTCTCAGGGTTAGCACTCCCAAACTCAATGCATTGTGGTGAAGGGGGCTGGGCCTGGGTTGCTGTGGCCTAAGGATACAAAGACATGAAAACTGAGGCGATTCTGTGATGCAGTAAAGGTGATGGAAAGACATGGCAGTGTAAACTGACCACCAGCTGCACATTTGGAATCTGCATTGAACTCTATGACCTTGACCTTTAAATTTTCTGAATGAACAGGTTCCTATTTCAAAAGTAGGGACTGTTGTTGAGTAGTGTTGTTTATTCTTTGTCATGGAAAATTTAAAATTATGTCTCGTATGTTTATTGAAAGACCAAATGGAGGTTTTAAAACCATTTTGAAAGTTAATTACTCTCTTGTTTAACCCACAAATGTGTTCTTCTTTGTTCAGAGGCTCAAAATGTGTTGCTCGGTTTGAATACATTGGAGACCAGAAGGATGAGTTAAGTTTCTCAGAGGGAGAAATTATTATTCTTAAAGAGTATGTGAATGAGGAATGGGCCAGAGGTGAACTTCGAGACAGAACTGGGATTTTCCCCCTTAACTTTGTGGAACTTGTGGAGGAACATCCTACCTCTGGTGCAAATGTTTTAAGTAAGTATAGATTATAGAGTTTCTGATTATGTCATGTTCTAATTCAAATAAGCCAAATAATAGAATAAAGCTCCATAATCATCCATATTGCCATAGTTTATACAATAGAAAGAAAAATTATTTTAAAATGGTGATTTGTGTTAGTTAATCTTGTAAGACTACAGTTTTTATAGATTACACCTCAACATAAAGAAAACAAAAATCCTGACAGCTGGACCAATAAGCAACATCACGATAAATGGAGAAAAGATTGAACTTGTCAAAGATTTCATTTTACTCAGATCTACAATCAACATCCACAGAAGCAGCAGTCAAGAAATGAGATGTCATATTGCACTGGGCAAATCTGCTGCAAAAGATCTCTTTAAAATGTTAAGAAGCAAAGATGTAACTTTGAAAACTAAGGTGCGCCTAACCCCAGCCATGGTATTTTCATTTGTCTCATATGCATGTGAAAGCTGGACAGTGAATAAGGAAGACCCAAGAAGAGCTGATGCCTTTGAATTGTGGTGTTGATGAAGAATACTGAAAATACCATGGACTGCCAGAAGAATGAACAAATCTGTTCTGGAGGAAGTGCAGCCAGCATATTCCTTGGAAGCAAGAATGGTCAGACTTCATCTCACGT
>NW_006921884.1:3415646-3423353 GCF_000298275.1 Orycteropus afer afer | reverse complement strand
GGATCGACACAGTGGCTGCAACAATGGGCTCAAGCATAGCAGGGATTGTGAGGATGGTGCAGGACAGGGCAGTGTTTCATTCTCTTGTACTTAGGGGCATTAAGTTAGAGCCAACTCAACAGCACCTAACAACAACAACAACAATCTTACAAGGGTAATCTCTCAAAGAGCTGGTTTTTGGTGTTTTTTGGTGAATAGCAATAGCTTCATTTCAGAAATGGCAGACAAAGAATCATACAGACTTTTAAACAGAACTATATTATAGAGTTTATCTAATATATATCCCCCTTCGGGAGCTCTGGTAGTGTAGTGGCTAAGGCACTTGACTGCTAACCAGAAGGCTGGCAGTTCAAACCCACCAGCCACTCCTCGGAAGGAAAATGGGGCACTCTACTTCTATTAAGTGATACTGCCTCGAAAACCCACGGAGGGGTCATTATGAGTCAGGTCCAACTCGATGGCAAATAACAACAACAACATATCCCCCTTCACTTTACAGTTAAGGGAACAAGCCCAGAGAGGGTAGTACCAGGTCAAGGATGTTACATAACCAGTGCATGTAGAATCTGGCCTGGAATTCCAGATTCTTTGCTCTTTGCCCACAGTTTTTCTCCAATACTACATAGTCTTTTAGTCTTTGCATCTAATGTTTTGGCCTTTTTTTTTTTTTTTTTAAATGTAGATTCAAAGGTACCACTGAAGACCAAAAATGAAGATTCCAACTCAATTTCTCAGGTAGGCTGCTTGAATAGATCGCTGTAGTGCCAGCCAAGTTTAAACTCATTAATGATAATTCTCAAGAGAAAATATTATTAAATCATTTTTTCAATTCATATAGCAAATGTTTACAACAAATAAAATATATAGTTAATATCTTTGTTATATAGAGAGCCCATACAAAAGGATAAGAAAAACATTCAGTCCCTGATAGAAAATTAAGAAAGAGACACGATTGGCGAAATCATCAAAGAAATGGAATAAGTGGCTATTGTTGAACAAATACTTAACCGTATTAGTAATTAAGGAAATACATAGTAAACCCACTAAACCCACTGCCACTGAGTCAATTATAACTCATAGCAACCCTGTAGGACAGAATAGAATTGCCCCATAGGGTTTCCAAGGCTGTAAATCTTTATAAAATCAAACTGCCTCATCTTTCTCCCACAGAGCAACCAGTGGGTTCAAACTACAGACGTTTTGGTTAGCAGCCAAGTGCTTAAACCACTGTGCCACCAGAGCTTCTTTTCTGCGATGTGTAGTAAAGAAGCATTGAAATCCCATTTATCCTATCTGGTTAACAAAGATTCAGTATAGCTCAGCACTAAACAAGTAACTATAAGTATAGAAATGTCATAAGGGGGAAAATTATAAGTTGCTATATTATTTCTTGGGAGCTCTGGTGGCGTAGTGCCTAAGGCATTTGACTGCTAACGAGAAGGCTGGTGATTCAAACCCACCAGCCACTCCTCGGGAGGAAGATGGGGCAATCTACTTCCGTAGTGATACCTCCTCGGAAACCCAAGGAGGGGTCACTATGAGTTGGGTCTGACTCGGCAGCACATAACAACAACATATTTCTTACTCTTCAAAAAGAATGAAAAAGGAAATAAAATTTTAGTCCCAGAAGATGTGATAGTGCTTTTATTTTACAGTAATAGGAAAAATTGGAAACAACTTAATTATGTTCATTATCAAGAGAATGTTTTAAAGCCATGAAAAATGAGATTTATAATGTCATGGGAGGAAAACAACATATATTATATTGCTTGAAAATGTTACATAAAATTATATATATATATAGAATAATCACAAATACATATTTGTGTAAAAAGACTGGAATGAAATATATTTAAATTGTGAATACTCAGTTGCTCCTAGGTGGTGGGTTTTTCCCCCACTTCTTTACATATTTCTGAACTTGTAAAATGTTTAAGAACATTAGTATTATTTTAATAATGAAAGGGAAAACTGGATTCAAATTTTTATACTATATGTCTTAGTTATCTAGTGCTGCTGTAACAGAAACACCACAGGCAGGGGGCTTTAACAAACAGAAATTTATTCTCTCACTGTTTAGGAGGCTAGGAGCCTGAATTCAGGGTGCCAGCTCTAGGAGAAGGCTTTCTCTCTATATTGGTTCTGGAGAAAGGTCCCTGTCTCTCTCTCTCTCTCTCTCTCTCTCTCTCTCTCTCTCTCTCTCTCTCTCGCTGCTCACTTGCTTAATCTCTTTTTGTATCTCAAAAGGGTTTGATTTAAGACACACCCTATGCTAATCTTGCCTCATGAATATAACAAAAACAGCCCATTCCCAAATGGGATTATAACCACAGGCATAGAGGTTAGGATTTACAACACATCACACAATGAAAGCAGATCACAAGATGGAGGACAGCTCCATAATACTAGAAATCATGGCCTAGCCAAGCTGATACATATTTTGCAAGGACATAATTCAATCCATGATACTATAGAGCATGACTTAACTGAATAGGAATTTGGGTGACTTCCATTAGTTTTTGTATCATATTTTAGAAATGTATGCCTGATAGGATTATTGTCTTTGTCAAAATGTCACTGGTAATTGGACTGTGTGTCTTTTCATATTTTCATCCCCATTGATAAACAGGAAAGAAACTGACTGTAGTCCTCCAAAAGGAAATGTTAGCATGGTTGCCTGCATTTCTTGGGAGTGATAAGTACCATACTTTAGGGTTGGTTACTCAAGTCCAGGAGCAAGAGGGTTAAGATTAGGGTTTTTGTTTGCTTGTTCTTTCTTTTTGTTCTATGACCTATTAGTTACTGGGAATTTACAATGTGCCAGGCACTGTGCTAAGTGTTTGAAATGCATTATGTCATTCACTAATCAGAACTCCAAGATAAAAGCGAGGCTCAGAGAAGAGATCTTGCCCAGTGTCACATGGCTAGAAAGTGGCAGAGTTGGGTCTGGAACCCATGTCTCCTGGCTCCACAACCTTTACCTGGCATTTATCATTGTCCTTTACTGCCTGCTTGAGCATAGGGTTCTCATCCCGACTTGTCAGCGATGCCTCTTCACAGAGCAAAACCTTCCCCTGATACATGTGACGTAAAAGTGTCCTTTTTAGAACACTTTCATAGTAGTGATTTTCAGAGGGCTTTTACGTGGATGACTACATTTTGGTGGTTATCCTGCCCTGAGAGCTAACTATGCCCCATAAAGTTAAAATTATGAGTTATGAAGCTCTAGACATGCAGTAGGAGGGCAGTGTTGGTTCAGTGGTAGAGATCACCCTTTCCTACGGCAGAACTGGGTTCAGTTCCCATCCAGTACACCTCATACACAGCCACCACCCATCTGTTAGTAAGGCTGGCATGTTGCTATCTTACTGAAAAGATTTCAGTGGAGCTACCAGGCTAAGATGGACAAAATCTGCCAATAAAAAGCCTATGGACCACAACAGTCCAATCTCGCGTGTACAGTCACCATGCGTCAGAATCTGACCTGTGGCAGCTATCAACAACAGATACATGATGGAATCTGAATCAATCAAGTAAAGACCTGGGAAATAGCAGACTGCCTAGTTCTGGTCCTTCCTAATTAAGTTAAAGAAGAGCTTCACTGAAAACTAGATAGCTTTACCCAAATTGTTTAATAATGTCAAATACTATACGTAAATGTTGCATGCTTGTACCTAAATTTTTAACGTCATTAATAATCATAGATCATAATAAGAAAAACTTCTTCTGATGAAGTGCTGCATATCCCTTAAAACAGAAAAGCCACAAATTCTATCAGCTTTGTCATTTAGAATTATATTTTAAGAAAAAAGTAATTGGAAACTCTTATATCTGAAACTTCACAGGAACATAAATTGTAGGGTGATTTAAAGACACCGTCATGCATTGAAATCATATGATCCCTTAGTTTTCCTGCCACCACTTTTTAAGCTTCATAGAAATTAATTTCAAATACAATCTTACATTTCTTACCAAACTCTTCTGATTTGTAACAGGATAATAGTCTTTCTGGAGAGTGGTGCGAAGCTCTTCACAGTTTTACAGCAGAGACCAGTGAAGACTTGTCCTTCAAAAGGGGAGACCAGATCCTGATTCTTGAGCATTTGGACTCCGACTGGTACAAGGGCAGACTGCATGATAGGGAGGGGATCTTCCCAGCAGTTTTTGTACGGCCCTGTCCAGGTACAACTACAAGAAATGAATCTTAGTCTACAACAGAACCTGAAACCTTTATATATTTGTGTGTATGTATGTGTGTGTGCAAGCACACACGCACACACACACACACATATACATAAACATGCTCAGTTCAGTTTGTCTGCATGCTACATTTGAAAGAGTTGATTCATAACATTATGCAAAGTCCATTCATTTACTGTTTTGGAGATATGGAAAAAGAAAGATTAAAATGTCTTCATTTAATAATGGCTAATTATAATATAGGAGCTCTGGTAGCGCAGTGGCTAAGGCACTTGACTGCTAACCAGAAGGCTGGTGGTTCAAACCCACCAGCCACTCCTTGGAAGGAAGGTTGGGCAATCTACTTCCGTAGTGATACCACCTCGGAAACCCAAAGAGGGGTGGTTATGAGTTGGGACCAACTCGATGGCACCTAACAACAACAACAACAATTATAATATAACATAATGATGGCCAGGGCCTGAGATAGGTGGGTGCAGGGCTCGGGGCTGCTTCACTTGGGGGTGGCTCCATCTATTTTAAGGCCGTGGCTCGAGGTGGGTGGGGGTTGAGACTGCTTCGCTTGGAGGCAGCTCTGTCTATTTTAAGGCCGGGTCTGAGGTAGGCAGGTGCAGAGCAGTTAGGAACAACTAAGGGAGACAAACTTGTCTGTTAGTTTGTTGTCCTATGGTGGCTTACATGTTGCTATGAGTCTAGAGGCTATCCCATCAGTTTTGCAAAATGCCAGCAGGGTTACCTATGGTGGACAGGTTTCAGCAGAGCTTCTGGACTAAGACAGACTTGGGAGAAGGAAGAGGCCATCCACTTCTTAAACAATTGGCCAGTGAAAACCTTATGAATAGCAGTGAAACACTGTCTGATATATTAGTGGAAAACTTTATGAATAGTCCTGAAACATTGTCCGATATAGTGCTAGAAGATAAGCCCATCAGGTCGAAAAGCACTCAAAATTTGACTTGGGAAGAGCTGCCTCCTCAGAGCAGAGATGACCTAGGCAATATGGGTAGAGTAAAACTTTCAGGACCTCTATTGGCTGATTTTGCAAAACCAACGACTTATTCATTGCAAATACCTTTTTTCAACAACACAAACGGTGGCTATACACGTGGTCTTCACCTGATGGAGTACACAGGAATCAGATCAACTACATCTGTGGCAAGAGACAATAGAGGGGTTCAATATCTTCAGCCGAAACAAGACCAGGAGCTAATTGTGGAACAGACCATCAACTGCTCATATGCACATTAAAGTTGAGGTTGAAGACAATTAAAACAGGTCCATGAGAGCCAAAATATGACTTTGATAATATCCCTCCTGAACTTAGAGATCATCTAAAGAATAGATTTAGTGCATTGAACATCAGTGACTGAAAACCAGAGGAATTGTGGGATGACATCAAGTATATCATCCATGAAGAAAGCAAGAGGTCATTAGAAAGACAAGAAAGGAAGAAAAGACCAGAATGGATGTCAGAAGAGACTCTGAAATGTGCCCTTGAGCAGAGAGTAGCCAAAGCAAATGGAAGAACTGACTAGAAAAAAGAGCTGAACAGAAGATTTCAAAGAGCAGCTCAAGAAGACAAAATCACTTATTATAATGAAATGTGCGAAGACCTGGAGTTAGAAAACCAAAAGGGAAAAACACACTCAGCATTCCTCAAACTGAAAGAACTGAGGAAAAAATTTAAGCCTCAAGTTGCAATATTGAAAGATTCTGTGGACAAAATATTGAATGATGCAGAAAACATCAAAAGAAGATGGAAGGAATACACAGAGTCACTATAGCAAACATAATCGGTCAGTATTTATCCATTTCAGGAGATGGTATATGATCAAGGGGAGCTCTGGTAGCATAATGCCTAAGGCACTTGACTGCTAATCAGAAGGCTGGCAGTTCAAACCCACCAGCCACTCCTCAGAAGGAAGATAGGGCAATCTACTTCCATAGTGATACTGCCTCGGAAACCCAAGGAGGGGTCGCTATGAGTCAGGTCCGACTTGATGGCACATAACAACAACAACATATGATCAAGAACCAATGGTATTGAGGGCAGAAGTCAAAACTACACTGAATGAACTGGCAAAGAACAAGACTCCAGGAATTGACAGAATACCCACTGAGATGTTTCAACAAATGAATGCCACACTGGAGGCACTCACTCAGCTATGCCAAGAGATTTGGAAGACAGCTACGTGGTCAATTGACTGGAAGAGATCCATATTTATACCCATTCCAAAGAAAGGTAATCCCACAGAATGTGGAAATTATCAAACAATATCATTAATATCTCATGCACTAAAATCTTACTGAAGATAATTCAAAAAGGTTGCTGCAGTATATTGACAGAGAGCTTCCAGAAATGCAAGCTGGATTCAGAAGAAGACATGGAATGAGGGATACCATTGCTGATGTCAGAAGCATCTTAGCTGAAAGCAAAGAATACCTGAAAGATGTTTACTTATGTTTTATTGACTATGCAAAAGCATTTGAGTGGAATTCCAGTAAGATGGCGGAATAGGCAGAAAGACTTTACAGACCCTCTTCAACAAAGAAAAGAGGAACCAATTAACACAGATACAGAAGATAATCCTGGACCCCTGAGCATTGAAGGGAAGGATATAGAAATGGACTAAACTCCAACTAGCAGAAGAATTTGCATGAAAACAGCAAAAAAGGAGACATACAGAGCTGTGATCTGGAAGTGATCCTGACAGCAGAGACAGCTTGGATATTACCAAGTGGTGGGAGGACCTAAGAATTCACCTAAAAATCAGCCCTGCTAGCCAGGGACTGCACGGAAGGCTGCTCTGGTGGCTGGGGAATAAAAGAGGAAGCAGCAAAGAGGAAGGCGGGCTGAGCTGTGGACTTTTCCCTGTCCAGAGGGTGCAGCCATTTTGAATGTTTACAAGCAGCTTGACCATTTTGGATATTTAAAGTGACAACATTCTCCCAGATTCCAGGGACTTAAGAACAGACTCCAGTTGCCGGGAACCTCAAGGACATTCTGGACCGGACGACTATAAAGGTGTGATATTCCCCTTGTTACTCTTATACCCCACAACCTCTTGGTGAAAGGAGGTACAGCCATCCCTCACTCCCACCCACTTTCTGGACTGGTAGGAATTCCATCCCAGTCTGTGTGCAAGGAGGGAGCCTGGGTGCCCTGCCCTGATTTTTTTTTTTTCTGTTTTCTATTTTTAGTTTGTTTGGTTTTGTTTGTTTTAAGCTACTATTATTATTACTTTTGTCCTTTTTACTGTTATTCTTCATTCTTCCACTTCCAGGTTCTAGTTTTCAGCTTTTTTCTTTTCCCTCTTCCTGGTTGCAATTTTTTTTTTTTTCTTTCTCACAATTAACACCTTTCCCTGTTTTTCTTTTTGTGTTTTTCCCATGTTTTTCTTTACTATTCTCCGTCTCTACTTTTTTCTCTTATTGCCCTCTCCCAAATATTGCGGTGTTTTTTGTTTTGTTTTGTTTTTGTTTTTTTCTCTTTTCTCTTTTTTGGTT
>NW_006921884.1:3393825-3405230 GCF_000298275.1 Orycteropus afer afer | reverse complement strand
ATTTGAGAATAATGGGAATTCTAGAACACTTGATGGTACCGATGAGGCACCTGTACATAGATCAGAAGACTTTCATTCAAACAGAACAGGGGGATACTGCATGGTTCAAAATCAAGAAGGGAGTGCATCTGGATTGTATCCTTTCATCATACTTACTCACCTTGTATGCTGAGCAAATAATCCGAGAAGCTGGATTATATGAAGAAGAACATGGCATCAGGATTGGAGGAAGACTCATTTACAACCTGTAATACTCAGATGACATAACTTTACTTGCTGAAAGTGAGGATAACTTGAAGCACTTACTGACTACAGTCTGCTGTATGGATTATACCTCAACATAAAGAAAACAAAAATCCTTACTACTGGTCTAATAAACAGCTTCACAGTGGATGGAGAAAAGATTGAAGTTATCAAGGACTTCATATTAGTTGGTTTTACAATCAACATCAATGGAAGCAGCAATCAAGACATCAGATAATGTATTGCATTGGGCAAATCTGCTGCAAAAGACCTCTCTCAAGTTATAAAGAACAAAGTTTTCTCCTTGACGACTAAGGTGTGCCATGGTATTTTCAATCAGCTCTTATGCATGTGAGAGCTGGACAATGAATAAGGAAGACTGAAGAAGAGTTGATGCTTTTGGGTTGTGGTGTTGGCAAAGAATACTGAGAGTAACGTGGTCCGCTAAAAGAACCAACAAATCTCTCCTGGAAGAAGTGCATCTGGAATGCTCCTTGGAAGCGAGAATGGCCAGACTTTGTCTCACCTGCTTTGGTCATGTTGTCAGAAGGGGCCATTCCCTGGTAAAGTGGTGGATCAATGAAGAAGGGGAATGCCCTCAAAGAGATGAACAGACACAGTGGCTGCAACAATGGGCTCAGGTATAGCAAGGATCATGAGGCTGGCACAAGACCAGGCAGTGTTTCATTCTGCTGTACATAGGTTCGCTATGAGTCAGAGACAACTCAATGGCACCTAACAACAACAACAACTATGTCTTCTAAATATATTTTGCATTATTTTTTTCCTGCTAAGAGAACACCCTTCATCTTTTTGCAAATAAAATTATCTTCAAAACTATTTGAAAATATTCTGTTTTGAAAGGAACAAATGGGTTTCTTAAATTTTTGGTTGTGTTTGTTTCAGTGCAATATTTTCTATACTTGAATTTTTGGTGTCTTTACAGCTGAGGCAAAAAGTCTGTCAGCCACAGCACCGAAGGGGAAGAAGGCCAAAGCCTTATTTGATTTCCATGGGGAGAATGAAGATGAACTTTCCTTTAAGGTCAGCATGTGTAGCTTTTCATAATGTAGCCATAATATATGCTGTAGCTGTGTTAAGCAGCTATAAATTTTGAAATGTCTTCTCTATACTGCAGGGTAGATCATTTGGGTGGAGTATTGATCATTAGCCGAGAATGAAGAGATCTCATATCCTAATTGTCAAGGAAGAAACTAGAGAATGTGAACAGGGCAGAATGGATTAATAATTTATATTACTATTATCACCCAGGAGTTTAGGAGGAGTAATTAGGGAAAACATTTTTAGTTTAATAACCCCATGATCCTCGATCTGGTTCCTCATTCCTTGGCCTTCTAACATCTGTTACGTGTTGTATTTTGGCCCCTTACAAAATATATGTCAGAATCCTAATCCCCTATGTAGGTGGATGTGGTATCCTTTGAGAATGGGGTTTACTTTGTTATGTCAGTGAGACCATATTGGTTTACAGTGTATGTTAAGCCAGTCACTTTTGAGTATAAAAAGAAGCAAGGAAACACAAGTGGGGTAAGATAGATGCCTCACCACCTGAAGACTGCGAAAGAACTGAGGAACAGAGCTGACAGAGAGAAAGCCTTCCCCTGGAACCTGTGCCCTGAATTCAGACTTCTAGCCTCCTAACTGTGAGAAAATGAATTTCTGTTCATTAAAGCCACGCACTTGTGGGATTTCTTTTATAGCAGCACTAAGAAAGTAAGACAAGATCTAATTTCAGTAATGTTGGGAGTTTTATTGATAGACCTAGTAAAGGATCCACAATAGCTGTAATGATGTACCCAAACATGCTGGTGATTGTGAGAATGACACAGGACCAAGCAACATTGGTTATGTTGAACATAAGGTTGCCAGAGTCGACTCAATGACGGCTAACAACATAGTAAAAGAGAATCCTCTACATGGCCCTCATAGCCTGCTACAGCATGTCTTTGAAATGTGGGTTGTTTTGTTGTTTTTTATCTTACTTCATTAGAGAAATGCTTTTTTTTTTTTTTTTTAAGTTAAAACAGAACAGTTTTAAGATCCTGTTTTCCCAATCCACACTGGACCATGCTCACAGAGGAAATCTGGTAGCACTTTGAGTCTATACCAGAGCAGGAGGGTGGTTTAAGGAACCAGAGGATATTCAGAGTTCAGATATTTAAGGTGGTATCTTTAGGAAGATTAGATTTTTGCTGTGTGGGAGCTCTGGTGGCGTAGTGCCTAAGGCATTGGACTGCTAACCAGAAAGCTAGGGGTTCAAACCCACCAGCCACTCTTCGGAAGGAAGGTTGGTCAGTCTACTTCCATAGTGATACTGCCTCAGAAATCCAAGGAGGGTTCACTATGAGTCATATCTGACTCGACAGCAGTGAGAGGCCCATGATAGACCTAAGAACAGTGAGTGGAAGCTATAAAAGAGATAAATTTTACTTGACATGATGAATAAGTTTTTAATAGTCATACTCTCTAAATAGCCTATGTCAGATGGTGATAAATTCCCTGAATATGGAGATACTCGGTCAGAGGCTACAGAAAAAATTAAAACATCAGGTGGGTGATTGGACAAGATGAGATTTAAAACAATGGATGCCCAAAGTTTCCACTTATCTACCACAGTGAGGAAAGCAAAGTGATATTGGGTGTGTGCAGGCTCTCAGGGAACAGGAGAGAGAGTAAGGTGGTCATGCTGAGATATGTCAGTGTAAGGTTGGCTAACTTTACTATTTTGTGGTGGAATTTTTCTTTTTTCTGAGAATGTTCTTCTATCTTCTTGTCATTAAAATGTCATTTCTACTATGAAGTATTAATTTGAGTAAGTGATAAGCATTTCTTATGTCCTATCTATGCAAAATTAAAAGTTAGTACCCCATAGCAATTCCCTTTTTATTTGGTCCTTAAGATCTAAATGTTTAGAAACAATTACCTTATACATTTTCAGTCTTGAGAGTCAGTCATTCAGAATTTTACATAAAATGGTACTGCAAGTGAATAATTCTGGATTCAAACTTTTCAGATATTCTTTTGGCCATTATTTAAGTTATGCCAGTGTAAATTACAGAATTCAAAGTATCCTCCAGAAGTAAATTTCTTCATTTTACAGATGACTGCAAGATAGTTATTGATCATTAATACTTTATTAAATATCCACAGAATACTGGTAGATAGAACTTACTTAAAAAAAAAAAAAAAAGAAGAAGAAGAGGAGTCCTTCCTTCAGGAAACTGACATGGTATGTGTGCATATGACCACACCTAAGAAAAATAGTTTTAATCACCCATTACATTATTATTTAGAAATCAGAGAAACTTATTTATAATAGAAACTTTGACTAGCCAGAATTTTTAGGAAATTTAACAGAGTAAATTACTGACATTTCATAGTCAGCATTTTTCCTTTCCATTTTCCATAAAGAAAACCCTGAAATCAAACCACTTTTTTAGAGGGCAATGTACTGGGGCCACAAATAAATCCATTTAGCCTAATAAAGATAATCTTACTGTGGTCAGGGTCATCTTGGACCATTGTGGAATTTTAAAACCAGATTCTAAAAAATGGTTAGAAACTATAAAGAACAAAATAGTTGGAGGAAATAATTTCAGAAATTATGCCATCATTTGCTGAAGGAATTATAATTTGCAGATGAATAAGCCTCACCAGCCCCTTTGACTAACCTGATGAGGAAAAAATCAGTGCTGTGAGTCAGGGTGAAGCTCTTTAAGACAGGGAAGAATGCAAATTTCATATTGAGGCCATGAAGGAATAGGACAAACCAAATGGTAGAGGAGAATACCTTTATGCAGAAGAATAAATACAGAGTGCAAAATGCTCAGGACTTGATGAAAGGCAATTATAGTAAAAGCCTTTCTAAGTACAAGGGCCCATTGTAGACTATGTGATCACATAGCCTCATCATTAAGAATACAGGCTATGGAAACTCTAGATTTGAATCCTGGCTCTACCAGTAACTAAGCATGAGACATTGGGCAAAGTACTTAATATTTCTGAGCTTCAATTTCCTTTTATGTAAAGTAATGAAATCTATAAAAATTTCTACCACTCATCTATCAGTTTTTCCTATTGATAGCTTGTGTGTTGCTGTGATGTGGAAGCTATGCCACCAGTATTTCAAATATCAGCAGGGTCACCCATGGTGGACAGATTTCAGTGGAGCATCAGAATAAGACAAACTAGGAACAAAGGCTTGGCAATCTATTTCAAAAAATTAGCCAGTGAAAACCCTGTGGATCGCAATAGAATATGAGCCCCCTAGGTTGGAAGGAGGAGCTCTGGTAGCATAGTGCCTACAGCACTTGACTGCTCACCAGAAGGCTGGCGGTTCAAACCCACCAGCCACTCCTCGGAAGGAAGGTTGGGCAATCCTACTTCCGTAGTGATACTGCCTCGGAAACCCAAGGAGGGGTCGCTATGAGTCGGGTTTGACTCGACGGCACATAACAACAACAACAACAACAGGTTGGAAGGTACTCAAAACACACAGTGGCCACAACAATGGACAGGGTTTTGTTCTGTTGTACATGGGGTCCCATGAGTTGGAGCTGATTCAGCAACAACTAACTATGACAAATTTAAACTTTATCTTTAATGTTTGCCTTGGAAAGTGTGCTCTTTTAAGACCTATCTATATGGGATCAAATTGACAACAGCAACTCAAAAGATTAGATAGGAAACTTAGGGACCAGTGAGTTTATGTTAATGAGGGAGGAACAACTTGAAAAAGGAGGGTGAGAATGGTTGCACAACTCAGAGAAGGTTGACCATTGTCACTGAATTGTAGAAACTGTTGAGTTTGTATATGTTCTGCTGTGTGCATTTTCAAGGACAGCAACAAAAATAAAATAAATGATCTTTAAAATGGGGGTGATAATCATAATGCCCACCTCCTAGAACTTCAGAGTCATTTAAATGAGTTAGAACTTTTAAAGTACATAAAGACCAGGTGTGCAATATGCACATGGCTCTCTCTTCATCTCCAAGACTTCTAAATGTCACCTTCAGTGAGGCTGTCCCTGACTACCTTCATTAAGGGGCAATCTCACATTTTCTGTCCCCCACTACCAAAATGAGGACTTTATTCATAGCTATATCCTGTATACTCAGAACAGTGTCTGACACCATATGTATGATAACTGGTATTGTTATTTATTCAAGAGGGTGTTTAAGTTTTAGATTAGAAGTAATAGTATAGGAGACTAAGACTGTCATGGACAGGACAGTCAAAGTGCAACAAAGTTGACAATGGTAAAGAAAGGGGCTTTGAGGAAAAGAGACATGAAAGCAAATGGTATCATTAGGCACAGATCATTTTTGTGGTATATCATTTAACCCTCTTAGTAAATCAAAATAAATGAGTTATATGAAGAGAAGAGTATTCATACCTCTCTAGATGTACTGCTCACCTTGCGTACAGGCAACAGATCAAAACAAACAAACCAGTTGTTGAGGAATTCTGACTTACGGCAACCCTGTGTGTGTTAGAGTATAGCGTATTCAATAGCTATTATCTTTCAGAAGTAGATAGTTGGGCCTTTCTTCCAAGACGCCTCTGGGTAGCAAACCACCAACCTTTTGGTTAGTAACTGAGTGCATAACCATTTGTGGCACCCAGGGAACGCTATACTCCACAGAAACCAAATAATTATTTCCAATTCCTCTCTTCTTACAGGCTGGAGACATAATAACAGAGCTGGAATCTGTAGATGAGGATTGGATGAATGGAGAACTAATGGGAAAATCTGGTATATTTCCCAAAAACTACGTTCAGTTTCTACAAGTCAGCTAAAGGTGAAGCTTGACTGTGTTCCTTGGCACAAGAACTCACTTGAACTATCACTTTGACTATCAGATTTGTTTTTGCACTATTTTTTTTTTAACTAAAGAGAAATATCTACATTGTACATGGTATACTAGAATTTTCTGAAAACAGGAAACTTCTAGCTTTTGTATTTAGCTTTCATTCACAGTCGAAACATGCACATGGAAACTCATGAGCCAAGGATTATCCCAAGGAAAACAGCAGGCAGGATTAGCAAGGCAGATACCCTTTCCCCTCAGAGAAACCGCCTAGTGACATGGCATCAAGGGGAGGCTCACATGCAGCATTTGCACTTGGACATCTGTTCTAATCAGCACAAATGAATTAACTGTGCTTCTTCATTTCTTACTTTAGTTTAAAAAGAGGATGTTTGACATTCTACATGCTGTAACTACCAGAATGTGGCTGGTAATCTAAATTTCATTTTTGCTATTCAAATTAATTCCAGCAGCTTGAGTGCATGTCCTTACTACTTGCTTCAGGAAGGGATGGTTTACTGACTAGTTGGAGCATTTGTAAGCACATGGTGAAAATCAGGTCATGCTCACCAAATGCTTCTTGTGTTACTGCTTCCATGTATCCTAAGATTTTAAGGGGCTCAAGATTTGGTGTATTTGATTTTGTCAGAAGGACCGAGGCCATCCCTGAAATGCCTTGCTAATACAACTAACCCTCCAACATACCTGCCATACTTACTTCTTTCTTCAATATATACTTTATGTGAAGGTTATTGCAAAGCATATTTTCTGAATCTGCAATCATTCCTTTGACAATTACTGGTACCCAAAGAAAAGTTCATTTTCTTTGTTGTTACCCCAGTAATACATAAAAACTATGTCTTTTTATAATAGTACATTATGAATCACATATAAAATTTTACAATATAGAGCAACTGTTAAGATGTAAAACAATGCTGACCCCCACAGCTCATTTCTTCCCAATATAATCAGAATAAGAAATAATTTAAGAGGACCGAAGGCTAGGGCTTTTATTCCTTACTTTTTTTTTCTTTTTTTGCCAGCTCATCCCTGTACAATTATTAGAGTAAATAAAAAACTACTTTCCTGCTATCCATTGTTATGCATTCCAGGTTTCAGATAAAAAGCAGTTCTTTACATGACTGAATCAATTACAGTTTATGGGCTAAAGCCAAATAGGTCGAAGACAATCTTCCAAACAGATCAATGGAATAGAATTTCATTGGAAATGTGAAACACTTTCCCAACAATGTTCATGACTTTCTTCTGTTTTTGAGAGGAAGTTGCACATGCTGGGTCACTTTTTAGCTTTTGTTATTGTTTCCCATTGTCCAAAAAGTTAGGCAGCCAGTGGTCAAACCGTTATGTCAGTGCCAACTATATGGGGTTCTAAAAGGGAGGAGATGTTTTCTTTGTCCTTGATTAAAATTCATCTCCTATTTATGTGGTTACATTTGGTCTTGGAGTATGAGAGCTTAGTTTTTCTACATATTTTGAATAAAGAAGACAATATAAGGAAAACTTCTGTCAAATTTCACTCAAAGGTGGATTTTCACTCATGAAAATAAATAAATTTCACTCATGAGAATAAATGAGAAATAAATTTTCATTTGTAACAGCAGGAAGCAAGGGGTATTGTATGGGATATGAGGTATATATTTTTGCCTATGTAATTGTAACTTCTTAAAGATTCTGAAAGCCTAGCTTTATTGAACAAAAGTATCCCTCTTAAATTTTGGCCTTCTGTCAGCAGAATGATAAGTGCAATAGTTGTGAATCTACTTGACACTATAATAAACTGAACTGAATTTTTCAAAATCCCTTTCTCATACTAGACTGAGTTTTTTGAGAGTGGAAATTATATCTTCTTATCTTTGTATCCTCAGCCCTAATAAGGTTGGTTGATCGGTTGGTTGGGTGCATGGATGGAGGCATGGATGAATTGACTGAAAGATCAGTGGACCAATGGATTAATAGATGAAGTAACTTTCAGTACAGCAAATACTATCTTAAATCCACTCAGTTTCTTTCCTCCCTAATTTGTTGACAAATCTATATTAAAACAAAATTCACTGTTTTTATCAGATATCATTTTACAGATATCATTTCAGGCTCTGTTTTTTGCTTACATATTTATTACTTGCTCAACTGACAGAAAGCCAAAATGTACCATATGAGTTTTCATAAGTACTTTCTTGTTCTATATGTTGATTGAATTCAAAGCAATATTCAATCAGGTTTAAGGAGAAGCATAGTTTTTGTACTTTGTGAATTTCACAGGGGAGAAATAAGAGTGCATTCAGGAATTTTAGGTGAAAATCTGATCATATTTGTCTAAGCCTCCTAAAACAAGAATCTCTGATTCCTTTTTCTTTAGTGGGCTAGAATTATTAGAGAAGTTGTTTAATATATTGTTCCTACTCTTTTGAACACTAAGGGACAGCAGATTTCTTTAAAAGATGCCGTTGTTTATGAGGCTGAAAGGGTGCAAGGATAATGTAATATGTCTGTCATTGCACTATTGGAAATTACAGGTTTCTAATGTAGGAGCTCTGATAGCATAGTGCCTAAGGCACTTGACTGCTAACCAGAAGGCTGGTGGTTCAAACCCACCAGCCACTCCTCGGAAGGAAGGTTGGGCAATCCTACTTCCGTAGTGATACTGCCTCGGAAACCCAAGGAGGGGTTGCTATGAGTCGGGCCGACTCGACGGCACATAACAACAACAACAACAATATACTTCAGAATTTTAAGTCAGTGCATTTATCAAAATCCTTTACTAAAACTGGCATTTGAAAAAATAAAATATCATTTGTATATAGGGTTAGTTATAAACTAGTACTTTTAACAATAATTGTTTAGCTTTTATTCTGTTTCTTATACTTAGATAAATATACTTAGAGAAAATAGTGATGGATATATGGACTAATTATAAGGGGATATGTTCACTTTAGTATACTCATTAATGGTTTATTCCTTTTAATTAATGCAAAATGCTCATGGGCCATAAGATTCATAATTCAGTGCCATTTCAAATAGCAGTGAATGAACTCTTAGCAGTGAATTTTTTCAGAACTAATGGGAAATCATTTTCTAACCTATGCCTTTTCATGTCTCTTTAGTTACAGAGGGGTGCAAAATACAAAGCCTAATTCAGAACAACAGCACCATCTAGGGACCACTCCACTAATTGCAAGTTCATGATTAACCCACAGAAGAGAGTCCTTGGAGACTTAGAAGTTTTAACCTGTTGAGATCAAATAATTTGCCTCTGGTAGAGTAGTGCCTAAGGCACTTGACTGCTAACCAGAAGGCTGGCAGTTCAAAGTCACCAGCCACTCCTCGGAAGGAAGGTTGGGCAATCTACTTATGTAGTGATACCACCTCGGAAACTCAAGGAGGGGTTGCTATGAGTCAGGTCCAACTCGACAGCGCATAACAACAACAACAAGTTCACATATGGAGGGCAGCAGAGGTTTAGTGGTGGAATTTTCACCATCTATGTGGGAGACTGAGGATCAATTCCAGCCCAAGCTCCTAAAGCATAACCATCACCTGTCTGTCAGTGCAGGCTTACATGTTGCTATGATGCTGGCTGGAGTTTACAGACTAAGAAAGACTAGGAAGAAAAAAGTCCTGTGAATCTACTTCTGAAAATCAGCATATGAAAACCCTATAGATATTCACATATATAATAAAGCATATAGGGAGCACAGCCACAGATATGCTTAGACATAACCAAACATCTCATGTGATTGGTTTCCTGGGTCTGAAGGATTAGGACCATAATCACATGGGACATCTTGGTCAATTGGCATAATATAGTTCATAGAGTTATGTTCTACATCATAATTTGGCAAGTAGTGTCTGGGGTCTTAAAAGTTTGCAGGCAGCCATCTTAGATACAACTATTGGTCTCTATTCATCCAGAGGAAACAAGAAAGAAGGAAACTAAGGACTCGAAGAAGAAATTAGTGTGCAGGACTCAATAGTTTACATGACTCATGGCCTCATCTACCTTGAGACCAGAAATAGATGGTGCCAGCTACCACTCCTGACCATTCTGATCAGGGCCACAACAGATAGGCCCTGTTGAGTGGAAGAAAAAAGTGGAACAGAACCTCAGATTTCTAAAGAAAACAAAAAACAGATTTATTGGACCAGTTAAGACTGGAGGACTTCTGAGACTATTGCCCTAAAATACTCTTAAAGCCTTAAACTGAAACTAGCCCCTGAGGTCAACTTTTACCTGAATAACAGATAGACTCATAAAATAAGTAAATTAAGAATATCACCCGTGAGTATTGTGTGCCTTTAAAAAATCATCTATATGACACCAAATGGTCAACAATAACTTTATAACAAAGATGAGAATGTAAGGGGATAGGGAAACTAGATTAATGGAAATGGAACAACCAGAACAGAAATATTTTTAAAAGATTCTGCTAAATTAAAATAAATTGGCTCAAAATGAAAAAGATAAACATCATTTTGAACAATATTTTGTTATAAAAATTAGGAATTAAAAAAAAAAAAAACTTATAGATCCAAGTCAGGGACCAACTAAGTGGCAGCTAACCAAACAACAAGGTCACCTAGTTACTGTCAGAGCCTAAAGTAAAACCTAGCTCTACTGATTCCCAATCCAGTAACAAGATAATTCTCCTTAGCAGTTAAGCAAGTAGAATTCATCTGTTTTATTGGCCTATAAAAGTTTTAACTTCTCAGATACAATACATATGATTAGAAAGAGTTGCACAGAATAAATTAGAGCTTTTGAGTTTATTTCTTTCAAAGACAAAAGAAGAGTGCTGCTCAGCTTTTCAATTTTGTTTAGACAATTTATATTGAAGTTACCTAGAAACAGAATATGAGCTGATCCGTTAATGGGGATTTCTTTTTCTGTTTAATAGGAAATATTTGAATGCTTGGAACATCAGTTTTATAAAGGTTTGTCTGTAGACTGGTGCTCTTATAGTAGCAAAACAATCATAAACCTAGATTTTCATACAAATATAGCACAAACACTCTTTTTTCATACTTTGGCTTCTAATACATGAACTCAATCACTGTTAAATAAATTTATATATCAAAATCATTATGAATTTTTTTAAAAGAATCCTAATTGTACTTAAGCATTTGAATTATGAGTTTGGCAAAAAAAATATTGAATATATACCTAGAAAACCCAAGAGATTCAGTCAAAAACCTACTGGAACTAATTGAGAGATTTAGCAATGTCACAGGATACAAGATCAACATCCAAAAATCAGTTGGATTCCTCTACACCAGCAAAGAGATTGCTGAAAAAGAAATAAGGAAATCAATAC
>NW_006921884.1:3389157-3391211 GCF_000298275.1 Orycteropus afer afer | reverse complement strand
TATGTGAACTGCTGTATGAAAAGTGAATTTACTCTGTAAATCTTCACCCAAATCAAAATAAAATTAAATATATATATATATATTGAATATACCATGAACTACCAGAAGAAAGAACACATCTATCATGGAGGAAGTACAGCCAGAATGCTCTTTAGAAGCTGGAATGGTAAGACTTCTTCTCACTTAATTTGTACATGTTCTCAGAAGGTACCAGTCCCTGGAGATGGACATACTGCTTGGTAAAGTAGAGGGTCAATGAAAAAGAAGACCCTCGATGAGATGGATTGCCACAATGGTTGCTGCAACAATGGGTTTAACCATAGCAAAGATTGTGAGGATGGCACGGGACCAGGCAGTGTTTCATTCTGCATTACATAGGGTCTCTAGGAGTAACAATTGTACCTAAGCAATGGATTGTTTCTTTATCTTCAAATACTGAAAATTAGGCAGGACTTCAACGAAACATTATTCAGCAGAACTAATGATTAAAATTCAGAATTCAGGAAGGAATATTATCTACTAGTTCTCTATTCACTTTTAACTAAAACTGACCAACAATCCTAATACCAAAATTTGGCCTATTGTTAATACTTTACATTAAGAAAAAAAGGCAGCCACATTTATTTCTCCAATCATACCCAAGTACTTTATTGGGTCAATTAGTGGCTCGAAGGACCCTTGAGATCTACCACAGGTAGATTGTTGTATGAGCCCCTAGAGTGGCCAATAGCAAAGGAGCAGAATTGTTACTTCCAAGGGAGCCTCAGAGCATTTGGTTAACCTTCTAGCATATTAGGCTATTAAAACCAAACTTATTGCCATCGAGTCAATTCTGACTCATAGGGACCCCCATTGAGTTTCCAAGGCTGTAAGTCTTACGGAAGCAGACTGCCCCATCTTTCTTCCACGGAGTAGCTGGTGTGTTCCGAACCACTGACCTTTCAGTTACCAGCCAAATGTCTTAACCACTGTACCACCAGAGCTCCTTAGTATGCCATCTATAATTGTTAAAAAGTAAAGAGATAGTAGTATCTTCTGTTTGGTGTTATTAGCTGCCATTGAGTCAACCCCCAACTCAGCACAATGGAATGAAATGCTGATTTTCAGAAGTAGATCACCAGGCCTTTCTCCCTAATCCATCTTAGTCTGGAGGCTCAGTGTCATAGCAACATGCCAGCCTCCAGTGACAGACAGGTGGTTGGAAGTGCATTGGCTGGGAATCAGATCCAGGTCTCCAGCATGGAAAGTGAGAATTCTACTACTGAACCATCAATGTCTTCTACTTAGACATTTGAAAGTGCCAAAAGTATTTAAAAATGGACATGCAGTGATGAAAATAATTATGTAATTTATCTGTATGTCTAGGGGCAGATGAACATGGTAGAACAGGCTGAGGCCTGCATCTTTGCTGGTCAGAGGGGCTTGGTTGAGTTTTGAAATGGCCCAAATGTCCACTGCAATGAAGAGGGTCGGGGTAAGGTTGGAGCAACAGACAAATAGGGCATAAGACATTGTGCATCTGTAAGACGTAACTACCAAGTGGACAATTGCAGGTATGTCAGGTTGCTCCTGCTGGATGGAGGGATGAATGTCCTCTATGTCATATTCAGGAGTGACTGTCTTATAAAGAAATGAGGGTGATGAGAAGACTAGAAACTGAGTACCTTGGAGATTGAGAATGAGGATGACATTCACAAAAAAGGATGCTGAGCAGAGCCCTGTGCATTGATGTTCCCCACAAAGCCAGCTACAAAAACCTCAAGCTAGTGCTCAACTGAATAACTGATATTTTCCTCTTTAAGATTTGGCATTGAGGACCACTTCTACCACCAGCCCATAAGGAACCCTGGTGGCGATTCGAACACACACAGTGGCTGTGCAAGAGAAAGACATGGCAGTTTGCTCCCATAAAGATTATAGCCTCCAAAACCGTGTGGAGCAGCAGTTCTGCTCTCTCACACAGGTCAATGTTGTTGTTGTTGTTAAGTGCCGTCGAGTCGTTTCCGACTCATAGCGACCCCATGCACAGCAGAACGAAACACTGCCCGATCCCG
>NW_006921884.1:3383533-3385030 GCF_000298275.1 Orycteropus afer afer | reverse complement strand
CTGAACACTCTTCTCTTTGGCTTCCTGGGTTCCACCCCTTCCTCCTGCTCTTCCGGCCTGCTACTCTGTGCTACGCCCGTGCTTACCTTGCTCCCGAAGACCTGGTCATATTGACACAGGTCAATATGAGTTGGAATTTACTTGATAGCACTCAACAACAACAACATCCAGGCCAGGGGTAGCAATGATATTAACCATGATCTCTGGAATGTTAGACATCATGATCCAGTCTGGCCACTTGATGGCTGTAGGTGATGGCAGGCCACTGTGCAGAGCCATATGTGGAGGCCAGGTTCTAAATAATACCATGGCAGCCAAGGAAGCCATGACAGGAAAAAAAAAAAAAAAAAGTGTTTATGTTTGGTTCCAAACTTGAACAGGTGTGAAGAAGTAAGTTTAGTGTGTGGAAATTATACTTCAGAATGGAATAAAGACACCAAAATGCAACAAGTCCAGCTGCACTCACTAGACCCCCCTTTTTTTTCAATTGAAGTATAATTTACATAAAAATTACAGAATTAAATATACAATTCTATGAGTTTTGACAACTATATGCACACATATAACCATCAATGAAGATAAAGAACATTTCCATCACCCCAAGAAGTTCCTTCATGTCCTACTTCCCTCCCACCCCCTCTCACAAAGGCAATCTCACTGTTCTGATTTCTCTCAAAATAGGTTTATTTGCTTGTTCTTGAACTTCCTACAAATGGATTCATATAGTATCTACTCTTTTCTTCTGATTTCTTTTGCTCAACATGATACTTTGAGATTTAGCTATATATCAATCGTTAATTTCTTTTTATTACTGTGTAATATTTCTATATATGAATATACATTTTCCTGTTTCCAGTTTTTAGCTATTGTGAATAAAGGTGGTATGAATATGCTTAACAAGTGCTTTTGTGGACAGAGGATTTCATTTCTCTTGGATAAGTGGTGTTGTTATTGCTGTTCAGTGCCAGAGAGTTGACTCATAGCAATCCTATGTACAGCAGAAAACAATGCCTGGTCCTACGCTATCCTCACACTCCTTGCTATGTTTGAGCCCATGGTTGCAGCCACTATACCAATCTATCTCGTTAAAGATCTTCCTCTTTTTCATTGACCCTCTACTTTAGAAGAAGCTCTGGTGGTGCTAACCAAAAGGTCAGTGATTTGAACCACTCTGTGGAAGAAAGATGAAGTAATCTGCTTCTGTAAAGATTTACACCTTTGGAAATCCAATGGGGGTTACTATGAGTCGGAATTGACTCAATGGCAGTGAGTTTACCAAGCATGATACCCTTCTCCAAGGACTGGTCCCTCCTGATAACATACCCAACATACCCAAAATACATGAGATGAAGTCCTGCCATCCTTGCTTCTAAGGAATGCTCTGGCTGTACTGCTTCCAACACAGATTTATTTGTTCTTCTGTCAGTCCATGGTATATTCAAATCTATCTATCTATCTATCTATCTATCTATCTATCTATCTATTTATTTATATATA